>NC_091731.1:22617500-22920530 GCF_030179895.1 Drosophila kikkawai | reverse complement strand
TGTAAGCAAAGGCAAAGTGCCATAAGCGGAAATCAATTTCTCAGAAACGAAAGTCATCTGGCTTTGGTCCTTGGATGAAGGCAGGACTCGGAAAGCTGTCCACGACATTTGTGCACTGAACAAAAGAACTGAAGGTAACTAACAAACCTAAAGCAAAATATTACAAATTTAATTTTTAACTATGCCAAGGTAAAAGCTGTAGTTTATTTTTGTTGAAAAGGTTGATTATTTGCACAATATAAATTTGATGTTTATTAAGCATTTTCTTTGCGTGTTTGCATTGGGAAAATGAAGCAGAAGTTATTGGCCAGCAAAAGACGATGTTGTCTTGGCCCCACAATGTTGTTGGCCCGGTCCCCCGGACCGCTCCCCGCTGCGTGCGGGAATTGTCCTTATTGAATTTCAATGACACATAGCTGGGATGCCATGTCCTGTCCGTATGCTCTCGCCCACGCCTGTATTTGTGTGGCGATGACAAAAGCCAGTTCCAAACGGGGCAGAACACGACTGCCGTCGGAATCCTGGAGCAGACACAACAACTTGTTGACCGGATGTGTGGCGGCAATAAGTACATAAATGGGATTATTTGTGTGAGCCAAGTAACCGGACCAGTTGTAGTTATATCGTCATCTAATGATATTTTCCAGTTACTGCGAAATCGCCGCCTGTCCGCTGCAGCTCGCCTGCTGCTGATATATGGAAACTTGGACTTGGATTCGCTCGCTGACGAGGGATTTTACAAAAAGGAAAAAGAAGAAATATCCAAAAAACAAGCGAGGAGTTCCTCTGCGTATTTTATTTATTTATATTGAAATTAAGTTGCGCTTGGCTGTAGAAATTGTTGCGGTTGCCTCGCAGGCAGCCGGTCATTCATGTTAACCCTTGTAGCCAGTTGGTCTTATTTGCTTTTTTCGGTCGTTCTTATTTTCCCGGGTTTCTTTCTCTTAACTGTTTTTATATTTTTGACCCTGCTTTCATGGACCAACAACCACCATTCAGCCCGGATTTGTTTGGATGCGGGAAATTTGAATGTGAAAAACGGCACCACGCCGTCCTCCTTTCCACCCACGCCGACCACTTGCCTTTAATTTATGGCCTCCACTGCATTCGCTTGTGTAAATTGCTTTGTGGTCTCGCCGTTTGCAATTCATTGAGAGTTGATGATTTCGCTTTCTTATGCTTCTATCTTGTTGAAATTTAAAAATTTAATGAGCTTCTCGGTTAGCAGGAAAGTTGTGAATTGTATGTGGATTCGGTTGAGACTTAATAATGCAAGTTTTGGGCTTAAGGAAGCCTTGTAATAATGGTTTGTAAATATAAACTCTGACCACATATATATGTATATATATTTCACAGAAATATAAAACAAAATTAACGTTTGGCTTGACCAACTGAATAATTTATATCTATATTTTGTTTATTATATATTACTGAATCATATTTTTTAGTTATTTATTTCTAATAAAGATGATTTAAATATTAATAAAGTAAATTTTAGGAGAATATAATCAATGTCAAATATAATCTGGCTTATATTTACTTTAGAAATTTGAATAATTTAATATTGAAAATCTAATTTCTACTGTTGTTGGTATGATTATAATTATTTTAACATTGTTTATGTGGTATAATTAATAATTAATTAATATATTTATTTAATGACGCATTATAATGAAGTGACCTAGCACAAAATGTTGCTTCGATGTGCTCTATATATTTATTATTTATGCAACACAAATATTTACTTTAAGTAGTGTCAGCCAAGTTTTCTAATTTGAGCTTAAAGGCATCCCTTCTCACACCCCTTTCGAGCCGAGGTATGTTTGTAAACCAGCTCTGGGCAGGTGTGTTCTCTAGCCGGTGTCTCTGTATGTGTGTGTGCTAATCTCGCCTGCGTTCCAGTTTCCTGAGCTAATGGTGGCACTGACCCATTTTGACCAAACATTTGGGACCTGTCTGCCGCTCCCCGAGGTGCGTCTGTGTTTGCTTTCAGCCTGGGCTATATGTACATATAACGTAGCTTAGTGCGAGCAATGTCTGTGCCTCTCCGATGATTCCCCTGCATGCATAATATAAGTTTTATGACAGTAGCTAGGAGCCAGGAGCTTGTCACACTCTGGTTAATTTCATGACCCAGGCCGTAGCCATGGCAATCAGCAGAGTAAAGTACAGTACTGCACGAGCATCCTGCTCCGTTGTACCGAGCGTTTAACTTATTAATAGGCCTTCTATGCCAGCGATTATGTGGCAATCGAAAACATTTGCATTAAACGCTCGCTAATTGGTGTGCTTTTGTCATGGAAATGTGCCTTGCATGTGCCCCTCTTACATACACACACACACAAACACTCGTACGAGCAATATGCGCATAAAGTGCAATCAGTGCAAAAAAGTATGAGCGCAGAAAAAAAGCATTGCATACAAATGGGCGCTGCTTTCCTCTGGCTTTTCCTGGTTCCCTTTTGGGCGTTTGGCTGTTGGCTGCTGGTTGGCTGGCTGGCATGAAAGCAATTTCTATAAAAATGCGTTTAACAGCACACAAAGCAACACATTTGCCGCATTTATTGCGATTTCCCGTTAACTTGCTTCCACACATACACACACAGAGGCAGCAGGAGCACAATGCGCCCCGCCAACGATCGTCGTCTGGCAGGATATCGCTTAAAATCTCTCGTTTCGTCGGAGGCCGTTGCTGTGATAAATGGATCGGAAAATGCGCGTAGTTAGCAACGGGAGTCCTTGTTTACCGCCCTCCTCGATGCCTTTGTTGTGGTGCAGTGCTCCTTTGCTCCTTTGTGGAGCATGGATGCGAGTGCAGCATAAGCAGCTCATTACAATGCCCTGCCAAGTGGAGTTGCCCCACTGAGCTGTGCATCTTGAGACACCTGACCAGAAAGCCATAGCTGCAGAGCACCGTAACCATGGCTGAGTGGCATGGCTTTTGGTTTGGGACTCCACAGGACTCGTGCCTTTGTTAAACGGGGTTATACTTGGGAAAATCGGTGAGATAGACCGAAATATTTGCAAATTAAAGATTTATTTTAGTTAGATAATTAATATTTCAAGTAAATATTTAATTAGGGACTTTAAATTAAGGTTTCCCTCAAGTTATTATCTTTTAGATGTGATCACCTAAGTTTTCCATTTCCCCTTCTCTCACAATATAGTTTCTATCTATATGTATAAATTTCTTCCAGTGCCGCTCTGTGATCGCCTCATTTGGCACTCTGTTCAAGCGGCAAACAATTACACCTCAGCCGCTATTGGCTGCGGCCCATACGTGTCAAGGATAATTTATATAGGTGAAACCTGCTCTCGCGAGCTTCGAGCACAGTGATGTGGAGCGTGTTAAGTGACTTCAAAATTGACTGGGTTTTGTGAGAATCAGGCAAAATAGCTGGCACTTTATCATTCCAAAGTTCTGGCCTTGGTTTTCCTTTGGCAAACAATAAGTTACTATGCAATTTTTATGCTTATTTTCCTACCTGCCGCATTGATTCCATCAAGTTATGCATGAATGTGTGCTCTGCGAATTTTCACAACTCATTTCATCAATTTGCGCCGGGCCCAGAGCAGCCGAAGTGAAGTCAAAATTTGACAAATAGCTGAACCACCTTCCACCTTCGCTGGAAAATGCTCCTCCGCCCGGTAGCCATCTCTGCGCAGGATCCCCACACATGCTAATAGTTTTTGCTAGTCAAATTCTAGAGTCAGGTACTCGAATATGGCAGCCTGCCAGCGCATGCACATGCACTTCAAGTTTCCTTTCCAGCTCCACGCTGTTTGATAAACGATTCAAAATTAACTTTGCCTGGCAATGAGCTTCCGCTGCAGCCTGCTCCTCGCCGAGATCTGGCCGAAAAGTTTCCTTGGCGGCGCTGTGGCTTGGGTTAATCAATTGAATGTGTCAGTACCACATGAGCTGGGTATGGCCATGGAGGACGCAGCGCTGTAAGGAGTGCCAAATTGATGGAGCACATCCTTGGAAAAATGTTCATAATATTTTCCAAGGCAGATAAAGTTTGCGACCATCAGAGCATATCATTTTGCGGATATTCAAACATATTCAATCAGGGTAATATAGAACAAATCAACTGTCTACCACTGTTACCTGTGGGCCCACCCCTTGTCCATGTGGCCCACACATCTCTCGCTCGGAAACTAAAAAATTTTGTTGTCCAAAAACTTTGCCAGATTAACTTTTATAAACTTGGCTAGGCGGCTGTTGCCAGCTTAATGAAATTTTCCTTCATATTTTGTTTGCCTTGAGTAACTTTTTTCCGAGTGCGTCGTTTTTTCGGTTGTATTTTCTCTTTTCTTTTTGTGAGGACCACGACTTACGTTAATTTATTTTGTTATTGACATTTTTATACTCACTTACTAGTGGTGGAGCGGCTTTTGGCAATTGGCAGCTGCATTGTCGTTTGTTAAGGAAACGCCAAAAGTTTTCGCGCCCATAAATTGTCTCAAACTTCTCGGTCACACTTTAGCATTCGACCAAGTCCGATTCAGTGCCTACACTGAAACAAATAGATAAGGAATCGAATGTTTCTAATTAGCTGACTATCTTGGGTTCAGTTAAACAGAATGTATAAGGTTTAGAATTTAAAGTTAAGAGTTTTGCAAGATTATAAAATCCTTATTAGTGATGAAAGGTGATTAAATAACCCTTAAAGGCAGTTAATAAACTCTGAATTTGTGGATTAATTAAACTATTATTGTGGATACATGTTATGTTAATATAATTTGCCATTTTAAATTGATAATCTGTACTACTATTTTGAGTCGTGTAGATTCGTAGCTATTGCCTCGATTCGCTTCTCGCCTACTTTGATTATGTTTAGTTTAATGTTGTTGGCTGGCAAGTGACCCCGGCACAAGTCACTTAGATGGTCAGAAGGACAGAAAGCTGGCAGATGTTGTGACGCCGACGCCTGATGCTGATGTCGGCCAGCTATTCTCTTTATTGTTTGCTCAAAATTGTCATCAATAATAATAAAAGTGCGACAGCCGAGCGAGACCCACAATAGGCTGGGATCCTGTTGGCCACTTGTGATATATAATAAATGTTGCCATGTCCTCGTCTACTTTTACTTCTACTTCTGTTTCTCCGGCTGCCCCTCTGGCAGTCTCCTCTCGCATTCCTGGGTGTGTTCGTATTAATGTGTATGTTGTGTTGTTGTTCATGGAATACACTTTTGTATTCATTCGACCGCAACTAAAAATGTTGGCCATAAACTTTTTCGTTGCTGTTTTATTTTTCTTATTTATGTCCAAGTTTTCCTTCCGTTGTGTGTCCTTTTCAGGGATTGCTCACTTACGGTGCTGTGACCGGACCGGGATTAACACTCGGCTGCCGGCTGAGGTGTCGTCCAGGCGACTGTCAATGATGGCCAGTGCCGGTGCCCGTCCGATGTCCACACGATTCGCTACAAATTCCGCTTTATATGGCTTTTTATTAGCGTTGAATTAAATTGAGCGACGCATCGAGTGGCTCTAATGTCGCAGCTCAGCTTCCGTTTCCTTGTGGCCGGCTTTGATGGAAATTGCTAATGAAATAAGTTTTTAGTTGTGCGATTTTATTTCGTTAGCTTTGCTGGCCCTCTGTTTATTTATTTGACTCTCGACCATCCCGTCCGTTCAGTCAGTGAGGTGTGACGGTCCTGACGATGACGAAGCTCTTGAACGCTATCCAGATCCTGCTCGAAACTTGCTCCATTAATTACTGTCACCAAGACCCGGCTGAATGGCCGTATCTCCTTGCCACCGCCGGCCCGGGGAGCCCCGTTCGTAAATCAGTGGACATGGCTAATTGAATGAAAGCGCTAAGCGCGGTGCACTGAGCATCGGGAATCGGGCATCGGGCAATGGGCAACGGGCATTGAGCATTTAGCAGGAATCAAATGCTGACCACACTGCCACGTGGCGCACTCAGCCTCTGCATGAGGGGATGTAGACGCCACGACCACCACGACTGACCCAATGATCTGTTAAGTTGCTAAAGTCTGCCATGGAAAAGCGCAGCATCAACGGCATGACCACGAATGCCCTGCACTGAGTAAAAGAGATTTTACAGATTTTTCCTTATTTCCGCACAGGGAGAAAAGGTTGGAAGTTAATAAATATAACAGATGAAAATAATATAATCCTTGGAAAATATATATAAGCGCGAAAATATCATTTAAATATAAATAAAACTACTTCTATTAATATCGCCTAATATTTTATTAGTATTTACCTAGATGCTGAATTTTTCTCTGTGATATTATCCCTGCTCCTGCATCTCCTGCAGTTGCTTTGATAGATTATAAGTACTTCTGGGTCAGGCAGGCTCCTACTAATTCCATCCTCAAAGTGGAAGGCTGCTTGCTGCAAGGTGAGCCGTGTTCAATTACTTTGAACAACTTCGAACAGCGGCAAGGCCATGTCTGTGGCAAATGCAAAGTGCTCAGAACTATGCCACTTCGCCTTGGGCAAGCCACGCCCCATCTCAAGTTTGTCGGCCGACAATGAAAAGTTTAAGTCGGGGCAGGAGATAATGCGAAGGCCACACGAAGAACCGATAATTTTTATAAGTATAATAGATGCTTGAACTTTGTAGGCTACCGTGAACCAATTAGCAGTTTATCCGTCAGAGAAGTTTTCATGATTATGATAGTTATCGCATTTTAAATGTGCATGAGAGTATTAAGGTACTTGTAGTATTTAAATAATTAAGAAAATGCGTACACATGTAAAAAACAAATTCTACTAGAGAGTCAACCAAGTTGAAAAGGTAAAGTAAATAATGATAATGTTTCCCAAAAATGCAAAGTCCATAATCAAGTTCTTCACGAAGTTCACGGTTCTATTTTCCAGTACATCCAGGAAACCCACGCGATGGCTTTATTATCCCTTCGTGGATCATCTCTGGATGCCACATAGCAAGCAGATAAACCGCCGGATTATCACTAGCCTGATTCCCTCCAGAGATGCCCCATTGCTAAGGATACATGACGTGGTCAAGGTTGTAGGGAGACGCAGCAGTGTAACCATTCAAATTATAACAGAAGGTCGCACTTCAAATCAGACCATAAACGATTTTATGAATTTTAAAATTTATTTTAGTTGGAATAGTTTTAAATAAGACTTGGATTTTTAACCTTGGAAAATCTTAGAAGTTTAGTAATATAATTTAATATAAATACATTTTTTGGCATGGCTTTGCAAATAAAATTTTCAAATGCGGTCGCTTAGCCTTGACCAGAAAAGTATATGCAAATGCATTTGAATATGGAAGGAAGCACTGCCGCAACGATATTCCCATTTCCTCGCTGCGGTTAACTGCACTTCTTAGTAATTTCAGTCGCAGTTGTTATGTGCGATTCAAATTGATTCCTTGAGAGCCTTGAGAGTTGACGAGTTTTAGTTTATTTCAATTGCGTTCGCTCTTGGCAAAACTTTCGAGAGGTCGGCTTTAAGAAGCAAATGCCGCTTCACAGCCAGCGATGTGGACAGGAAAAAAGAGCTCAGAAATTCCATTAACGTCAGGCGGAAGGCGGTGGGTTGGTAAGGAGGCAAGATAATGGGTCAGGCCAAGGGGCAAGTTGGATAGAATAATGTAGAGTGCGGGTAAGGGACTAGGAATAGCAAGAGATAGTGAAAAAATCCGTATTTAAATTTCTTTTACAATAATATTTACCTACAATTCCCGCTTCGACACCTAACTTCCGCACGAACGCTACGATTCTGTCCGCCATTGAGGAGGGGCGGGAGTGGAATAGTCCTCGAGGGTGAGCCACTTCCGTGTGAACTAATTCCCTTGCACTTCTGTTTCCGCTTTCGTTTCATCTATAAAAACAGCAGCGGTCAAAAGAATAACACTTTTTATTAGAGATTAACATTCGTTTAATGATGGTGAATACTTTTGAAAATAATATATAATATAATATAATTTTGTAAAGTTTGAAAAATAATATAATTATAGTAAAAGTTGAAAGTTTACTTGCAATTTCGTATTAATGGAAGTCTTGAAAATGATATTAACATTCTAAAGTCTGTTTTTAAACACTCTTATATATATATGTATAATGTATATTCATACTATATAGCTCTGTCTTAATTCCTCCATCCAACACACGCGCTTTCCTCAAGCACCACGCCCACTTTCGCCCACTTTTTATTGTTATTGTTTGTAATTGAAATGGTGCAAACGTACAAGCGATAAAATGTAAAACCAAACGCAAGTCCCGACTCAGGACTCTCTCCAGGGGGAAAGGCGGCTGGGCGAAGGGGGGCGTGGCTCAGTCAGTCAGCACCATCCATCGATTGCTCCATTTAACAAATTTCGATTTCCGCATCAGATTTTCGCCCCTTAGCGAGTTCCTGTGCAAAGTTTTACCCTCGGTTTTTATCGCTTCTCCTAGACCAACTTGCGGCTTTATTGACGCAGCGAATATATGTACATATTTTGCAGATTTTTTGCTTCTGCTTTCGCTTCATCGCTGCATTTTTTAATTATTGAAATTCCTGTAACTTGAATGCCCCGAGGCATTCATCGCGTGTGGAAAGCCATCGATATTCGAGTGGCTTTAGCGATTCGATAACTTTATTAAGAGTGAATTGAATTAAAGGCTCTCTGATTCTCCAGGATTAGCTAAGAGATGTTTGATTAATATTTTTTACCTTCTTCACTTGATGGAACAGTCGAGGTTTGAGCTGATTTCATAGAGTTGTGCTTATACTTGATAAAAGTTGAGGAGCTCTGAATATTATTGTGAGATTTTATACTCTTAGAAAGGGGTTTCAGGCCAATATAGAATTTAATGATGATAAAATAATGATGCCTTAAATTAGATTCTTTTGTAGAAATTTATAGACAATTTGCTTCTGTATCTTTTAGAGGCTCCTGTATCCTTTTGGCCACAAAACACTACTCCAACCTTGCTCGTTTGTCTGAGTAATTTGCCAACAAGATTGCACCAAAGAGTGGTGTAGGCCTCTCACTCTTGGATCCTTGCCTATGCGCACATAATTATAGACAGGCGGCACCGAAAAGAAGCCACAATCCTGACAAAAACACAGATAAATAGTTGCCGGGTCAGTGGTTGGCCGAGAACCAAATGCCACTGGTCCTGGTACAGCGAAAACCAACTCCTCACTGCAATTACAATTGCAGAGCCCGGGCCCCTCTGGCCGGAAAGTGGTGGAGAAACTCACGCAAGTCCACAATTATACCCCCGGTGGGCACTGCCAATCCTCAGACACGAATGCACGCAATCACCAGCTCATTCTCTTGCCGGGCATGTGTGTGTTGCCAAGTTGCTCATCAAAAGTAGAACTGGGACAACACTTTGAGAAAATAAAGCAGTCTTACAGGATCCAATATCATCATTAATTCTATGTGTATCATTATATAATATAATTATTATATTATGTTGTAATTAAATATGTAAAATGTGTCTAAAAACCAGTAACATACCTAGCCATATAATTCGATAATTTTGAGTCATTCTAAATTATAATTTTAAATTATTTTAGAAACAGGGGTGATGGTTTATCTTTCTTTTAGCGGATAATACCTTAATTTTAATACGACTTCAGACCGAATGACGTGTTTAACTTGTGTTTCTCTTAATGTTTCAGTGCAGTGTTCTAGCCATTTTAAAATCTTGGCCAGCAGGCTTGTTTACCATTAAGCAGCGAGAGGGCGCAAGTTCAGTCTCGAGTGCAAACAGCGACTCACGCATGTGGGCTTCATCTTCTGGAGCTGCTCGAAGCCCGTGCTGGTGGTGGCTGGGTGACCCTGTCGGCGGTGGTGGATCGCTCGGTGGGTGGGTGATGTTTTAATTTGTCCTATGAAAATATTTGCACACGACTTGCAGCTACAGATGTAATTGAATTAAAATCTCGTCCGCCGAAAGTCGTGTGTGTCCCGGGGCCGTGGATTTGTTTTGAAGCCCATGCCCATGATTGCCACGACCAGAAGTTCGGTGGCTTGGGGGGTTAAAGCGGAGGAGCTTACAACGCCCTCTGGCTAAACAGTTTCAATTTCAGTTGCCTCGCCCGGGGGGCGAAAAGTGAAAGTTTGGCTAGCCCAGCGAGTGCGTGTGGGATTAAAACGAATTTTCGGCTAAGCGGAAATCAACAGCAGCGGCAGTGAAATCGCCCCGCGGCCGATGAACACATTTACAATTTCATCTAGAACTCGCCCAAATCAACGAAAAACGCCGCCCAACCAACCATCACTCAAAAAGCGTTTCCAGCGAAAGATAAACTCTTCAAGTGGCTAATACGCTTTCGACGCCCACTCCCAATAGTTGAGAGATCTTAATTATTTGATTAAATGTTGAGTCCCCGCTGTCGCTGTTCGCTGCGTGCCGTCTGCATATAAAATTAAATTATTAAAATGTATTCAATGCCGAAAAGCCAACTTAATTCAATTTTCGAAAATATGCCGTCCACCTGATAACAGGACGAAAACAACAAAAAAACGAAGGCTTTTTATAACACCGAAATTGTTTTACCCTAGGAAAAACTACCTAAGAAGTTTAAAAAAGTAGCAAGCATGTATTTAAAGTTTATTAAAATTATTTTTAAAAATAGAAGAGGCCAAATTTGGTTTTATTTATGTAAATGTATAATGTCAACTTTGTATTTAAGAATAAACTCCTTTAAAAATACCCAAATAAGTTGTAAAAATTAAAACAATCTCTTAGCTTAATGTATCTAGTAAAAAAATAGAACAAATGAGTATATTTTAATGAAAATTTAGGGCATTTAACTAACTAAAGACCTGCAAAATATTCATGTATTACTCAATAATATATTATGATTGAGTTCACTATTAAAAAGCATATTATTTTACTGTTTTAGTAGTGTTTAAATTCTAAGAATATTATATTATTCTCAAGCTTCCTAAGTATCTTTTTTTATATATCTCTTTAAAATATATAACATCCCTTGAAAGGGTATAAAAAGAAGCGACTGTGATTTGCATAAAATTGATAAACAATAGCCGACAACGGCGTCTCGTTTCATTGTTACGATGGCTCCCGCCAGACTGATAATACGCCGGCGATTTGCAAGGGATTAACTCATTCAAGCTAGAGCGTCGAAAGCAAATTGAATGACGCACCGGCTCCTGGACTCAATGCCCTGGTCTCCGGACTCCTGACTCCGGTGTAGAATATCTGTCTGCCTGGGAAATAGCCAGGAACTGGCAGACAATATGGATGTGGCCAAGCTCATGGGCCAAGGTGCGGGAGTGGCTCATCAGAAATGTACGAAAGACTTTAATGCTGGCCCGTCCGGTGGTTGATTTCTGAAAACTTAATTGCAAAAGGTCGAGCAACTCGCATTACATATTCCCTTGCAGACAACCCCACCCTGCATCCCGCCGTCTCCCGTCTCCCTGAGTGCCACCGAGAAATGGCTTTGGCTTGGGCTTAAATCGGATTTAGCACTTTGTTGGCTAACCAGAATTCGTAATGCACCCGAGTCGACCCACACATTACCTTGAATAATTTCATATGTTGTTTAGTTTAGTTTGGTGCAAGGCATTCGCCATAAATATGCAATAACGTGACGCAAATGAAGCCACGCCAAGGTAAATTCATGACTGTACTTCTGCGCCATTGCCACAGCTACAAATGCAGGTATCAGATAATGTCTAGCTTACTACGTTTATGTGTTTATTATTCGTGAGAATTATAAGTCATGGTATAAGAGAGTAAAAAGTATTGTTCGAGTTGCATTAAAATATCTAGAATTTAATGTCAAGATCTGTATATACCTTTTTAGATATAAAAAAATACTTTAAAAGTTATTTTCTCCTTAAATGCCAGCCGCATAAACACTAACCCTGTTTCCAAAAGTTGTGCAGATTTATTGGCAGCTTAAAAAATAAGAAAAGAAAGCATATTCTGCTACACCACCAGCCCCGTAAAATACTGGTACTCAGTTATGAACTGAGAATATAGCGAAAAGTATAACAAAACCGGAGCAATGTGGTCCCTTCCATAGAACGAAGCTAACCACAGCCCAGTAACTAGAACATAAACGAACTCCTGGAATGAGACCGAGACCGAGCGGTGAAGGCTGAAAGAGGAGCAGAGCTCGCTCGTTCTCTTGGCCATCAATCCGAAATGGTGACAATTGGCAGACAAGACGAGCGGAATTGGAATGAACATGTGGCGGGCTGACATCAGAAATGGAGGAAAAATACGAGTATATTCAAATGATTTTCAGTTGGCTACCCAGGCCCCATCCCGACAAGTCGTAGTTCATGTCCGCTCCCAGAGCTCCGAGGGATTTACATAAATACACAAGTTAAATGCACATTTAGCATTTTGAATTTGTAATATTTCTGCAGTTTAGCTGTCGAGTGTACACGTTTCCCCGGCACGGTACCTCTCCCGTATATCGCTTTAGCTTTTACGAGCATTTTCTTTTTTGTGTTAGCTCAACGGCTCGTTTCATGGACACGTTGTGGAGGCGTGCAAAGGTTTGCTGCCGGATTGACAGAGCTGCAGGTCTTCAGTCATAGCCGGAGCCACAGTCACACCGGCACCTAGTCGTCGTCATCGTCGTCTGGGCCAGTTGACCCGACCTGTTATGGCCTGGCCAGCAGCACCGTCTGTGCTGCAAATATATGCCACATAAATTGTGCAATTGTTGGACGAGAACTGTGCGCTCCCCAATCCCGCTTCACGGCAAATATGCTGTGCCCCTGCTGTTTGCCTAATGAAAATCGTTGTGATTGTTGTCGCAGCAGCAGCAGCAGAAGGAGCAGCAGGACTACTGCCACCACCGGTAGCAGCAGAAGCAGCTCTCCTGATTTGGCTGTACGACATGGCGTATGAATTTTAATATTTAGCCTAGGACCAGGACCAGGACAAGGGCCGAGCGGAGCGGAGCATGTGGCTAAGCCAGAGTGGCTGGCTCATAGGTAGATGGATTTGCATTCTTATGCTCTCGTCTATTCATGTGCCAGGGAGTTTATAAAAATATTTCCTTTTTGCTTACACTGCAAAGCCGAAAATATTTTCAAAGGGGTCGAAATTAGCTCTGCAGTAAAAAAATATGGATTACATATTTTACTATGAGCACTTGAGAATTCGAAAAAATATATTGATGTATAAATAAATGTAATCCTAATAGGAACTTGAGCTTTGTAAACCTAATAGGCTTAAAGTAAAATAATAAAATATCTTAGGATTAAAAGGAACATTTGATAAGATATTTCTCCACTTGGGAATTCTAAGAAAACAATTTTTTTTTTAAAATTAAATTACACAATTTATTAAAATTAAATTAGGTATACATATAAACTAGCTCTCATATAATACATTATTTTTCACAAAACTGTTAAGAATTAAAGACCTATATCTTCATGTGCAAATATTTTGTACAGACCCTTAGTGCCTAAACCAGAGCCCACAGCTGGAACACCCTTTCTGCTCGTTCTTTATTATGCGCCGGCAAGCTGGCTTTTCTTTATATTTTTATTTACCGCTCAGTCGCTTTGTCCTGTCTGAAATGTTTTTGTATTGTCATCAGCAACAAAACTATTTGTCTATTCACTGCCCTTCCTTTACGTGCCTCGCTGTTCTGCGTCCGCTGCTTTATTATTATTATTATTTGAGAAGCTCCATCTCTCAGTTGGATTATGTTTGTGGTGCTAGCACCGGACGGACTACTGAGAACTGGGCTTAGCCTTCACCTTTTTGCGGGTTGGCCAAGTTATTAATATTTATTCTCTCGCTCCGGAGGTCACTGAAATGATTTGCTAAAAATGATATTGAAAATTTTATTACGACTATTGTCTGGTGGGCTTAGCAGTGATGAGGCAACTTGCTGGCTAGTTTTGGGTCACAGTTCCGATTTAAAGTGCTCCATGGTGCCTCTATAACCAGTGAGTAGGGCCCATCCATTGGCTGGAACTTATTTGCTTTGACGCGCAGGCCGACCATCAATCAATTTGATTTCTCTCCATCGGGGTCTGCATCTGAGTGCCCTGTTAATGTGCCGAAACGTAGCTCATCGGGCATATTTCATGTGTTTATCAATGTCTGGCCCCGTCTAATGAGTGATCCTTGCTAGGGGGCCCGAGATTTATGTGGCTGCCACTTGAGAACGGGGCCATCGTGTGTTGGCAAATATTATTTCGGTAATTAGTTCAGCTCGAGAGGAGGCTTCTTTGTGGGTCTACGGGCCAGCAGTCCAATGGAAATTGCGGAGCATTTAACAAGTCGAACCGTTGGCCTCGAAGCACTTTCCCCAAAAACCTGAGCAGTTTCCATTTACCTGTGCGTTGGCATTGGGAAATGGACATGCTGCGCCTGCAGGTTTCGGGTTTCTTCTTTCTGGCCAACTCAACAGTCGAAAGCGAGTGTGTGTTATTCTTTCCCATTAGACATCGGTTAGCTTCTCCACCTATGTAGCAGCCCCGCAGCCCCTGCCTCGCCTCTGACTACATTTTGGGCAATTATTTCAATTGTTCTGCTCCAGCTGACTTGACCGGTGCCAGCTCAATGGGCTGTGGTGATGCTCCGACACTGGAGGCAACTTTTCCAAACGGATTGTGGATTGTAGATGGCTTGTGTGCCGCTCGGTGTGCGGTTTGGCCTATTGTCTATTGTCGTTTCAATTTGGGTTTGCACAAAACTGCATCAATTCCGTTTCGGAAATAGAATACTCTTACTCCTGGGCCCCCTTCTAAGCAAACACCCCGCAAATTACTTAGCAATTTGTTCTCAAGCTTTATTAAATTTCTTTCGAATATGCACATGTGCAAATTGACATTGAAACCGTTTGCATTTTCTTTGAGGCTTATAACAAATTTAGAATTTCGAATTTCTGCCTGATTCAAGCTTTTTTCTGCCAACTGAGCCGAGATTGCCTCTGTAGCCCCTCGTCCACTTGAGTCCTGGGAACCGACTGCAACTGTGCTTTCCTTATGCCAATTACTAATCCGAAAACTATAACCGCTCACCGCCCGTCTTCCGTTTGCTTTTGATGCGATTTGCGATTGGCAAATTGAAAATTGGATTTGCCTAACTCGAAATGCAACAACTGCAATCAAATCGACGATGTTTGGCAAAAGTATTCAGCCGAAACTTTTGCAGCAATTATAACTTTGCCTCATACGGTGGGGTATGGGTGCTGCCTGAAGAGGAGGCAGGGAGCTTTACTGCTGGAATTGTGTGAACTTACATAATTAGCCAGCTGTTGATGGCCAGGACATCCTGTGAAATAACGAAAGATTAAATCATTGCGACAAACCAATGCCCCGTTGGCTGGCTGTGAATGATTTTTGCCGGCGCTTTGTTCTTGGCAAGCCAGCTGGCAGCCAATACGACCAACAGTGACGTTAACTTTTAATTAATATGCAAATTTCGTTAATGCGTACACATTACAAAACCCGGCCCTGTGCCGCTCAAGGATTCGGTCCGAATGTCAACAGGCTGTTCGGGTGAGGGCATAGCACGGGTTTGGGACCTGGGGGTGTGGAATGAATTTTGTTGAAATTTGCATGCGATATGTGACAGCGACCTCAATTTGTCGCGGCCTGAAAAGAGAGATTTTTCCGGTAGAACATTTTCAACAAATATGCCAAATAGGGGGAAACAAGATCCATTCGCGGTGGGGCGATTCATTGGCAATTTAATAAGCAGTTTGGCAGCGTCATTAGCATGGAGACCGTCATTAGTGTAAAGTATTTCAATTAGTCGGCGGGTCGCACATGGAGCCCGTCGACTATTTGGTGTTAATGTTTATGCTCTATTGTTCAAATTTCTGAGCCAGCTTAACATTTGTTATTTGTAGGGATTTATTGATTTGCCTCGGAAATTTATAAGATTAAAAAGGAGCATTTTTCAAGCTTAAACATAGGTGATAAGATGAGTAATTATTTTATAATATAAGGTTTATCTCGATGAACACGTTGTGCAAATATATTTATCATTTAATAACAAAGTTATTTAAGTTGTATATAATTTCTATCATAAACTTATTCCAACTATGATTTTAGTATTCCAAATATTCATGCAATTCACTTCAAATTAAATGTAATATGCCGGCTTTCGTAGTTAATGAAATGCTGAACTCTCGGCGTTTATCCAGCAAATTAAACATAGCAATTTCCGGTAAATTGCAATCATAATTTTCATGTTATTTCTGTGAAATTAATTTCGCTTTTATGTAGCCCATCTTAAAGCGCGCTCCCAACGCACCTGGCAGGTGAGCGAAAGCGCCTTGACCACAAAATTACGTGCTGCGCGATATCATTGCCACAAACCCAGGCACGGACACAAGTGCAGATACGGGACATGGATGCGGACATGGACGTGGACGTGTAGCCAGAGGTGGAGAAGGATCCGAGTACGGATGGAGACGCGGACACATGCGAATATTTCCAATTAAGGTCGGTCGTGCACCATACGGTAAATTAAATTGCGCGATTGCCGCGCATGCAAACGATGCGTACTTAAGCGCCGTTCGCCGACACCGCCGCCAACAAGCCAGGCGCTTCAAATTGAAAATAAAAGCAATTGCAATTCATAAAATAATAAATATAAAATTGATTTACGGCATGTCTGCCGAGCAGAGAGCAAAGCGAGCCGATTGCCTCACCCGTTGGAAAGCAAAAATCCATCATGGATGCACAATGGATTTTCTTGCCGTCCGACAAACAAGTGAGAGTGAGCCATGCCATCGTGATGCATGCAGTCCCACAAAGGCAAGGAGCAGGGAGTTGCACACAAAAAGTTAATGTCAAGAGCAGTCGCATGCCGCAATAAATTCGCAGCGGAATGATTTTTATTTAAGCGGAATATTGCGTGGCTTGACAACACAGACCAGGTGCAAGGATCTGGAGGCAGCTGCTGCATAGATACCTGGTATTTGAGACTTCAAAAAGAGAATAATTTATCAAAGAATCCTTTAATAAAAGTTGTTATTTAAATTTAAAAAATACTTTTAATCTTTTCTTTTATAAAATAACTAGAATATGAATCTTTCTTAATTTTTTTGGAATCCATAAAGATGTTATTTTTTCTTACATTGCTTAGATTCTGTGCAATGATTCAAAAAGTAAGTATTATTCTCTTAAATTTATTTGTTATTTGTCTTAAATATTCAGAGTCAAATTGTGATCAAAAATTAAACCTACAACTGATTCAATATACCCTCTTAAACTAAGAATAAAGGGTAGTGTAATATAAAGCTGGGACTGGACACCTTGGCTCACGCATCAGTCTGAAGCAGAGATTGCAAAATATTTGTCATAATACATTTAAGTCCATGCCGAGCGGAGATTATTTCTGTGTTCCGGTGCCTCTGATTGACACATGTCAGTGGGCCGAATGGACTCTGGACTGTGTCCTCTTGGATATGGATTCGCCGCCCGCTCCAATCCTGTTCTTCTGCTGTCACAGGGTCAGTTGTGTATCAGGGCGCTGGCAAATTTTTTATTCAAAAGGTAGCCGGGAGAGAGAGCATCCAATAAATAATTGTTTGGCATGTCGGCCAGTGAAAATGGAATGGCAGCGGGACCGTGCGTTGCGCATGCCTTTGGTGCATTATCACACATCCTGTCTAGCCTGCGATGGCGGCAGAGGAGAGGGAAGCGGAGGAGGAAGTGGGCGTGGAAGAGGTCCTGTCCAGCCGCCAAATGATAAATGATTGTCATAAATAAATGCGTTACTGCCAAGGCCGCCTTTTAATCGCTTGGCACATTTTATATTTCTTTTACATTAATCATTCGTTGTGATTTTCGCTTTCCCTTTTACTTTTTACCTTCATATATTTTTCATATTTTTTGGGAACATCACTGTCCCATTCCATTTGCTTTCTTTTAATTTATTAAAAAAGTTTTTAGCCAAGACCTTCGGTATTGACAAACTTTGGCAAGCCTTGACATTAATTATGCATTTGAACAACGGATATGAATGCATATTAAATCTAATGCATTTGGCTTGTTGTTCAATTAATGCGTTTGCCACATAAATATTTTATGCAATTTCGCCCTGATTGTGGTTTGCATGTATTTATTGCGGTTAATTTTGATTTAAATGTGCATTGAAGGGGAGGGAAACCGGGTGGGGTGGCTTTCTCCTTTACCTCTTTAGGGGTAGTTTTCCGCCCTTCGGACTGGATTTTGAAAGGGGAAATTGAGCAGCTAGCTACATGTTGCCAGGCATCCCGCTCTTTCGGAGTAAATGTTGCAATGTTAATACTGAAAACGTAGACAGAAAATAATTGTATTTTATGCGATACAGGATCAGGGTGGGGTAATTACAATTACGTTTTTTTTTTCAATACTTTCGAAGCTGGGAAATTGGTCTGACCGTAATCAGAATTTAAATTGCGTTAGTTTCAAGCTGCAAATTATTTACGAGAATACTTATTGTCGTTTCATTAATATTAATACAACATTTTACAGGCCATTGACTACTTATTTAATTGTTATTTGCGCAATTTTGTATTTGTATTAATAGATGCCATATTTAATCGCCGCATCGAAATTAACAGTTGGAAAAGCTTCTGGATAAATTTTAATTCAGCGGTGAGAACATGGAAAATAAATAAATTATCAGTGATGCTGCGTCAGTCGTCTATTTTATTAAGTTGTATTATAAGTGAATGCAAACAATTATGAACTTATGAGATAATTAACTGCAAAAACAAGGTCATTTGCATAAGTAAGTCAATAAGCGACGAGTAATTATAAATTATAACGGATTCCGCTTTGTTTATCTTATGTAATCAGCTTTACGGGCTTAAATAATTAACTTTGAATATGTTTTAATTAATTATGCAGGCAAACTAACGATAATGTATTGGGTGGGCCACTCGACTGGTGGGGGAATCAAACAAACAGGGATTTAAAAGTTTTCAATCAAGATTTTAATGTAATATTAACATCAGCAATAAGGCTTTGTAGAGGAAAAATTTAAAGCTTGTAGTAATTTACTACTTGTAGATATTATAAAAATAAGTTACAAATATTTAAATATATTTCTAATATATTAATTTGTATTTGCATAATTCTTAAAGGCTTATAAAGTTAAGAAAACAATAAAAATTTAAATTTTCTTATTAAAATAACAAAATCGGAATCCTTAGTCTTTATTTTACTGTACTTTTTAATTATACATTTTCATTAAAAAATCCATAAATATAATTCAAAAGTTTCTAGGCTTACACCAGTCATTATTACCTTCATTTTGGCCCTTTTTGTGGCAAACTAATAGACAACACCAAGGCTAGTTTGTTAGCAGGAGCGATGGCAACGCTCATCTATATGGATCTCATGGGCAAACTGTCATAGAAGGGTGCTTCCTCTGGGAATCCCACGCACTGCCCACCTCCAATCCGATGGCACAGACTGTATTAATGCGCTTCATATGCCAGGACGGGCCATTCATCATCATTATGCGGATGCCAACGGGATGGCTGACTGCTGGGAAGCTCGTTTGTGCCAAGCAGCCAAACACAGGCACTCCGTGCGTAGAGTTTATGAGCGGAGCTCATCAGCGCAGCCCGAAGAAGTGATTCCGATACAAGCCGGGCCAGGCTGACTTGGGAGAGAAAAAGTTGAAATAACTTTTGCCCGGCTTCATGTCGCAGCATTTAAAATGAACAAACGTGGTGTGTGCATGCAAATTGCCGACGGAGTGGGGGAAAAGTCTGTCTGCCAACTTACTTACGGCCTGTTGTTATGTGGGGGCCCTGTTATCAAAACGCTCTCGCTTAAACTTTATTAGTTTGACATGTGTGCTTTTAGCATTTTGGGCACGTTTGATGAAACGTAATCAAACAAGCTGCAGACAGTTTTTTTACATTTTTCCTTGATTTCTTTGCCAGACTGTCGCATGCTTTTGGTGAACTTAAAGGGCTCCGAGTGCAGAGCCAGTGGGCTGGCTGCCCTGCCCCCTGAGAGCACTTGAGCTAATACTTGCCGTAAGTTACAGCTTGTAAGTAAGTGTAGCTTTACTTTGTAGCCGACTGATGCAAAACTTTGCTCGGCGACATGTGAATCCTTTGTGTCCCCACTCTGACGATCCACTCCAACACGGTGCGATGCGATGCCATGGCAATAGTTAGGGCTTAGCCCCAGCACAGTGTGTCGCTGCCGCTCGCTGAACATTTTAATCGGCAGGAAATGATGTGAAAAAGTTTTTAATCCCTTTAAATGCCAACTTTTCAATACCAGCGCACCAGGGCAGAGTCGTAGGGGCGGTTGGGGGCTTAAAGCGAGCGAAAAGTCGTGAAACTTAATTATCCACTTGCCTCCTGGCCACCCACGCAGGCGTGAGTTGTAGTAAATTTAAATGGGTCTTAAAGCCGGTGCAGGGAAGTACCTAGGTAAATGCCAAGAGGTACTATCCTACAAAAAGGGCCTATTAGTACCTATTCCCAAAGTAACAAAATTAGAAATTCTTCTGCTAAAGTTATCTATTAATTCCTAGAATACTAATAACAAATTTTTTTTAGCAGTTTGATTTTGGTATTTACAAATGGAATTTAATAAAATATAATTATCTATTTATTTTAGGTTTATCCTTTTCCAATTATGTACCTAAGAACAGCATTTGTACCCTTCCCATCACTTCTTAAAGCCATCCAAGGCTGGTGTATTTATGGTAGACATTTGACTTTTGCCTTGAGGATTTAATGCTTTGCGAATCTTTGATGATAAATAAAATTTGCAGCTGCTTAAATCTTCAACACGTATATTTGCACCGAGACGCACACAGCTGCAAATATGTAGGTATATTCCGGCCGATAAGCACCTGCATATTCATAATTCAGATAAGTGTCGCCAGGCGGACAACGGACAATGGACAACGGACAACCTTCGCATCCGCCCAGCGGAGCATTAGAGCAGCCAAAATGCATGCAAATTATGTTAAAGTGCAGGTGCTCAAAGGTAAAACTGGGTGCTGCCCAGTGGGCAGTGGGCGGTGCTGCAAGGCAACTGGAAAGTGTGTGTGTGTGTGTTTTCATGGTCGGACATAAGCGTGTGTAAAACAATATTTTTGCACATTCTACGCCTTAAAACCATAAAATTGCATAATTTATAAATTTGAATATCTCACACATAAATGGGGGGTCGGCAGGAGTGGCATGAATATAAAAAAGGGGTCAGAGGACAGGAGAGAACAAAAATAGTGAAATAGGAAAATAGGCATGTGTGCCACAGAGTCAAACGTTATTGCTTCAAACACAATTTGGCTAGCCGAGGCGTAAGAGGAGACCAAAACAATTTTTGCTCCGAAGCAGTCATCAGAATTTGTGGTCTCACAATAGACCGAGCAATAGTAATTTGAGCACAAAATTTAAAATGTTGTAAATGCCTTTCTACGTCGGCCAGGACAATAAAGAGCCTGGCCAATAGTTATTAGAAATTGAGAAATACCTCTGACTTATTCAAAGGAAAATCCCATTGACAGTTGATGCTGATTTCTTGATTATACGCCACACTGGAGGCCACATCGTTTGACTGCCCCCCAGCCTCGGAGAGTGAAATAATAATTTTTGATTTATGGCTTACCATTTGCTCCGGTCGTCTGTTTGCCAATTTAATTGATTTCTGGCCTGCAGCTTGTGGAATTTCTTTCGAATAATTTCAACATTTTGCGGCTGCACTTTGGGGGCGTGGCACGGCACCGAACTAACTTTGCTTCCATGTTTATTTTTATCGCACTTCCTAGACGCGTCGAGTTTCCAAAGTTTTGCGAACAGACAACTGCGAGGATCTCGTTGTAGCACACGTGTAAACACACAAGTTTGATTTTTCTAAAGTGCTGTGTGAAAGTTACCAGGCGGTGGCGGTAACCTCGACATGTTTATGGACGCCTAAACTATAGGGTTCATGGACTGTGCCGCAGCCAGTAAATTGATAAAACTTTCAGTCCTTTGCCGCGTGCATAAATGATTTTCCACTCGCAGGACATTTGGAATTTCTTCCTTCCATGAGGTAAATTTTAATTATTATTATAACCAACACCCATTTTGTTTGTATCAAAATGATTTACCCTTTATTAATTAATATTTACCATCAAAGACAAGTGTCAAGCTACTCTTACATAAAATCAATAGCCGAGTGCATAAAAGATTTTCGACAACCCTTACTTTTTGTTATCGATGACATGCCATTAACAGCTCTTTTCGGATGTGAATCGTAATTATTATTTACCGCAGAGCCCTTTCCAGTTAGGAGTGTCAACGAATTCGTTTCATTTAATTATGTCGACGGCCATTTCGGGTAGTGAATTACACAAATATCCGGAATACTTCGGGACCTTAATTGTCCGGCAGTCATCAACTTTCGGCTGCCTGCCAATGTCCAGATAAAGTTTGTGTGTGGCAAACTATTGTCTCGACAGTTGAGCAGCTCGACACGCCGACCCTCGAGTGTGTGCTACCGCAAGTATTTTAAATTGTTTTGGTAAGTGCTGTGTTACACCCATCCATACACAAAGCCACACACAGGGTCTCCCCTTTTTGGAGCTGGCTGACTGGGAACTGGGACCGTTTGGCAGCAGGTGATAAAAGTTCAAAGTCATGTAAGCCACGTGGTCGGGGAATCTGCTTTATATTTGAATTTTCCCACCGCTCGCACGGAACTCGAGTGTCGGGACAACAAAATGGATTTCATCCCGTAGACTCGAAGCTTCATTTTTCAACTCGTTCAACTTGGCGGCTTGCAAAGTTGAAATGTTTCAAGACAAAGGCAAACAGACTGCGCTTTTCTGGGCTGAACTTCCCCTGCTGCCCGAGAAGGTTACGTCAAATGAAGGCTTTTATTTTACACGGCTATAAAAAGGAGTGATATTTGCATCACCCTTATCCATCGCCAGTATAAATACTAGTAATATTAAAACAGATCAGATAGCGTGCACATAGTATATTTTTTTCCTCCGTGTAAGATTGTCAACTGACTAAAAGCGTTTACCCGCAAAGGAGTTGGGTAAAGGACATCACAAGAAGCACATAAAACCAGAGCCTTGCACTCCATGCTGCGGTTCAGCAGCTAAACTCCTAAACTCCTACTCCTCCAAAATGGCAGGGTTTTCCAGCAGCATTTACCCAGAATGCATATCCCGGATGTGAGCCTTAGCTTCTTTTTATGCTGCAGGCGACGCAACCTATCGCGAAGTGTCTTGATAAATTCCTCCCGCCGGATAATTCCATCGCCGTCGTTGTCGAAGATGGTGTAGATCACAGACATGAGGTGCGGCGACAGCTTCACACCAGCGACCAGCTGGGCGATGTGCTCCAGCGTTTGGGGGCTGATATCTGCGCCGGCTAGAAAGTGGAAGGCTAGCGCCATGTCTACAGTTTCGACGTCCTGCACCAGCCGGGAAAAGGACATGAATTCATCCAGGCTGATCCCGATCTTTTGCTGGCCGAACTTCTCCTTGACTCGCTCCAGCGCCTCGCCGCGCGCTCTAAAAGACTTGGTGTAGGCCAGCACCACCTTGGCAAAGTCCAGTTCTGTGATCACGGAACTTGAGAAACGGGAGAGGGATATAAGAAGCTTGAAGGAAGATGCTAGGCTCTGACAACACTTACCTGGAGTCCTTCCGCAGCATCTCGTACTCCTGAACAAGAATCTCTTTGTTCAGCCCCTGCAGGAACTCCAGAAACTCATTGATACTCAGCTTTTTCTTCAGTCGCGGTCCGAACAGGGCGCGCTTCAGATGCGAGTTCACCATGGAGGCCTGACCCATGCTGATGACCCGTATTATATGCTCCAGATCCTCCATGCTCACAGTGCCGTCCTCGTCATGATCGAACAGTTGCAAGAGAATCCAAACATGACGCTCCGGAATGGACAATAGTATGGTCAGGAGCACGTAGTCGCTGAAGTCTAGCAGACCTGTGTCGTCGAGCTTGAGGAAAATGCTGTCCTTCTGGGCGCCAGCCCGCCACTTTTCGGCCGCCTCCTCGTCCAGCAGACGGTAACGGGCCAATGTCAAATGCTCCGGTTGCCTCAATCCCGGCAGGATCGATCGCAAAAAGTCCTGGGGGGTCATGAACAAATCCCACCTGCCGGCCTTGTTCTTCATTTTAATGGTGGCAAAGTACCGGAACACCTTCATGGGGTCCGAGTGGCGTCGCAGCCGATTCTCGTACGCCAAGATAGTGTTCTCGCGAAACGAGGCCCGGTGGGCGCTATGTTTTTTGTTAGACTTTGGTTTCTTGAAATCCCTCTTCGACAAGGCGCTGAGAACCAGGGTGTTCGGCCAAAAGGAACCCTTGACTTTTTCGTAATTGTCATTCAGAAACTGAGACACAAAGCATAAGTTGAAGCGGGCGCAGTGGAAAATCGGCGGCCAAAAGCGCGACATTTTTGTTTCTTCACAACTTTTATGGACAGAGGAAAAGCGCGAATGATGGAATTCAGAATTTTGTTTTGGGGTATGGCTAACACGATTTCGGTTTGCTCAGAATTTAGGTCAATTTTTTTGTACGTTTTCTTCGAACTGATTGATGTGGCCAGGCCTCTAGCTGATTTTCCGCTTTTCCCCAGGACCACACACACACACACATACACACCACTCGATGAAAAGCATTAAAAGTAATCAGCAGCGCAAATGTTTGCACTACCGAAATACTAGTGGTGGTGCATGGTGCTCGGAGTTTATAAGGCCCCAGGGAAATTTGCGAACAATAAAGCGGCAGCAGGGCGGAGCGGAAAAGTGGAAAAACTTTGCTTCGATTTGTGGATTTCCTCTAATTTCTGCACTGGATTTCTATGCATTTATGGGCGGTCAGCCGGCAATTTCGCTAGCCATTGTGCTGAGGTGCTCGGCATTTTTGCAAAAGTTGTCCCCCAACTTCTTTTCCTGCGTCTGTCGAGTACTCTCGACAGTAAGTTTCGTATTCGAGGGTCCTCGTTTGTTCAGAAAACTTTCGATGGGTCTTTAAGTCTTGCATTTGGCTAATAAAAGTAGGCTGGGGTGATGTATGTGGATGCATAAATTCCTATTGAAAGAATTTATAAAATATGTAGATTAATTTTGTTTATTTCGGAATATTATTAAATATAATTAACATGCTTACATTAATTAATTTAAATTCGTTTATTCCGAAAAGTCAGAGAAAAAAGGCTCTACAAAGCATCTACAGACTTTCTGTATGGCTTTTCTTTTCAAAGTAATTAGCGTGAACCTTTTTGTTTTCAAAAATATTTATATGCTAACAATATAAAGGCTTTATTACATTTTCAATGGCAACAATTGATTGATATTTAAAAACTGGCTTTAAATAATTTATAAAGGATGTTAAATGAAAAAGTTTCATTGTTACTGAAAGTTCCAATCTCGGCTATATGAATATTTATTAAAATACCTTACACTGAATTGTTTTTTCCGCAAACACTGATTGACACCTGGATTGATTTCGAGTCAACGTTTCGTATGTTAATTTAGACATGCTGTTTGACACTTGATTAAAGCTTGACAGTTTCTGGGGAAATGTCTATGCTGCTACGCTTTCCTCACGTGCGTCCAGGAAAATTCCCAGGCGACTGCGAGGAAAACGTGGCCAACCAGGTGAATAATGCTCGCCGTGGCACTTAAGCTGAGGCCAAAAGTTTAGGCTTCCTTTTTGTCAAACGGCTGTCAGCCCGAAGCCCAATCCTTTTGTCCGTTTCGTTGGCCTGGCATCCTGGCATTTGCATATTGTGTGTGTGTGTGCGCTGGCATAAACAACAATCAGAGCATAAACAAAGGTGGCGCCAGAGCCAAAGCCAGCGGAGCATTTGGGCGCTGCCGAAAATTAAGTTAAACAAAAAACAGTCGCAGCCGCAGTGCAGTGAAAGTCAAACGGAAACGGATACGCCCCCGGGCGGAATGACAGAAATTGTCACGTAGCCGCTCTTTGAATGTGTGTGACAAATAAGGCACTCATCCACACCACCCAAACACACACCGTACTCACATCGTGTTTATAGCTTTGATTTAACATCAATTGTAAACTGCTTGCGTTTGTGATTTGTCATGTGTCACAACCTGAAAATGAAAATGGGGAAAGGGGAATAGAGAAGATGGAAAATGATCTGGCGGTGTAGCCTACTTAAATGTGCGCCAAATTAATCTACTACTACATTGCCAGGTAATTTGCATAGGCACTGGAGAAAATCTATTTAGGTTTGAAAATTGACAAATTCATGGATATGATAATGTTAAGAAATGTTTTTAAGGTATTTCGAATACTACTACTTTGTGGTATTTATTTTTAAAATTTGAAAATTGTTTGTAGCAAACAAATCCATTTACGAAGTATTTGTAAGTTAAGAAATATATCAACAAAGACTTGTCTTCCTCAAGATATCTATTATTTTGTTATATTTTGTTTTATTTGTTAGTAAATTGATCTATTTATACCATATATTTTATTTCAGTGCAATCTCTCAGTGATTTGCAATATGCAAATTGTGAAAATTCTTGTCGTGTTTAGCGGATTTGTCATGACCACTTCACGCACACGCAAACGCAGATTTCCCTTTCATGATTCGGAGGCATTAGGCGAACTAATATTTGCGGCATATGCCAAATGCAGTGAAGGGAACTTTCGCACTCACACTCGCTTTCCCTCTTACTTTCACCCACTCATTTTTATCGAACTGGTGGTGCACAGTAACGGCTTTCCAGGCGACTGAGCGGAAAAGCCGGGAAATCGGTCGAGGAGTTGTCTCTTGCCCCGCCTTGGCGCATTGCATTTCTTTCACTTGCCTGACTCCCAAGACTTTTAATTTTATAAATTGTCTCGCATGTGTGCGAGGGTTTTCCTTTGTCAACGAGACAGCCATTGTCGTCAGCTTAAGATTTTGATAAGCCATTGAAAAGTGTGTCTATAAGCACTCGGGCATTCAAGTGTCGCTCACTCCGCCCGGCTCGGTCCGCTTTGTTTGCCTTAACTATAAATGGCTTAATAACAGATTTCACAGCGACAGTTGATGTCTTCAGCTCTTGGTTGTCTCCGTCCTTTTTTTTTTAGAATATTTTTTGCACTCATCCTCTCCACTCCTCTTACTATAATTTGTTTGCGTTTGCATGTCGATGAAAGAGGAGAATTATTGAAATTTGAGTGGACTTCAAAGCGATTGCAAAAATCGAATTAGAACGCAGATGGAAGGCAGCTAAAAAAGACAATGCGAAGGGCTCTTGTGCGTTCAGCGTGAATTATGTGATTTATGGCGGCGGCTTGTTTGCGAAACACTTTGCAATTACATAAGCACTTTGCTACACCCACCCAACCGGCCTTCTGTTTTCCCTATAAAAAAAACACCCCCCGAAATAGGCGTAAAATATGAAATAATAAATGCTTTTGCAAATATGTTTGCCAAGAAACTTTTCGCGAGGGTTCGCCCTTTGGGGTCATTTTCCTATACGTGTGGTGCCTTCCCCAGCCCCAAATGGCAGGGTATTCGGCAGCCTCCATCTTCCATATGCTGGTTGGAATTTTATTTTTTGGCAAATTTGTTGCCTCAATGGACACAGCGTACTTCCGCTTTTGCCCTGAGTTTCTTTTCTTTTCTTTAGGTTTTTTTCTCCTTTTTTTTTTTTGTTGTTTTGTGCTTGTGCTTCCCGGGTAATAATTCTAGATTTATGAAAATTGTTTTTCCGTTAATGTTTGCCATGTTTTCGACGTTTTTATGTTGCTGCTCCAAGATGAAATTTACCCGAATGCACACGAACACATACTCTGCATAGAATCAGTTTCATTCGGGGAGAATATGTGTGCACAGCAGAGCTCGTAAAAATAGCTCCAAGCATAGCTCAGAGTGTTAGTAATTTAAGTTTTGTAAGAATATATATCAAAATTTGAACTAAAAACTATATATCAAAATTTAAACTAATATTTTGTATTTTTTGTATATTTCTTTTAGCATTTGAAATTGAATAATTCCTATTGTTTCAACTGCAGTTGTTGATGGAGTATATTGTATTTGAAGGACATGCTCCTGGAGTGAGCGGTCGACATTCCTGGCCGTGGAATGTGATCCCCGCAATTTTCGACCATTTCCATTACGGTACCATTCCTTCCCCGACTTCTTATATGAAAGTTTTCGCCCAGGCGCTGTTTGCAAATTTCGAAATTTGATTTCTGTATCCCACGAAAGGGTTGTTTGGCGTTTGATTAAATTTCCACCAGACCCCCGCCGCCCGCCTGACATTCTCATAAATCTTGCATGACTTTGGGAAGGCGGCGGCAGTTGGGCCTCGAAAATTGCTGCATACGTAACTGGGTTTTATGGGGCGTGTGCAGTTAGGAGAAAGTGCGTGGTAATGAGAGTTGGCTTAGCAAATCCGCCATTGATAAATGTACCAAATAGCAGGGCCTAAGCCCATTAAACAAAGTGTATGGGAGGTCTTTGTTGCTTCTTGTTTCTGCAGGTGAAATCTCTGGTATGGTCGCTAATTAACAGCTAGCTGGACAAAGGTAAAATCTGGTTCTGGTTTACTCGTAATGGCTGTGCCTGCAGTCGTTGCAATTATTTTAGCATGCAAATAATTATTTGCGCAAATAAACAAACGCAATCAAATGTAAATTGATAATTATGCAAGGCGTGCGGTTGGTAATTACGGCAGTCTGGTTCTGATTTTCCTGGTCAGATTTCCGGTTCGAATACAAATTTCCATTGGGTTAAACAATTACGACTCGCAGGGAAGGAAGCTGCTTAGGGTTTTTGCTCAAACTCCGTCTATTTCGCTCTCCCTGTGGCCAGCAATTTGGACCGCAATCTGTTTATAGTGTCAATTGTGAAAGTGAATTTATCTAAATCCACTTTTCCAGCAGAAGTAGGGGCAGAAGTAAGTCCATTGCCTGGCCAAATGCAAATGTAACGAGTGGCATTTGCATATATCGAAGCATCCAAGGATCCGGGCTGGCTCCCAGCTCCGCCCTTTGTCCTGACTGCACTCCGTTTCTTGTGTAAGTGTGGCTGGAGACAAACAGATATCGATTCTGTTTCGGTGTGAGTGCGTTTCCTGCTAGTTTTGCACTTCCGCTTCCGTTGGTAAATTCGCAATATCCTTTCGGCGTGGCCAGTCTCGAAAGAAGTTGACTTGGCGGCACCTCCCCTTTTCGTTGCTGCCAAGGCAATCCTATTGACTGTTGACCATCCCCGCTTTCAAGGAGCTTTGACGTGGCCGTTTGTTTTCCGTCGGTCATCCTTACTTTGAGGCCTCGTTTCTGCCTTTCTTGTTTTCCATTGTCTTTCGCTGCCTGGAAATGCACAATATTGCAGTATACAAACGGAGTTTGTTGCCTCCGGCTCGCCCCGAAAATGTCATTTCACATTCTCACTTCGCCGGGCCAACAGGCGAACAAACACTTTGCATATTTTAACCTTAAGCGGATTTTGCGTTTGCAAATCAGCTAAAATATTCTACCCCTGTTTGTTGCTGTTGCCAAAAAAGACTGCTACAGTTTCTGGTGCTGCCGGTTACTTTCATTGTCTGATGGCAACCGCAGAGGGGTGGCGCAGCATCTTCTTTGGTGGCAGTTGGGTTTGCCTGCTGCAAGCGGCAGCTGCTGCCCCTGCGGTCTTTGTGGGGATTCCCCCCACCAGCCAGACTGCATCTTGTCTCACTAGGATCACTGAACAAAAACCTAGTGTACTGCAAGTTACTTTCATTAAATATTTTTCTGTAACAAGTGGAAAATGAATTATTTTATTAGGGTACTCCAAGTGGAGGTAAACTCCTCGAGAAACAAATATTCACTAATTCTCTGGATATTTGATATGTCAGTGCACTTGCACTGCTCTCCGAACGACACCTAATCGCCTGTGTCTCGGTTCCTTCGCTCATTGGTCTGGGGCGGGTGCAGCTTGTTAAATTTTGCATTGGATTGCCATCTGCCCTAGCTGGTTGTAGTTCGCCTCCATGTCTCGCACGTTCGCCGGCTGCGTTTATATTTATGCAGTTTACGTGTCAGTCGGTCGGGGATAGTTCTTTGCAAGGACCAAGGTCCTTTTTTTTTTGTACTCGGGGCTGTATGTGCAACAGCATTTGTCATATTTGGCATGATGGTAACTACTTCCGTGTGTTGTGTGCCCTCCCCCGCCGACTTGCTGTTGCTCCTGTTCCTCTGGCCGACTGAAGCCAGTGCATTACCTTCGATTGCTCACGTCGTCCCAGAAAATGTTGATTTCTGGCGACCTGAAAACATAGCCAGCAGGAGCAGGAGGAGCAGCAAAGTCGTCTGGCAAATTAAATTTAAACAGTTGAGACGTGCAAAGTTGCTGTGCGCCACGGATGAACATTCTCCGGAAACTTTGTTCGCTGAAAAACTCGCTTCCTTGCCAAAAAAACACCCACAAGTTTACTAAAAATTTAATATAACAAAATTTTACTGGTAAAATAAATTAAACAACAAATAAAACGTGGATACTAATAAGATTGAACTTGATTTTATCTAGAAAATTCTTCCTTTTGAAATCAAACCCTTAGAATATGTATGATCTTCAATAAGGTTTATTTAAATTCTTGTTTATTATTAGAATTTGACAGAATTTTGATTGGTTTTCTATTATTAATATTAACAGATTATTAATAAATGAAATTTCAAGATATTTGTAAGAGTATTTTGTTTTCTGTGCTGAAAATAGTCTTTGGTAGCGCTTGTTAAACAGAATAAATTAGGAAGGGCTCACCGCTAATTTGCGAAGCGCCTGCAAGGTGACACGGCCGCAGCGCAGATAAATTTCAGAGGGCGGCCATTAGTGGTGCCGTCTATCAGTTGCCATTAATAACATTCAACATCCAAGATGCACATGCGGCTTTCGCTCCGGAGGAGGCTCAGGCTGAGCTGCTCCCAAATTGCACTTGGCACTTTGCGGCACAAACAGAAATTGGCCCTACCAATAACACGGGGGGCTCAGGCGGAGTCCGGGCCGCTCTTGTTGACTCTGGATTGCCTTGGCTGGTGTTGCTGCTAAAATGGCTAAGCCAACAGACAGCTGGCAGATGGAGGCCAAGGATTACCAGGATCTGGTCCTCTGGGCGTGTTTTGACCAGGCCATCATTATGGCCCATCTGTGGGTGTTTGGTTTCTCTGGGGCTTGGGATTGAGCCGGGTCTGGGGTGTGGGTTAGGGATTGGTTTTGGAATTGCGCTTGGCATTTGCATTTGCGTTTGCATCCAGGGCCTGAATGGCTGGTCAACCGCCCGAATGGGAAAGAAATGTTTGCAATTATTTATTAATTTCATTTGTTCCGCTTGCTGGGCGCTGTCATGGCTGGCACTTAAATATTTGATTGAACATTTAAATATTATTTTAATTAATTTTGCAAGTTTACCTTTACGGCATTGTTTGCATTCGCCCAGCTTATCGGGGGTCGCTGGGGCTATTTGTCCTGGCATTGCCAATTCAATACACAATTGCCCCGACCATGCATAATTTATTTAGTGGTTTATTCCGCTGCGGTCAGCTGTAAAATGGTATAAACTCCTGTCACAGGATGACTGCCTGGCCCGGACTGGTAGGATGCACGCATGTACGTATAATCATTATGACACGACCGCAATTTTCAATAAAGAGGGATTTTTTGGCTTGTCGATCAATCATAAAGGCATCCCACATCGGTTAATTTCCAGCAAATTGTTTCAATTTTTTTCACCCCAACTGCGACTCTGCTGGAAAGCACTTGCATTTGCTGCAGCCACCTTAATTATTTTACCTTTTTTTCTCTCTCTCACAGCCAGTGGCAGTGGGAATGCGTCTGCAGCAGCAGGTGAGTGGAGGTGCAATTAGTGCCAAAGCTAACTGAAGCAAGAAGATGGCCACTGGGCAAGAACCACACTGGTGTGGGTGCACAGAGAAAAATTGTTTAGTTTGGGATGATTACATTTGCAATTATCAAAATATTGGAACGTTAATTTAATCTTGATTATTGATTGCTTCATAATTTTATGTTCTATAAGAGAAGAATATAATATTAATTTTGAACAGCTCCGCGGCAATCAATATCTATCGTTTAGGTATAGGTAATTTGTCGAATTATTTATAGTATTTATAAATTATTTAAATTATATTTACCACATATCAAGCCTAGTTTTTTTTTGGTGTATTTTCTGACCGGAATGCGATCAAATACGTATGCACTCACACCCACGCACAGGGCAAACGAAATAAACTAAAGTGCCCCTGAGTTTTGGGCCGGTAGCAGCTGCTTTTTGAATTTTGGTGTTTAGCTTTTAGCGCCTAAAACTATGCTTTAGTGGTCAAGTGGAACAAACAACAGGATCCAGCCGGAGCGCACCAGCACAGGCTCTAGCATCAGCAGGGCCAGACGCAGGCCCTGCAAAAAAGCCCTGTAAGCAGGCCCTACCAGAAAATGAAGGGCAGAGTGCCTTCGCTGGCCTCTAGGTGGTCTGGGGGCCATGGAGGCTAATGGAGGGCCCACGTCTGGTCATTTGCAACATGGTTTATGTGCCGGACAATGCTTTTTGCACTCAATGAGGGTCTCTACATGGAAGGCCATGTGCTCTGGGGGTGCCGGAGCCTGCACCAACGGTATGATTTACAGCTATGCAGCTTAAATATTAAATGAATGAATAATATATGTGGTGTCGAGACTGCTTGCTGTTGCTCCTGCACCTCATCCTAATACTCCTACTCAGCCACTTATGTACCTCTGCCACCGTTTCCTTCAGAGCGAAACAAATTTTATATTTGGGCACAGAGAAAATATTTACACATGAAAATACAATTATACTATTATTGATTAAGGTTTAACTGGAATATTTTACAATAATTTCTGCATTATGGAATACAAATAAATACTACAAATTAATTGTATTGCACAACTGACAAAGCCTTTAAATAATTCTTGGAATTTCACAGAACATATGCTAAGGCATAAGTATTTCTCTTTCATATAAAAGAGTTTTTTCAGTGCCTTTTGCAAGCCTTTAGTTTAATCTCTTTGCTCTTCCAGTGGATGCTGATTTATAGCAGGAATGTTTCACATTTTCCAGTCATCGTGAATTACGCAAACCGAGACCGAGCAAAGTGCTGATACTTTTAGGCCGCCAGCAAATATTGAAATTTCTTAAATTCCACTCGAGCGGGAGGTAAATCTTCCACTAGCCCCTCAGCATTATATGTATTGCTATGCAAACGAGCAGTGAAGTGCACATTAAACTGCAAATAAACGATTTCGCCGATGAAGCCGAAAGAAGTGCAAAGGAAAATGGCAGACACGGGCAGCAAGGACACTTGGCTGGGCGATTATTTTTTGGCCAGTTGGCAGAAGGAAGGAGGAAAAAGAACCTGCAGCAGCAGTAGCAGCAGCAGCGAAACGTTTAAGAAAAAATGCAGATGCGAATCCTCTCGATTGCTCGGCGCGTGCTTTTTGAGTGCAATCATGCAGGCTCTGAGTGTCCTGAAAGGGTCTACCCACCTGCTGGGAGTCTCCTGTCTGTCCATTTGTCTGTCTTTTCCTTCTCTCTCCTCCCCTTAATTGGCGCTTCGATTTGTTGATTTCGCCTGGGACAGCGATTGAAAAATTAATTTGCAACTAATTGACTTTCGGGCACTCAGATGTCTAATTTACGGCCATGCAGGGCCATTCCGAATGTCCTGCCAGCAAAAAACGAAGACCCCAGAAAGGGTCAGCATTTTGGTCAGACTCTCCGAGCAGCGATGGCAGCAGCGTTCCATTTCCGTTCAGTCTGCCGGCGTGTTAATTGCATTTGCGTGTTGCAGACTTGGCCTGCGAAAGGGTTTTGTTATTGGGCTCCGTCGGTCGGTCACTCTGCGACCCCTGCGACTTGCACTGCAGCAGCCATGGGCAGCAGCAGCAAACAACGTCGTAAATGCCAGTTCGGAGTCAGCGGGGACACAGACACTGGCTAAAGTGACTTCCGCTTACACACAAACCCATTCCACACACACCCGACACACCCACCCTCACTCGAACTGAGCCGCAGACACATGAGTTTGTCTGTCAACGAGAAGGCTCATTTACTTTGTCCCATCATTGTCTCCAAGAGTGATGAAGCTTTGGCTAAGTTACAGCCAACTTTTGGATCTTCAAACCTGTGATATTTCGATTCAAGATCGAAAATATATATATGCTTACCTATGAGACTATTATTTATATTATTTTATTAGTAAAAAATTTTTGTTATGAGAGGCTTGGTCAATATTTATGGCAAGGATTAGTGTTAAGCTTGAATATTACATGGAGAATTGCATTTTTAGGACTATCTACTAAAGCAATTATATATTTCACTCCATTTAACTCTCAACTCGATTATATAAGGTTTGCAAATTTATTTACATTAGGAATTTAAAATAATTATCTTGTTATAATCAATATTTTTTATTTTTTAAAAATTCTGATTTGAATTTACTAGTTTTGACCACATCCTTTGACCAGCTATATCTAGTTGGCAACACTTCCCGCCAGGACCTTCCCGAGTAAGTGGCTGTGGTGCTGCCAGAGCTCAGCTCAATGCACCGTGGGTCTTTGTGCCTCGTTTCCGGTCATCGAGCTGCGTCTCAGTCCCGGCATCATCTTCTCTAGCAGTAATTGCCTTTCAAATAGCGCCAAACTACGAGCTAATGAAGGCCTTGAGTGCATGCGTAATGGTGTAATAATACCTCCTGGCTAGCCTGGCTGCCAGCAGGCCGACAGCCACAGTAACGACCCCATCATTGGGCTCATCCCTTGTAGTCGGCTTCCACGTCGATGGGATGCGATGCGAAGCGATGCTGGGAGTCGGTGTCTACGTCTGCTCTGCCTTTTGTTTTCCGGCCTGCTGACCCTCTTGTTTGCTTATTGGTGACGCAAAATTCTTGAGCCTGAGCCTGCTGTCGGGGGCCAAATTGATTGCCACCGAAACACTGGTGTGGCACATTTCACTTTTATCGAAGGCAAATTTGTTTGCCAACGGAGCAGCAGCCGAAACCCCTTTAATTAATCCACAAGCCATCGACGCTCGTCGCTCTACTAACTCTCTGCACTCGGACATGTGCATATTTGTGTGAGAAGCATGCAGACTTCTCCATTTTGTCGGCAATTAAGTAACTCAAATGTTTTTCTTTCCAAGTTTCATGCATTTGCACGGGAATTCAAATATCTGTTCCTTGGGCCACCCAGTTCGATGGTCGTAATTGCCGGCATTAAAGTAAAATGAAAATTGCTTCTAATGCGGCAATTTTCAGTTGCTGCACCGGCGAATGCCCGAGCAAGTGGGTTCAATTAAATATTTATTGCTCCTCAATGCTGAAATCCTCTTTGTGGGGACGGAGGACTGCAATTTGATATTGAAGCGCTTTCCTTTGGCCAGCCACTTATTTATTGTATTTTAAATTTTTATTTTTCTATTTGCCCGGCTCGCACAAACGATTTTTGTCATTTCACATTGTAGAGGAAAAGGAGGAGCAGGAGAAGCTACGCACACAATGTGTCCTTGATTGGCCGGCAGGACACCAGGCAGCCGGGCTTGCTTTTGTGTCCATTCCAGCCATTCCATCCACGACATCCACGACGCTATCCATTCTTCGACGACCTGAGAGCGTGAACCTGTAGCAGCCACATTGACCCATCGAGAACAATGGCCGGCCGGCCAAGGCGCCCTCAGTCCTGCGAGTCTTTAAATGTTAAATATTGTGCCAAAGTACTATAGTGCCGTCGAGGGCTGATTACTTTCAGGTGTGGACCGCCCACGAAACGATTACATCCTCGCACGTAGCGCGAACTCTCGAACGCATTCAGATAAAGTGCGTGGGAGTGGGGGCGACAGGAAGCTGGCGTGTTACATAACCACAGTCGCCTGTCTGCTCCACTCCGCGCCTGCCGGTAAAGTGCCAGAAAAGTATGTTAATCAGTTGATATGCCGAATTTCGATACTGCGACCCCAGAGAGGCGCCGTCATCAGCATCATCGGCATCATCAAGCGGCAGTGCAGTGCAGGTGGTTGGAAGATGAGGCACTGGGAGAAACTTTACGATATTACAGACTCTTTATTATAAAGTTTTAAATTAAATACCCGCTCTATTTATTCTGATTTTTGTGACTTACTTTTTTACGAGTGCTCATTTTAATTTTAATTAGTTTTTTGTAATTTATTTCTGACATGTAAGTTGATTTTCCTGCAATTCTGATGGATTTTTTATGCTTTTCCGAGTGCAGGTGGGTCCTGTCGTTTTATGTTAATCATACGCCACGTTGGGCGATAATAACGCGGCAAACAAGCAAACAAGATGAAATACGCGTGCCGCATGCGTAATAAATTTTATCAACATCCCGACCAGAGCGCATACGTAATGAGTGAAGTTTTGTTTGCCACTTGAAATGCCATGGGAATTGAAATGGATTGGGAATGGGACCGAGAATCCGAATTAGAATTAGGCCTGGGACTATCTGGTGAAATGCACTGACGTTTAGTTTATCGGCCAACGAGGCAAAGTCAAAGCCAATGTCAATGGTCGATTGCCTTATTGAATTGTGTTACAATGTGCCGGGGCTGTGGCAGTAAAGTTGATAAATATTAATGATACGGACAACATTCTTTTGAAGCGATTTATCGATTGCCTGCAGAGATTACTTGTGCCGTGTAATTATATTTCTTTTATACTCCGCTTTGCGATTTTATTGCTCCAATGAATTTAAGTGCCAGCAAGGATGGGACACGAGGACATGGGAGTGGGAGTGGAAGTGGAAATGGGAGTGGAATGCCCGAGTGCGACAATTTGAAAGCAACATAAATTTTCGACGAATGGAACCCGGAAGTCGCTTGTCACACGTACTTAAGCATTATGTTAATTTATATGCACAGACACATACATATACACATATACACACTCGTGAGCACAAATACAGTCACACACTCGCGCTCAAGCGACTATGAAATTTGAAGCGACAGAGCGGCGTTTAAGCCGGAAACAGACAGCAGGCAGAAGCTGGAGCAGGCTGTGCCCGGGATGGAATCTATGCATATCTGTATATCCTCTCCTGGCATTCTGGTTGCTTGGCAGCCATGGGAATCGGAATCTCAAGCACATGCAGCTAATTCCAGCCCCCGCACGCAGCCACATGCAAATGAAGACGCAACGCACGTCGCCATCTTGGAATGGCTGCGGATACGGATGCGGACGAGGACGCGGACACGGACGCGGCTGGTAGGAAGCTGCCTCGCCGATCACTTGTCGCTGCGTAGCTGCGATTCTGGGACAAGCAGCATATAAATTTTCCCTCGAGGTGACACTTGGCAGATAAATCTCTGTTAGATTTACCCGAAACAATATCTGCGATGTGTATTTATCGCGGGCACGCACTGTATCCGGTGGCCTAGAGCCAAAGTGAGACTGCATGGATATTAGTGCCATGTATTGGATTTCCCTATCATACACGTGTATGCTTAACTTCGACCAGGAAATGCCGGTTATAAGAGTTCTTTTCAATTCTTTTTGACGCCAAAACCCAGTTGATTTACCTAAAAGCAAGCCAGTGACTAATAAGTATCTCTTAGTCGGAGTGCTCAACTGCAGAGTCGTCGGTTCTGTTCCACTTGGCCTAATCCCGGCGTGTGTGTATGTGTGTGTGTGGGAGTTGCCAGCAGCTGTTGCTAAATGCCTTTGATCATTATGCCATGCGCTGCATAAAAAATGACAAGGATTTCTTGGTAAACGAATCGCCCGAAACCGAAATCTTGACCCCTGCAAATGGTTGGACATAAAGAAAACTCATTAAATCATTTAGGCAGGCGCCTTTGACACAGTTCTCGTGGTTGGCGTAGCCCCAAATGAAATAGATGAGCGCACATAAACCACAGCACTCGCTAACTGGAAACGGAGGAGGTCCTCCGCCCGTGTTCTGCGGTCAAAGGAAGATTGCAAAAGGTAAAGGTAAAGGCGGTAAAGCAGGTAACGGCAATGAAGGTAGGTGGCAAAGGTAAAAGGACAATGCTCAGACAATGGCCCCAATATTTCTCTTGCTCGGACCAACAAAAGGCAGTCCTCGTGGCCTGAAAAATCACCAAAAATAAATTTCAAATTGTTAATAGAACCAACCCTTCGTTCGCATCCCTTGCAATAATTACGGCCAAGGCTTCGGAGCTCTGGAGCTTCGAAGCCCCAGGATCCCAGCGCCTTCGCTCAGGGTCCATCGAATCCAGGGAAATTCAATTAGACCGGCACACCAAACAAGTTTGATAAGCAAATTTTAAGACTGCCAAAGACAAATACAATTTGTGTCGCAAACAAAGTGCAGGGAAGTGCTTAAAATTGATTATTAAATGCCCAGCAATGGCTTTGACAAATATTTAGCCAGCAATTCAATGCAAATTTCATCTGCCGAAACAATGCGAGTGCTGCCATCATGGACTTAATGCATATTAAACCATGCGCCATTAATAAAACGTGCACAAATGCCAAAGCCTGGCCCGGCCGCCGGTTCGTATGTCCGGAGCTCGGAAGTTCGACACTCGGTGGAAGTGTGGATGGTGGTGGTGGTGCGGGGACCATCGTCAAAGTGCCATAAACAGCAGACAAGACCGGGTCACAGTCCGATTGAGTCCTGGCCCTGGCACGGACCATGTGTGTTTGTTATGAATAGCTACAGACGTGGAAATACATGCACACGCTCCAAAATTAAGCACAAGCCGAACACTTGGGAAATGGATTATCTAAACTTTAAATTAACAAGTGCTTTAATAACTAAAGACCCCGAAATTTAGGTTTACAACAGCAAAATTATCAAGAATAAAATTTTATATTATTAGTTAAGCATTTATTTAATCCTAAATATATAATTTGTTTCCAGTGATCCAACTAATAGCTACCATCCCAAACCCAAACCCCGTTCTGACCACGCGTCCTTCTGCGTAGGCGCACGTACGCCTGACCAAGTCGGTTGGCCATCTGTCGGGCTAACCTAACCCAGTTCCCCGGGCCGTACGGCAGGTGGCAGAGGGAAGAGAACGGAGGTGGGTTAGAGGTGCTGTACGCACGTGAGCCTCCTGCCTGATGGCCCATAGAAAAGTGCGGCCTGCCGCAGGCCGAGCGAGCGTACGTGGAATCGTAGCCACTCAATGGACTCGGACTCGAACTCAAACTCGGACCTGGTTCCGGATCCGGAGTCCAAGCTGTGCTCGTTTTCGGAACGCATTTATGCACGAGCCCCAAGTGGGACATGTGATTATTTATGTCGCTGTTGATTATGAAGTTGATGACCTCTCGGCTCCATTGGCAGGCAGTTTTACGTAATCTCTCCGTACAACGGGCTCATTGGGAATTATGGGTGGCAGGGAGGCAGCTACAGCAGGGATCGACATGTGCACTTGTACTTGTACGCTGTTATGTTTCAAACAAGGGGTCCTTATGCCATGCAAATTGATTGATAATCGCCTTGAATTTAATGCATTCGATGCATGTTCCTCAAAGGGTACTTGTTCCAGTGAATGGCTTATTTTAATCTAAATCTGGCACACGTGAGCATATTGATGGAAAGCTATGCTGCCTTGAACTGCTTGCATGAGTGGTGTTGTCATGCTAAAAATATTTACACTTACAGAGCTTTTTAGTGAAATCAGCTTAAGGTGAACTTATCCCATTTTTTTCAGAAAAATTATTAAACGAAATAATTTAAATCTGCATCTTTTAATCGGTTTATGTTTATAATATAAGTAAGAAATGTGTCTTAAAGCTCATTATAGCTACTGATTTCGGTACTATAGATATATAATTTCATAAATAATATTTTAGGACCTTCATAAATATGCTGGAAAATAGCCAATATATCACCACTGAGCTTGCTTGATTATAATATATATACATGAACACATTCACAGGACCTCTCTACAATTGTAATCAATGTCGGTTTACACGATGAGTAAAATTGGATTCCCGTCAAGGCACACCCCTTCGTCCTTCCTATCTCCCTGGTCTTTTGCATCCTGTTTATCTGACACTTCTCATCAATGCACTACACGGCGTATGCGTGTTGGGCTGCACGGCGTTATCTGGATGAATATATTGAATAGACTTCATAGCCGCTGAAATGCAACCCCACACTCCTCGAAAATGCAACTTTGGCCTTCAAAATCGCGTGCAACTGAAATCAGAGCGGTTCTGCGTGCTCATTAGTCGATTTACGATTTAATTAATTTTGCTAAATTGGATTAATGAGATGCTTGCCAATTAGAGATTCATTTCGTGTTTAGGGCCCCCCATTGTTGTTGCTCATAATGCGAAATGGGAATTTACATAAATTAATTTGAAAATTACAGCATTTACATATGTACACAAATAATTGGAAAGTCTCGATGATTTGCCGATAAGCGCTCTGTTCGCTCTCTAATTGAACCACTGCACAAATTGGTCAAGTTCCCGGGAGCCTGTGGGTGGGTACAACCCACTGAACCCACACACACACACCACCCACACATACGACCCCACTGCCATGATAATTTGCTCGACGGCGAACTCGTAAAAGTGCCCGCCTCGATAGCCACTGAAACATTAGTCTATCGGAAACTCGATATTTTATTGTTTTCCCAGTTAAGCTCTGGACGCGAGGACATGCTCTTCGAGTCTATATCAAATCAAACAGACACTGGCTCACCCGCACGGTCGCATAAACAAACCCATTCGGACATCGTTTTCTGGGCAACCCCCCAGAGTATGGTCCACACTGGGGGAAATAAGGGATCTAACGGCACAATACTAACACTAACTAAGACAATTTTTATAGAAGAATAAACGAATATTACTCTAGAGAATCATGAAAAAAAAATACCTTAAAACAAGAAGAAGTTTTTATAGCAATAGAAAATATCAAGGTAATGAAACCATTTAGCAAAATAAATAAAATAAGTTAGAATTTTAACGATTTTCTCTTAGTATACCGATTTTCTCCCATTGACAGAAAAGCTTATGAAACGACTGTGGACTGAACGACTAGATGATGGTTTGTGGGACTGGGGACTGACCCTCAGGATAGTCGATGCCAACCGCATAGACTTGGTAATGTTCCTTTTTCGCCCAAAAACCCTGAGACGCACATTTCAATTTATTGCAATTTTTATTGCTGAAAAGTTCGTGCGAAGATTTTTATGCGTCGTCAAGTGGCAACGGGCCAAGGGGCTGAAAGGAGCTGAACGGATTTGAAAGGATGGGGACGGACGGCAGTGAATAATGCGCTCTGCACTGTTCGGGCTGATAAGAAAATAATAAACTTGGCCGGCAGCAAAAACATTTCACAATTATCGTGCCCGAGTTAAGAGGGAAAACTTTTTATACACCCACCGCCACCACCAACAACTACTTTCAATGTCTGTCTGTTTGACTTTGACTCTGTTTTCCAATTCGAATTCGGTTTCCCATTCGCATTCGCATTCGTTTTCTTTTGCCACTGCAGCTTGCACTTCCGCTTGGCACTTTACGCAGACAACCAGATAACGGCACTAAACATATAGAAATATGTGCCCGATATACCATTGTTGTTATTTCGAGAATTTTTGTTATTTCCGCTTTAAGCTTTGCCCACTTTATGGCGCTGACTTCCGGCGCGAATGGCTGAAAGCAAAAGTTATCCAACTTTTGTTCTGTTCGGCGTGGGCGTTGGTATACAGTATGTATGTATGTATGTCCGCGCTTACATTGACATTGAAATATCTCCAAGGTGGCAAGCGAACCGCAAGCCAGCAGGCGACAAAGGACCTAGCTATTTATGGACGGGTTGCCTTGCTTCTGCACAGAACGAAAATTCTATCAACAGGAATTTATTTATTATACCCTTGCACTGCGAAATATCTTTCTTTTGAATAGCAATCGATTGGCAGGCAAGGCGGAAGGAAACTGTCGAAGTACAACCAACCGAATATGTTTAATTCATCAACTGCACTCGCAGACACAGCCCCATTGTTTGGCATTGTTTTGCCGTCCTGCAAAAGGGAAACTTGGTCTGCTGTTGTGGCTATTTGACTTTAGAATTTGCTGGCTAACCGGCTAACTTTCGGTGCATTCCCCGGAACATTCCACTTTTTTTGGGTGGCTCTCTCCGTCTCTTTTGCATTTTGATTGTCATGGCAGTTAGTGCTGCTCGGTGGCTTGCTTGAAATTCATCATACGCCACATTGGCTGGGGGAAAGTCACAACGCAGAAACGCAGCTCAGCCCGGCTCAGCTCAGCACAGGAAACCGAAGGCAAACAATCACCCGACCTGACAGATGAAGCCAGCTTAAGTGCTCCGAAGAGTGGCGAAAAAACTAACGAAACTGCAAACAAGCGAAATTAAGAACACGAAGGGAAACTTTGCGAAACATTAAACAATTAAAAAGTTTGTGCTCCGTGGCCTTCCTAGCTTTTCACTTTCTATGCAATTTGTTCTCGTCCCTGGTCGGTGTTTGTTAGTCCGAGTATCTTCGGCTATTTGGCCGCAAGGTGCAGCTGCATGAACTGAACTCCTCACTTATTAACTGGCTTTCGACGGCCGCGAAGGTCCTGGCCCCCAGCTCCTCCGCCAATTAGCTGATTACACTCTCTCTGAATGTGTGTGTGTGTGTGGGCGGCAATATTTCAACTTTCCTAATAATAAAGTTGTTGCTGCTGCAACCCTTGGACCGGCACGCAAACTGCCCGACGACCCAAAACAAGGACCGTCGCTGATGCGAAAAGCCGTTAACTGGCCAACGAGCAGCATAAAGTTTGCTAAAAATGTTTGGCTGCCAAAAGTTGGCTTGCTAAAAACAAAGCCCCGCCGATGAGAAATGAGCCCAAAGTGGGACACACTACATGGCCAGGAGGAAGGCTGTAGACGGATGCGAGGGCCGTGCAGGCTGCCGGTCCATGCAACATGCAGCTGGCTAGCAAAACCCAAAACCCAGAGCTCATAATGAGGACGCGACAACGACAGCGAGGAAGCTTCTCTGGAGTTTCTCTGTATGTATTGGGGAAGAGGGTATATAGGTTGGGAGGGAATCTGAAATAAAATACAAAAAGTATAAACCTCTGAGCCATTTATCTAATAATAAGTAAAGCCTTGTGATCTTACAAGAAATCTAAAGCCAGGAGGAAATGTCTTTTATGGTAATATTGATATCCAGGATCCAGGTATACAATAGTCGAAGCCAGATTCAAAGCTTTCTTCATTTTGCAACTTTTTGGCAACACTTGGCGCTAGGTTCGAGGCGACAACGACAAAGGCAACACACGCTCCAAATGAGGACGTCGACAGTGGGGCCTTTGCTGGCGGTGGAGTGTTGCGGCCCCCGGCAGTCCATAAAGTCCAACCAAAATGAAAGGACCTGAAGGGGAAAGTATGATGTATGCGAGGAGAGTCTGCCTTTTGACGACAAACTTTTTCGGGGGCATAGTTTGCACTATTTCGTTTTATTTTTTAACTACGAGGTCTAGGGCTGGCCAGCCGAAGGAGTTTATTTTTCGGCATGTTTACAGATATTAAATACTTTTTAATTAGTTTGGCACACACTCACTGACAGTGAGCGAACATATTAAATTAGTTGGCCATAAATTCAAGGGCCGCTTACACGCTCCGCCGGCGATTGAATCGCTGCATAAATTGGTCAATACTTGCAGGCGGCATTCCTCCTAGGCAAGCACTTTGGTGTGCGAGCCATCAATTTCGGCATCGACTCGCAATAAATTTTGGTAGAAACACAAGCGAACTTGGCCAAAAACTTTTTCAATTTACACACACACCCACCAATCATGTGGCATTAGGGCGGGGCAATGTGTGTGCATTGGGGCAGCAGGTTCTCCCTTGTGAGTGCGGTTTAATTTGCTGTTAAATTGCGCTAAAAATTCAACAGCATTTGCAGCCCTTCTCGCTTGGGCCCCTCATCATCGTCACTGCAATCGCCGCTTTTAGCCTTTTCCGGAGCAAGTGTTCTTTCGAGTGGCTAAATGCGCTCTTCGGCAACAATTTGTGCATGCACAGCCATAATTGTCTGCGAGGAAATTAGTTCAAGTAGCGCCGGGAAAAGAAGTCAACAGGGAAGGGCTCGGGCTCCTCTCAGCTTTCCCCCAACGAATGCGAGGCTGCATTTGCATATTTACATGTTAATTGGTTGAGAAGTTCGAAAAGTTTTGAAAGCAAACAAAAACAGCTGAAAATTCAAATTCAGAATGTTTTTATAACCCTTTTTTTAGGTAAACAAAGAGCAGCTGAATAGCCAAATCCAGATAGCATTCACCTGTTCGTTTCGTTTCGAATAAGAACTGCATGAAAAGCCTCAGATCACATCAAATCAAATTACGTTAATTATGCGCTGATAACTTAATTAAATGTTAAAACAGAGAATGCCTTTTAAACATTTTTTTAAACAACAAAAAACTGCCAACCGTTAATGTAAGTCTAAGGCAAAACTTTTTAGCAAATCCTCGAAGAGAGATCCTTTATATTTCATCGGGTTCAAGCTTTCCACGTAGCAAATCCTTCGCCTAACCATAAATCCCCATATTCATAAAATTTCGACAGAAATGTTCTTCGCGGTGGGAATACAGACTGGTGTTTCACCAGTCCACTTGCATTATTTATCTGTGAAAAATTCGCATTATCGTTTTAAAAATGCTCAGGAACGACGTTAAAGGGCGATATTTCATAGGCGCAGACAACTGGAGGGTGGGCGATGGAGCAGCAAGGAGTGTGCAACAGCAGCACGTTGGCCTTGGCAACCCATGAAAACCCTCGAAAGAAAATATTCGAGTTGGCGTCGATGAGCGGCTTTCCGAGGTCTTCGCATGCCGCACTTTTGCAGCTGAGGGCAGCACTCAAGCTGCGGGATGGATATAACAGGGATGTCAGGGATTTTAGTTATAATCTCTATAATATTAACTAAGCAAATATAATTAAAAATCATAATAAATAAATAGTATAACGATGGGACAAAAGTATATATTGAGAAACTTAAACATAGTTGATTTGCTTTAAGAGGTAACAAGAGGGCGTTAGCTAAATAAATAAATACTCAGCATAGTTATTATTATGAATCTATCTGTATTTTCTGTACATGAGGAAACCGATACTCTGTAGTCCCAGAAACATATAGTTAACTGCCCATCTCTGTTGTGCCCGGATAACTTTCAGTGCATGCGTTTAATGAGCTGCCGCGATGCAGCTCGGATGCCATTTTGTGGGCAGTTTGGTTAAATACTCGCCGTGGAGGCCACTATTTGGAGCAGGCAACGACAACCGCGACAGGTCCTTGAAGAGGCTAAAAGAGGGTGCAGAAGAGGAAAGAGCTGCAGAAGCAGGAGGTCAACAATGCACAGATAAGCAAGGAGACAACAACGCTAACGACGCCAACAGGCAGAAGAGCCAAAAAAAAAAAAAAGGGAAGAGGAGGGAAAAAGTAAGGCGAATGGCACAAAACGAAGGGCAAACAACTTCCGGCCCAGCGACAACTGCGATGGCGAAAATGCGTGGAAAATGTGTAAATGACACCGAGCAATTTACAATAATTGCTGGTCGCGTCGCCGACAGACGGCACAACCTTGTCTCCAGATGCCTTAAAGTGCACTTGAACCTTAAGCAGCCGGCGAGGCAGGCACGCAGGGCGACCGAGGCGAGGCGAGGCGAGGCCCCCGGGAACCCAGTGACCAGATTGGAACCAAGTGGAATACATAAAGAAAACACGAGGAGGAAGACCGGACCCGATTCTGGAAAAGCTGGCATAAACGACGACCAGTCGTAGAAATCTTATTAAAACTTACGGCTGCAATAAATAAAATAAATTTATTCCATTATGTTAACCAAACACGATTTACGGATTATAAAGATGATTTATAATCAGATCCAAACACCGTAATCCACTTGCATAAACAGGCAGTGGCGAGCGGAAAAGGGGGAGTCCCGACGTCGACAACAACTTGGCAAAAACATGAAGCATAACAAGCAGGCGAAACCACAGGCCAGACCACACCAAATCCCCCAGTCGAGCGCCCGAGACTCCTTGGAGGTGCAGGATGCCGCCAGCCAGCCGCTTACCTGACTTTACGGATAAAAACGGGGGCCGCGGGCGGCTTATGAAAACTGAATCGATTTCAATATTTACACAGGAGCCCGGCCAAAGGCAAGACGTCGTCGTCGTCGTCAATCGAGCGAATGTCGGAGCACGGAAGCGGAAGTGTATAATTTAAAATTGACCCCAATGTGGCGGGCGGGGAAGAAAAATCTGTGCAAAAGGTTAAAAAGGTGCAAATATGATAAGCCAAGGCATCTCGCCCAGCAGTTCTCGTATTTCCCTTTTTTCGGCGATGAATGGTCGCGCTTAAATAAGCTACGATTTCGCTTAGTTGGGCTGCCTCTGCTGCTGCTGCTCTTCTTAGCTGACTGGAATTTCACTAGATTAGCCACGCCACCACGACTGGCTGTGCATAAAGGAAGCCAATTCGAACCGATGGCTTTGGCTAAATGCATTCGAACGAGCTCCAGTCCTAGGGCGAGAGTTACCCATCAACGTTGGCATACTTACACTGACGGATACACTTCAAAATCTAAATCAAAATGGAATGGAATTTGCTAAATATATTTATTTAAAAATATAATGTATTAAAAACAAGGATTTCCGCTTCCCTTTTAGCGATTAGCTCCCAGATGTAAGTACATCTTGTTTCATTCGATTTTAGTTTCAATAGTTAATATTTGACTTAAACTGAAACCTTCTCCATTTGTTTTCTCAGTGGAGCTCCAGCAGTTGTTGTGTGTGACGGAAGTTTGCCAAATGACTTCGGTCCTCTGTCCGCCTCGCTGCCATGTGTACGGCTGTGTTTGGCTGCTGCAGCTCAGTGCGGCTCAGCCGAGATTGAAATGAGGTTTTCTGTGGGTCCCCGATGGAATGCGTGTGCCAATGCCGGTTCGAACGGAGTCTGTAGTCCGTGGTCCGGAGTCCGGGCCAACTGATGCTGGTGCAGCTGAAAAGGGCACGCTATTTGCATATCATTACGGTTCCACGTGGGCGCCAGGTTTGCTTCCCGCATGAACTTATGTGTGCATTTGCGTGGGTGTCATCAATCCGGGAGACTCGATAAATCAGTTTGACAAATACACAAATCGATCAGATTGAAATTATTCGCGAGTGCGCAAAGAGATTTGAGTTGGCGATGAAAGGGTTACTACACTGGAAATATAATATATATTCTGATGGGGATTATAAATTAATTTGGTGAAAAATCTACATCAGAGGGTTTTCTTTCTTGGTAAGGTAATTCCAAACCTGGCCAGTAAGACTTCGGATCTGACCATCGGGGACAGGCGTACTCTCAAGTTGCCAAGATGTTGGCCTGCCCGCTCAGTTGTCTGTAACTTTATGCGGTTGCTTGTTCCTTGTGATTCAATGAACTCATTAACATAATCTTAACATCTCATCAACTCCTCAACAAGCCGAACTCACGCCAGGCACCACCCATGCGAGTGTGTTTCGGCCGAGTTTGGTTAACAAAAGATGGGAAGTGGCAGCGGGTCGAAGGGGGGCTGAAACGAGGCCTGTGGCAGACAACATGTTGCATGCGTACATGACGGTGGCATACGACCCCCGTGAGTTATGCTCGGAAATTGCGCTCATGTAGCCATGTAATTATTGCATTGCAAACCAAATCAATACACTTCCCCGGGAAGAGGTAATCGTGCACTCGAAACTATTTCTAAAACTGGAAATATCTTTTGAATTAAATAAATCTGGACAATGTTGTTTGGCATTATCACAATAAAATGTATTTAAAAATTAACCAGAAATTGCAATGTTTAATCTAGGGAAGACATTGTTTCACAGAGTGTCAAGAAACTTCTCTGGGCACAAAGCAAAGTTTTGTTTTATATGTTTGTAATATTTTTTATTTTTCTAGAAATATTTTTCTACAGTGCAGTTGCTAGGGCAAGACCAGCACAATAATAATCATTATGGCCACAGCCGACAACTGCCGAGACATCTGAGACAACCGGCAACAGGATGAGGTTGAGGCTAAGTTTCTGCTGGAATTTGTGGAAATGCTTAACTAATTGGGAGCACCATCCGATAAGCGGTGCCGGAGTTTCAGTATTCCTGTTACTTTACCTTGCTTGTTTGCGGCACGGTGCTGGAAGTTCGCTAATCAACAATTTGGCAGGCTTGTATATCGCTTTTCGGTAGGTACTTAATGCTCAGCCCGTTTTAGGGCCCATAAAATGTGAGTTTTGCAGTGCTTTGACTGATTGCATGATACTGCTCAAGGGCTGTAAATCACGAGCTGGCGAATTAAAACTCAAGCGCATTAGGGCAATATCTCTGGCTGGCTGGTATAAGTCCTGAATGCGAAGCAGGGGGCGGTCTAATAAATCTCATAATCTGCATAAAAAAGACGCCCACTCGGAGAATTTTGTAATCAAAAGTACAGAATGAAATATACACGCGCCCGCGTTTAGATTCTTCTTGGATCCGGAGCGACACCAGCTTGTTGAATACAATTATGGCAACGCCGGCGGAGATTGAGGCGCTCCGAGTCCCGCCCCCCTTGAGATGATGAAGTTGCCACTTAGCTAGTAACAGCAGCAACAATAACAGCAACACAAGTGCCACATTAACAAGGCAGCAACGGCAACAGCAACGGCAACAACAACATAATCTAGGGACTTTTTATTGCCCGAGCAGGCGGCAGAACGAACACTCCGCTCCGTTCAGCTCCGCTCCCAAAGGGCAAAGTGCTGCAGCAAGTTTATATTTAATTTCTTGCGCGGGAGGCTCAAATATGTGGGGTTCGCCACCCACATCACACCACACACAACTTTAGCACACTGACTAAATCTGTTTTCCCTGAAATTCCAGTGAAATAACCATTCTAAAATCATTTTAATGTAAGAAAATTAATGCGTAATATGAATAAAATTATTGTTAGGTTTAGTGATTTGCTTGTTTTACTAAAAAAACAAAATAAGGTGATTATATTTTGGTTTATTGTACAGTCAAAATTAAATGAAACTAGGAGAATGAATACAAATTCCAACAATTAATAGAATTAATTTGAGATTATTTATGAAAATTATTTATGAGTTAGTAAATTATTTTCTTTATTTACAAATTACCTTTTAGTGAGCTGATCTATTTTAATTTAAACCAAAACCTTGGCCAACTGGACCACTGTGCCTGGAACGGTGCAGGTGTGCTGGCAGTCAACGTGTCGCCATGGATCAAAGCGACCTGGCAGCAGCGGACAACTCGTCGACGGTTATGAAAAATTACCAGCATGAAAGGACTCAAGGAGCCGAGACACTGCGACAAGTGAGTCGAGTCGAGTCGAGTTGGGCTGAAGGGCGTGCGAACGCGCGAGTGAGCAAATAAGCATGGCCGAAATGAGTCCTCGACGCGGTGCCGAGGCGGAGGCGTGTCGGTGAAGGGGAAATCGGCGGAGATGGGGTCGGAGTCGGAGGCAAAGGACCCTTGCAGATCATGGGACTGGTACACTTGACAAAAATCAACAACTTGAGATGAAAAGGGAAATTATAGTGAAGACGGCATTTATGTCTTAATAAAAGGTCTCTAAGCGACATTAAATCGGTAATTTATATTAAATTATATTTTATGAAATTACTTATAAAAGTTTGGTAATTGTTGAGTACATTCAATTTTTTACTGTGCAAGGCTTTCGACTGCTGGCCGTGCAAAAGACAATAAGCGTATAAATTACGCCCGAAATGTGCAGGGCGAAAGGTGAAAGGTTGAGGGCCATGGCCCCTCTCACACATACCGCATACCGACTCTCACACGCACGGCAAAAGACATCCGTACACTTCCTTTCCCTGCCCCCCTCCTGTCTTTACTTGTGAGGTTACAAACGTAATGAAAACGTAAATCCCTGCGCGGCATTCACAACTCAACGCAATTTCTTTTGGGCCGGCCAACGCATCGCCCGTCGGCTGAGCTTAACTGAGCCTCCAGACCCGGACACGGACCCGGGACCTGGTCCCGGTCCCGGTTCTTGGTCTTGGGCTCCGGCTTTTGCGGTGTACATACGCACGCATCCTGAAACACAAAAAAAAAAAAATTATTTTATATTTTTCAGAAAATAAAAATGAAAAAAATGTAAGAGAGCTTAAATGAATGCAATCTTGAAATTAAAATGAATGAATGAATGAATGAATTTAAGGAAATATAGTTATACAACCTTTTGTGGTTCTCTATTTAAACTATATATTTAATTTCCTTGGCATTTTTTGCTGTGTATGCAGGGATATCTGTGACCCGGACTCCGTTTTTCCCGAAGATCCGCGGACGCCGCCTCACTGAGCCCGTGAAATTTATTATAGTTGGATGGCAGGCTACCTCCACCTGCTCCGACTCCAGCCACGCCTCCTTCCACCCAATTCCCGGCTGGGCGGCGGCATAATATTTTTATAAGTAGGCGAGGGTCTTTGCGGTTGGCGCACTCCTTGAATGTATTGCAGGATCTTGCCGAGTCATAAAGTAACTCGTCTTTTCCGCTTATACATTTCGTATTTCTCTGGCTCTTTTTTTCATTTCTTTTTTCTTTTACACCATAACGGAAATTACATATTTCTATGTTAATTTACAGAAATAGAAGTGCAGGTGCCTTCCGTGCTTGCGCTATAGTTTTCCCAGGGCGCCGTGTATTATGCGTAAATTGCCGCAGCGTTAGCGACCGCAAAATGTGTTGTGGAAACTTGCCTAATTAGAAAATCACAGCGACCAGGAGCAGACTGAAGCGTTGGCAGCAGATTGCATGCCTTTCCAGCTTTCCACTTTCCCTCTGCCTTTCTCTATCTCTGTGTGTTTTTCCGCAAACCCCAGGTTTACGGCATAATTTCGTTGCGTTGGCTACGGTTTGTGGCCCTGACTGGCAAGTGCTAACAGGGCTAACAGGGTAACAGGTTAATGGAAAGAACGGGCAAGACCAACCTGCGGCTTTTGGCGACCAATTTGGCACTCAGAACGCTGGCGGGGGCGTGACAGCTATGCAATTATTTTTTGCCTTGCTTATACTCCACAGGTTGCAATGCAATTAGTGCATAATGCGGTATTTGCACGCTTTCCCGCTGCCATTTGCTGTTAATGAAATAAATATGTTTGTCAGTGTGGCCACAACAAAGGCAGAAAGAAAACAAGAAAGAAAGCTAACTTCGGCACGCCGAAGTTTGTATACCCTTGCAGATTGGTTTTCATATTTATGTCATAAATTATAATGCCGAAAACAGACACTAAACTGAGTTACATACCATTTTACCTATACTTATTATGTTTGCAGTTTGACAGTTACAGTTATACATTCCCAGCTTTACATTTTCTCTACATCTGATCGCTTCTATGGCTGCTATATGATATAGTTGTCCGACTTTCATAAAATGTATACCAAAATTCTATAATAATAAGTAAAGCTCATATCTCAGAGTAGATGAAAATACATTGAAAAACAACGAAGTTATAATTTTTTCTATTACTTTCCCTATCGTTCCTATGGCAGCTATAAGATATAGTCGTCCGATTGTCATAAAATTTTTACCAAAATTTTGAAATAATACCAGAAGCTCATGTGTCAAAGTAGATTAAAATACGTTGAAAAACAACGAAGTTATAATTTTTTTGATTAATTTCCCGATCGTTCCTATGGCAGCTATAAGATATAGTGGTCCGATTTTCATAAAATTTTTACCAAAATTCTGGAATAATATAAAAAGGCTATATCTCAAAAATGATGGAATAATATTGAAAAACAGCCAAGTTAAAATTATTTTTCTAAAAATTTATTGAACATTTGTATGGCAGCTATATGATATAGTCGTCCGATCCGGCCCGTTCCGACATATATAGCAGTGAGAGTATACAGAAGACTATATGAAAAGTTTCATTCAGATAGCTTTAAAACTGAGGGACTAGTTTGCGTAGAAACGGACAGACGGACGGACAGACGGACAGACGGACAGACGGACAGACGGACGGACAGACGGACAGACGGACATGGCTAGATCGACTCGGCTGTTGATGCTGATCAAGAATATATATACTTTATAGGGTCGGAAACGTCTCCTTCACTGCGTTGCAAACTTCTGACTGAAATTATAATACCCTGCAAGGGTATAAAAACAGGAACTTTCGCCATATTTGTTAAATGGCCGACGACATGTTGTGTGACCCTGCGCCCTGCGTTAGGCAACAAAAAATGTTTGGCGCTGACCGCGGAACCGAAAAATTGATGTTGCCGCCGGCGAAAACAACCAGCAACAAACAAGAAACAACAAACAACAGCGGAGAGCGGTCAAGAGCCATTTCGACGGGACATTAATGCGTTAATTGCATTTTCATGTTGTCCGCCAACTGTTTATGTATGCGTGTGGGCACGCATGTTCGCTGAAATGTGTGCAAGTGTGTTTGTGCGGTCAGTTATGTGCTGGGAACAACGGTACACTGGAACAAAAACTGTTTGAAAGGTTAATAGAGTTGTTATCCTCAAGTAGTCCTCCAACAAAGTCCTTTAGGTTTCATTTTACAAGTGATTATAATTAAAACATGATCATTTTCAATCAACATAGTGTGAAAAAGTTGAGCTTTAATCAAAAAAAAATTTATTAATAGAATAAATATGATTTTAATAAACATAATTGTGTTTTCAAATCTTTATTATCTAATAACAAAAAAAAAATATATATATATTTAAAAAGCTTCCTCTTTTAATCCCATCAGAAATCCGAATTTTATAGTGTACAACTTTTGGTCTGGCCAAAGACGGATGTCACCGTGGCATATAATGCGTTAATGAAGCGCACGAGACCGCCGTTCTACCCCAGCCCCATTAGCCAACGACGGACCTTACTGCGATTCCTCTAATGGCCTAATGAGTCCGCAGGCCGTACAAACCCGATGCGAAAGCAAACAGATTCCTGCGCCAAGCCGGCCACCTACTATTAGCTGGTACTGTGGACAGGCCAAGGCCTCGGCAGGAGCAGTTGCCAGGACGAAGAATAACAACAGTTGTCAATGTATCATTAGCGTGCTCGTCACTAGCTGTTAGCCAGTTACTGCGGCAGGGAAAACAGGGCCGGCAATCCACCGACTGATGCAATAGATTAGCCATATCAGCAAATGACAATTTCCATCGTCGTCCTTTCGCTTTCGGAATAATTGCCAGGCCCTCGGGGCCGACCCGTCCGGGATTCCTGCATGGCTAATGAGTCTTGGCCGGGTGCTTTTTGCACAGATTTCGTGGCACTTGTTTGGCCCTGGGAATTGATACAAATACGACAATTGGATTTCACGCTGGGATGATGAAAACCTTTCGCTTTTTTAAGTGCAACCCTTGCAGATGTTTGAGAAATTACACTGATGAGCAAAATAGTAGGAGTGCCGATTAAAAATATATAAAAAACTACTTTTCGTACATAAAAATTTCAGAAGACCATCCCTAGGGATAAGTATATAAAGAGCCATTGGAACATCTATTCAATAGCTACAAATAGAGACCTATCACTAGTATCTTATCCATAGCTGTCCATCAGCCCTGAGTGCTACTCCAAGCTGTCAATCCACCCCGGCTCGCTAATGCAGCTCAATCAGTACAAAAAAAGAGTGGTTTGTTGCACCAATTGCTCGCCATATAATTGCGGGGTGCTAGTGTGGTGAGCCTGTCCTGTCAGTTAACCAACTGAGTGTTTCCTTTTTTGGTCCTTTCCGCACTTCAAAGGCGAACAGTTCGCACCTTCGCTCCGTGGCTGTTGTTGCGCGGTTGTTTGTTGATTTTGCCATGTCAAACACTAAATGTCTTGAGGGGGTTTCCCGACGTCGCTTCACAATTTCGTTTCGTTTCATTTGTTCTGAATTTGAATGCGGCTTCTGTTTGAATTGCCATTGCCGCTTGGTAATACCCGGCATTTCAAGGGGTCCAAAGGGGGTTAAGAAATTGTGATGATGTCGAAAACAATCGGAAGAAGAAGGCTTGTTCGACTTTAAGATATATAATTATGGCTTTTTAAATTATATTTTTTATTAGTATTTTGATATGTTTAATTCGGTATACTTATGTTATATTATAAATTTAGGTATTGCTAAATAATCAAACTGAAAGGCGATTAGTTTGGAATAATCCTTAAATAATCCATATTTTACCTCTTATTAAAAATACCTCGAACTTATCCAAGGATCAAGATACAAGGTACTCCACCTTTCGATCATTCTTATTCACATTTACGTTAGTAATGTTGATGTTGCTTTTGCTGGTAGTTGGTATTGTTGCTCTGTTTGTTGTACGTTTTGCGCAGTTTGTTTGCCCAAAAGGCAATTTGAGTGGCAGCGTTTTGCCGACGAGTGTGGTGTGGTGTGCGTTTGGCTTGTTTGTCTATTAATTATGCATTTTTGCGCCCCGAACATAAAGGGCTGCTGCTGTGTCTAACATTTGGTGTCAACATTTCCGTTTGATTGGCCACGCCCACTCGATATGGCTTCCGCCACAATCAGCGTCACGCAGTTGGAAATTTTAATTGTTTATTTGCATTTAATTTGCATTTTAATTTGGCCATATGTTGCCAAAAATCATGGGCTTTTTTCCACTGGGGACTCCAATCCGCTCCCCCGTTTTGGGCAATCACCACCGCCACCCTTAGGGTGTACGTATGTACATATTTATGCTTTAATAATTTAGTTGACTTATAGCTAAGCACACACACACACAAGGATGTCCTGGCTGTTTTGGCCATCATTCAAGTGGAATCGTTGCTTCATTGGCATTTTGTCAACATAGGAGCGCTTTTTGATGTCGGTAAAACGAGTCAAAAATATATAATAATTCCAGTTGACTGTGATTTATGCTCTGCTGCCGGCTTATTTCCCATAAATTTGCAATTCAGAATATGCAAATTTTTAGATGCAGAATTCATAGGGGCATTTGCTAATATTTGTTGCATTCGTTTGTTGTGGTTACCCAGATCTTGGGCTTCTTAATCATTGGCTGGGCGTCGGCGGGAATTAATCACTTAAGACGACAGTTATGATTGAACTTCCATTGGGATTTGGGCCGCAATCAGGACTTGACCCTAAGCTGGATTTTCGCATCAATCAAAGGAAACACTCTCGGTAATTTCCATAGACGGACTGCAACTGGAGGGCTGATTCGGCTAATTGAGATAAATACCCAAATGCCCCCGACTTCCTCTCGCTGTGTGTGCATGCTGCAAATCGCTGAGAGACACTCTCAAATTCATTTCGAATGGCAAATGAGTCTAAACAATTCAACTTTGCCCTCTGAACTGCGAGGGGAACTGGGCTCCGTTCCCCCTTTTGCTTTGCGCGGAGTTGCTTTGTGTTCTTGATCTTGTTGGGGTTAACTGAAATAAATGCTGATTGACTTTTATTGCTCTGTCATTGTTGTTGCTGCGCAGTTAATAGGGCCATAACATTAACGCCAGCTCCACGATTTACTGCACTTTTGCGATTCACTTGAATTATTTAAGAAAAGCCCAGCCCGTGCCAGAGCCCGTACCCGAGGAGGGGTGGCAAAAAAGAAGCCCAGCGCGGGAAATCGAAACTGCAAATCGCTGGCAAGCCCTATGATAAAAGTAAGCATATGTAGGTACACTAGGAAAATGCCCAGAAAAAATTGACAGATTTCGTAAGAAAAAAATTAAAGGCTTTTAGAAATTCAGTAATAAATTCCACAAAACATTGTTTATGTTCATAATTTTCTCATGAATAAAAGAGTCTTTAAGAATGATTTTCTTCTTTTTAACTCTCTGAAATACTTCGAGAATTTTGTGCCCAGTGTATCCTTGCCGTGATCCAACCCCTGCCGACATGAAACAATAACAGTAAAAGTATCGACTGGATTTTCCGAGCGGTTGCATTTCATAAGAGCCTGTATTGTGTGCTCCCCCCTGGCAGGGGTTGCAGTTTAAAGTTATTGGAATCTCTCGATGCGCAAAGCTGCTCTCGGCCCGCCTTCAATCTGTAAATTGCTTTAATCTTTGAAGTGAGCGTGTGCTTGGGATTTATCTCCGCTTCCCTCCCGAGATGTTGATAAGCTGTGACAAACTGCACTTGGATCAGCGCCAAGTCCGCCCGCAGTCATCAAATTGTGTATTTTTATAAACTCTTTTCGTGCGCATTTTTCAATTGCCGATCGTTTGTCGCCGATAATATCGAATGTCAATGTCAGTTCAGTTTCGCCAAGAGCGGCGGCAGGGTGAAGTTTCCCTTAACTGATGATGTGAGCCAAGAGCTCGTTCTGCACTTAATGCAAACCGTGCTCGAGTTGAGGCAATTTTCGAGCGATTTGTAAGCGATTGTATGGAATTTATTGCCCGCAGAGAGAGAGACAAGGGTTTGGGTTCGGCTTTACAGGGCAGACATCCTCCTTAGCCTCCTAAGCCCCAAAACAATTTCAGCAACTTTCATAATTCAAGCGTCGCTCTGCGAATCAATTGCTGCAAAAGTTGAGTTTGGGCCACAGCCAGAGCCAACTGCTCGTTCAATTTCCATTAACATCTACGGGTCGACCGGGCCAATAAAATAAAGAAAATATGCAACAGCAGTACCACAGGTAGCACAAGAAATGGCAACCGCATATACTATAGTGGAGTAGTAAGCAAATGTGCCAGACAGGTGGGAGTGTGGGGATGGGGCCTTCTCCGGGATGTTATTTGTTTTCTAAACTGCCGCCAAAACCAGGGACAGGGGCTGGGGGCGTGCGCTGCGGTATCTGCACTTAAGTGTATTGAAAATTATTGCAAAAATATAATTGAATTGCCTCGATACCCATACGGGAATCGGTCGACGGTGGACGGTTGAATCGAATCCCTGGCACACCGACAGCAGTTTGTTGGTCCTTTTTGAGTGGCGCTCCCTTTTGATTTATTTTTTTGTGGGCATTTTTAGAAAACCTCGGGATGGTGGCTTAGTTTTTTTCCCTCCAGCGACTGGCTGCACTCAAATTTGCGCTGCGTGTGTGATTTTTGTTTTCCAAAGTGGCGCGAGGGATGTACAGAGTCCAGGATATATGGTATATAGTTACTTTTAAAGGTATATTCTGTCTAGTGGAATTTTATGAAGCCAAACCTGATTAAATAAATATAAAGGATTTACAAGTCAAATGCTTAGTTTTTCGGAATTAAAGCAAGCTGAACATCAAGATAAATAAGAGATAAATCTAACAAAAAATCTTATAATTTTAAGAGTTTACCGAATAAAATTTAAGTTTTCAAATCTCTCTCCTTATTTTCCAACAGGGTACTTCATGGTCCAAACTACTACTGACTTTGTAATTATTTTCCTTTTTCCACCGCTTTTTTCGCTTTCAATCGTTGCAGTTAGCATATTTGCTACACTTTCATACAGAGTGAAAATTCGAACGCAAAATTGGAAAATTACCGAATGAAATATTTACGAACGAGAGGCGGCGTTGTTGCTATCGGATATATGGGCTATTAGAAGAGGGCTAATATGGCGTCGATTTCACAGGTTGCCGCTAGATTCAAATGCTCCCGCTTTTATTGGTAACATTATTTATGAGGGTCGCGGGACACGGCACAGGGAACTACATACTATCCAAGCTCGGCTCGATCCTTGTGTGAATTACGCGCCAAAGGGTTCAGCGCCTTAATGGCTTTATGAGCGCCCTGGGGCAAACGGCAAACGAGGCATTATTATTATGTTTACGAGAGAGAGAGTCAGTCGGCGGCACCGGGAGTAGCAAGCAGCAGCTCGCATGACTATTTACCGCCGGGTTGCCATTGTTGGATGAAGCCGGGAACAACTGGATCTGCCGTCATTAGCGCCGCCCTGTCTAATGAGCTCGTTCGCCGCCGGGGGTTGTCTATGCAGTGCTCGCGGGTTTCGGGATACACAGTCCAGTCCTGTCTCTTATCGATTCTGCTGCAACTGCAACTCCCGGCACTCCTCCTTGCGTTCACCCTAGCTTTTTGTTATCGGGCAACTGCAATCGACACTGTGCCCCATTATAAACTGCGACTAATTTGGTTTTTGGTAGCGGCAGCAGCAGCGGGGCGGCTTTATGAGGATGTCGTGTACATCGCACATTCATTAAACTTGGCCCAAAATCGGGGGATGCCGGGGGTTGGGTGAGGCTGAGGGTGAGGGTGAAGGAACCAATGGCCAGGCAGTGCCACTGCCAATGGCCCGTCTTTATTGTTGTTGCCGACGTTTGTTTCAATATTTCAATATTTTGACATACGCGCCGTCGAAAGTCATGACCCGCCTTGCCCCCCAAGCAGTTCTCCTGGCAGACCGCACCCTTGCGCTCCATTGGAAGCCATTTTCGGACGCTTGGACACTGAGAAAATATGCTAATTATACTATGAAATATTTAAATAAATAATTTTGGGTTTAAAATAAGGAACCACTTAATTTTAAAACCTTAAAACCTAACTATCATCTATAAGAAAAATGAAGTAACTTATTTTATTGTAGGCTTTGTAACTTTTTTTCATTATGAAGCCTTTATAAATATATTTTTTGTTCAATTTCCAATATCTGCACCATATATTGAGTATATTTTTTTGCAGTGCATCTGAACCCTCTCATTACGGTTTGCCGGAGACGCCGCGGGATATAACCGGCGACTGCTGACGGCTGCCGCTGGTGGTGCTGATATCGCTGCTCCGGCAGTGGCTAGATGGCTATAGCTATCGCCATGGCTGTGGCCGCTGATGTTGTTGTTTGGACGACGATTCCTTGCCGAAATTAATTTTAAGTAGGTGGACAGCATTTCGCCGCCGCAATAATTCTTCATGTAACTGGCGCTGCTGTTATTTTGGTTTCCCTCTGCGTTTCTTTCCTTCATTTGCTTTTGTTGTTTTGCTTGCGCCGAAAATTTATAGCGATTTCTTTTCCGGTCTTTTGGCAGGATCTCCCACTCCGCGTCCCCGTCGCGTCCTTCTGTCCCGTTCGCTTTCCGTAATGAATTTTTATTGTGATGGCGCGTTTGGCTTCACTTCCTGGCTTCCTTCCCCGTCCTCAAGTCGATTGCGCTTTATCCCCGGCTGCTGCTGTTGCATATTCATGATCTCTATCTTGGCTGCTGCTTTTCATTTTAATGGCCCTGCCTCGCGCACAAATAAACATCACTCATTTTTGGCCAACTTCGACCCTCCAAGTGGGGACACAACCATCCAACGACCAACACTCCCATTGCCAGGACCTGCTGGCCAAAAATTTATGTATGGCCGAAAGTATTCCGTCTTCGCTTCCATATGTCGCACATTCCGGGCGGGTTTTCCTTTCGCTTCCGTAATTGTTAAATAGGCAAACGGAATCGGCTTGCAAGTACTTAAGGCGAAGGCTGCCCTAAAAGCAATTCCTTGCTTTATGCTGCGGCATATTTCTCCATTAGGCACACTTACACTCGCCGAGTGCTCCAGCCGAGACGAGGTGTGTGTTCCGGCTGGGGCGGCGGTGCAAATAAATATTTATGCCAAGTACATGATGGCATTAGAGCAATAATCTTCGGCCCCGAGCTCACCAACTGTCCGGGGCAAATACTCCTTTTGCTTCATTCCAATCCCACTCGGGTTTAATTTCCCATTTTTCTATTTATCCATTGAATTAAAATTAATGATGCCTGAACACCGAAAAGGTGTAAAAAGCACACAACATAAAAATTTATTGAACACGAAATTAAAATATCACGAAATTGCTGGAAGGGAGTACACTGAAAAGAAGTCTCTAATCTAAAAATCAGCAACTTGCATCTCGTTTCATTTTTCATTTTCTTAGTTATTATTTCTTTCAGTGCTTTCAAAAATCGTATTCAAATTTGTTACAAATTAAACGTCAGCGTTTTGACTGGCATAGAATTCGAAATGATATTGTGTGATGGAAGCTGTAGAAACGCTGTTGAGCGAGTCACGTGCCGCTCATTAAACGCATCACTGGAAGTCTGAAAAATCAGCTGCCAGCCGGATGGCTGGATGGCTGGGAAGCGATTCCCGCTTGTCAACAACTGGGGAACTCAATCGTCGCACGTTGCAGGGTCCCGGGCCGCTCGGCTTAATTACCGGCGCGTCGCAAATCTGCGGCTTAATGCATATTTCAGGACGCGCGCGGCACAGGAGGCAACCCTTCTCGGGACGCCCATCTTGGTCCTGTGGAAAAACACGTTTAGACTTGAAGTGCGTTTGAGCGCAAATTAATTAGACCAATTAAAGCGGCTTAATTGAGTTGTTGCGTGCCAAGGCACAAGGACACAGTCAGCAGTCAGGAGCCGGCTTCGGCCCAGCATCTGCCAGTCGGTTGAGGTCCTTGCCGCCCACTTACACCCCAGGATCCCCCTGATCCCGTGCACTGATTTGCAGCCATTTTGCTTTGCCTCTCCGGCAGGTCTTTGTTTTATTGCCGCTCCTGCTGCCGCTCCTTGTCCCATTTCTATTTGGTTGTTGCCTTTCTGGGCGAGTGGCATTTGACAATCTGCCGCTGCATTACTTAAGTCGTTTGGGGAACAAATCAGTCCAAGTGCTGGCAGCTTATCGCAGGACCTCAGTCTGATCTGATTGTTCCTTTTCAGCCACTCCGAGCTAATTGCATTCATTTGGGACAAATTTTCGTGGCCGTGATTTGCTTGAAGGTCAATTTACCATTTAAATTCCCCAAATACCAAAAATAAAACGAATCTAAAGAAATCAGTCAATTTTTAGTAAATGATACTCTCTTTGTCAACAAAGAAAACAAACAAATCCCTAATAGAGCAAATGGGTTAATCCTGAAACTGGGTTAATCACCACCCAAGTCTGGGGAGATATACGATTGTGCTGATGCCAAGACGACATGTCCCTCGCAACATTAGCCACAGCGAGTTTCTCAAGTTTTCACTATCGATATATACATCAAAGGCGACATCGGCTGGCGTTGCACTAGCCGCAATATCTTCAAAGGCAGTTCGGTGGCAGAGTTGTGGAAGGAGCAGTGGCAAAGTGGAAAGATGCTGCTAACAAAGTTCTCGAGAAGTCAAAGGAAGCCAAAGTGGCAAACGGGTTGAGTCTGAGACACAGGGATATAAAGACGGCCAAGTAGAGGATGGAGTCGAGGGCCGTCAGAAATTCCCCAAAGTCGCATAACTCCAACCAGGCAGCAGTCGCAAAAGAAAAATAAAGGGTGAAGCTGAAGGAGCACGAGGACGAGCAGGATGGGAAGAACGACGTCTGCCGAAGGAGTAAATTCTAACCAAAAGGAAAGTAGGAAATGTGGCGCGAATCCTTTCTGCTCTTTGGCTCTGCCACAGCTTTTTGTGCGTCACCAGCGCCGCGGCTCTGGAAAAATGGTTAAAGGGAACTTTTCACATTATTTTTGAGCCATTTCGACCTCATTGAAGCGCAACACAAAGCAGCACAAAGTGCCACCAATGCCGCACACGAAAAGCCAACATAAACTTCAGCGTTAGCTAGTCAGTGTTGTCAGGTTCACACAACGAAAAGAAGCTAAAACCGATCATGTTTATGTGTGGGCCAAGGAATTAAGAATTCTCTTTTGTGGTGCGAATCTAGGGGAAATGTTTATCTTGCTTTTAAATTTAAATTCTTCAAATTTTTTATTCCTACAATTTTATAATCCTATTGCTTTTAGATTTCTCTTTAAGCTTCTGTGGAATTTAAATAATTAAGTAAATAATCTTTCAAATTTAAGTTAAAATAACAAAAAATATAGATAGACTGCTCTAGAAACTTCCAGCTCACCTTTGTCTTTAAAACAGCCAAGTTTGCCACTCTGATAAAAGGAAAAGAAGCAGAAAATGGAGGCGTGGCAGGCGCCAGTTTCCCCATTTGGGAAATGGAGTCGGCAGCCTGGGAGTTTCGGCCAGAAGTCTCGCAAGGAAATCTATTTGTGATTTATACTTGGCAGTGGAAGGAGCCCAACTTGCTTCCCCTTTGTTGCACGACTCCCATAACCGAAATTGTGGCCATTCGAGGGGGGGATTGGTGAAGGGAAATGGGACCGCAAGACGGCGCTGCAGCCACAGGATAGAGGACCAACTACCACGGGCCACCACGAAGTGCAGGTCAACCCCCAGGAAGCCTGGGCCATGAGCTCCCCTTCGATGACGCCTAACGACTTGTGAAGCAATCGAGTTGAAAGCTGAGCTCACTGGCGAGTTTTGGGCTACAGTTGCGACATGATTGCGCTGCCGTTTGTGTTTATGCAACTCAATAAATCATGGCCCCATCCGCCGGCTAAGTGCTCCGCAGGACCCCCAGTCCGGCCCGCCGGTCAGTCAGTGAAACGAAACAAAGGCAAGCCGTAGGAATCGAAGGAACAACATTCGCAAATAAAAAAGGGGAAACGGACAAGCGAAATGAAAGCCGAAACTGAAACTGATTTCACGCCGTGCGAATATCAATTTCAAATTTGCCAAGCCCACAAACGCAGTCCGGACAAAAACACAACAATAAGGGGCGGAATCCCGGGCAGACAGATTCTGCTCCTGCTCCTCTTCCTATGCCGAGGTGGCAAAGGGTTCACTTCCCCGACCATCGCACGCGTCTAATGAAGTGCCGAGCGTGTGCCGAGAGCTTGCAGCTTGTCAAGGACCCTTGAACAACTCCGACTGCACCCAGAACACTGATCTCAAAAATGTTTACAAAAAAAACCAAAGAAAAAAGGTTGCTCCAAATATAGACAAGTTAAAATGTTTGGTCATCAAACAAATCCTCGAAAGTCTATATAATACTTACTTAAATTGTATTGTATTTCTAAGCTACCAAAAGAAACTACTCACTTTTTAAATTTCATACAATTTTTACTTTTATTTTTGCAGTGTCCTGCGGAGCTGCTGCATCAGCAGGAGGCCGCCTTGTTTTGCCATAATTTGTTTGACCTTTCAATGGGATTTGGCCAAGTGCCGTCGGCGAGCGGATGCAGCGGCTGTTTGGCCGTTTGCCTCTGTTATCTTTGGCGGTGCCCGTTGCGCGGTCACGTGGCACGCACAATATACAAGATACTCTCATGGATATGTGCTACTATACACCGGACGGAACGCAGCGGATCAACTATCTCCGGCAGATGCTCGGGCGGATACCAGCTCTTGGCACAGCAGCATTGTCTCGTTGTCGCCTCTAGGCGGCGTGGAAAATAATCAGTTTCCCATAAATTCAAATCAGTTTGTGTGCGCGCTAGCGAGAGTCTCTATTGTTTTGCAAGATTTATGTGTCTGGGACGGAGGAGACTGAAATATGAAGCACACACTCGTACGTAATAATTTGGATTTTTCCCATTGCTGCGATTGCACTTTTGGCAAAGAAAGTTGCCAAAGACAAAGACCACGCACTTTTTGCTCCCAGCCGCCGGAATTCAATGAAGACGCTTGCCAGCCAGACGGAGAAGACCCTGCCAGCAGACGACTCCCCGTCCTCACGTTCACATGCAATCATAATCATGAGGCATCGTCAGCCTCGTCCGCGTCCTCATCCTCCTCATTGTTGAGCTCTGATTTATGCGCCACTGGCGGCTTTCCAAATTTAATTACAAAGCGTCGCTTTGAAGCGCCCAAAATAGGCAGAAAATTGATAAACAATGAAAATTGAATTGCGCGCCGCACGCAAAAGAGCTGGCTGAAAGGAAAAGCCGAGCGAAACGAGGGTTGCGACCTGCGTTGATCGCGGTCTCGAGGTTTTCCACAGTGAAAGTAACAAAGGGTTGCCGGTGATGTTACCCCTGCCCCAGAACCTCTGTGTTCACACACTCCACACTCCACACAACTTGTTAATAAAATAAACAAAGTTTATGTGCGCACAACCCCCGCACAAAACACACGCACGTACACACCCACAAACCCCTTAAAAAACCCCACACCTTGAGTCATATTTTCGCGTTGAAAGTTGAAACTCCACGGAGAGAAAATAGTATGACTTTCTTACTTTTATATTAATATATACTTTGAATACAAAACGTAAAGAATGGGTTTGAATTATGGAAAACCTTTGTTATGATATATAATTTTATTAATTTTCCAAAATTGATCATGGAATTTCTTTTATAGGAAAGTCCTTTTATATATTCTCTCGATGAAGTTTCCTTTTCACCCATTTTGATTGGGTTTTTTTCCCAGTGTTTCTTATGGCAAATACGTTTGTCGCCCTACAAATAACATAATCGCTGCCGTCGCGCGACTTTCAATAATCAAATTTAAAATATTCCTTCTACACATTTTTCACTTTTTGCGGGACAAACTCTTTGTGGGGGTGGATTTGGGGGCGGATTTTTTTCCGCCACTCGCGTACGTACTTTTCCAGGACCACTTGCTGGCTGTTTGTTTTGCGATGCTTGCATTGGATTGCTGCTACTGGTTCGTTTTGTTGTGCGACTTTTATTGAGATTTATTGCAGTTCATTGGGGGGCGACATGCAGCCAGCGACCCCCGCCGAGCAGGTATTTTCATCTGCTCTCATTTTTTTTTTTCGGATACCCTTTGAAGAGAAGCGAGGACTTTAATAAACTGAATGCGTCAAGTCCAAGGAGATAGTTCTGGCACGGATCAAATATTCATTAAGACGGTGGCAAGAGCCTGACTGTGGTCCTGATTAGTTTTCACAGCGCCTTCAAAGGGTATTCACGCTTCAGCACTGGCTGACATACATTTTTTTTTTTTCAAATTCTATATTCACTTTGTCTATGTTTGTGTATAATCTCTGGTTTATCGAACATGTGCGCAGCATGGCAGCCGCCGAGCGGAGAGATTTATGAGCATTCCTCCGGAGTCGAGGATGAGCCGCGCTCACCTTTAAGCATACGAAATTAAATCATAGCACGAGTCCTGGCCGAGAAGTCTCTAATTAATTTCATTTGGGCTTTAACGAACTCGAACGGGTTGGGTCCAGCCGGAGTAATATCAGATTCCAGTCGCGACTTGATTTGACTTTCAACTGCCCTGTCATTAGTCCAGCAATCATTTGCTCCGTACGCACAGCTCGTTTCATTACGGCGTTCATTAATTTGTCTCCCGTTTTGGGTTCCCAAAAGTTCCCCTTTTTTATTTTGGCTGGGTTTTGGTTCGTTCGGCTTCGGTGCGTGTTTAAATGCTAAATGCGAGCGCGGAGAATGCAGGTCGGTCTCGGTATGACGGCACCATATTGCAGCAGTCGTCGCCCGGCAAATGAGGGGGTGGCTTCCACTGGGGGTGGAACCGCTGACGGGCTGACTTACTGCCGGCGCCTTGCCCTGCCTTGGTCGGTGTCTCACATGCAACGGTAATTTGTTTTCATTTAGCTTAACGCTTGTATTTGGCAGTTGGACATGCACACGGCGCACGGGCCAAGGGTTGCGCCAGGTCTGGAGATGCCGAGTGGATTTGGAGAATTAAATGAAACTTACTTGAAAAGTAGCTAGAAATGTTTGATAAAAAATAACCAATTAAAATATATACATTTCCATTTATTAAAATATTTTTGTTATCCAAATTTCTATAGATGTTTGTAAGAAATATTATCTTAAAATGTCTATTCCAATATTTTCTAAACAATTTCATTATTTAAATTGAAATATTATTGCTTGATTAAATTATTACTTTATTCAGATTTGTAGAAGATACTTAGAATCTAATAAACTCTTACAAATTGTTTATAATTTGTTTCAAAAATAGCTAAATACCCAACACTCTTCAACAATTCCGCATTTCAACATTTTCAGCTCTTCGACTTGTTCGGCCCCGTTTTTTTTTTCGGCCGCTTCATAAATGTCATATGAGCGGTACGTTTCAATTAATATTGTTTGTGGATCGTTTACACTCGTTGGGAAGGGGCTTTATTTTCGGCTTTCCCAGAACTCGCGTGCCTTGGATGTGATGAATGTGGCGTAACATTTGCCGTAAGTGATAGACATTTGTACACAAGGCGACTTCGCTCTCATATTTGGGGGTAATATGGAGTTCCTGGTATCCGCTTCCGCTCGCGTTGTTATGAAATTTTAATCCCCAGTTATGCGCGGCGCCCGCTCGCGTCTGCGAAGTTTGATTCCCAATTGTCTCAAGTTTATTTTCTTGCAATTATCATGCAGACGCAGGAGACGCTGTGCTGACAAGCCAAAGATGAGGCCCCAAGCCGGGGACCAGGAGCGGGCTCCAATGAATGGCAAATGTCTGAGGAAACTTCTGTCTGTAGTTCGGCGGCGGAGAAGGCCCAGGAAACCGGTACTGCCGCGGAGAGCAGGACCAGGCAGGAGTTTCGCTTTATTTTTATGCTTCTCGAGCGGAAGCCGGAAGTTGCTGCTGTAAAATATGGAGAAGAATATGCAGGAAATGCAAAGTTTTGCATCCAAAAATTCGCTAGAACAACAAAGGCAGTGGGGAAGCTAAAGTTGAAGCCAAATTCGTGGATGGCAGATTGAACGGTGAAAGTCTGCCCGGCAGGAGCGGGGGGTTTCATTAAAAACATTTCAAGTTTAATGCAAAAAGTTCAATGTCACAAAACAACGCCAGGTCCAAGTGTGTATTGTTTGTTTCCCTTTTTTATTTATCCCCCAACTTCCGTTCGTAATGAAAGTTTCTGGTGTTTTTTCCCGCACTTTCTTCGCACATAAAAGGCGAAACAACTCAAACTCTTTGGCAGGACAACTTTCTGTCTGGTCCGTACTGTTGCGAGTGTTGTGCATAATTTTCGAATTCACTTTTATGTGTTTGGGCCAACACTTTTCTCGGCACAGAAATTGACTTCTTCCTTCCCGGGCTGGATTTACTCCCCGATTCTCGCTTATATGCGCCTGACATGGCATCGTCCAGTCCGGCGTCACCCTCTTCCTCTTGGGCTAATCATAACGAGATCGGATGGCAGGGCGACCGAATGGCAAAGGGAAACCTGCCGCATCATTGCAAAACATTTCTTGCTACCATTTCGCATTTCCCTGTAACACCCCCCCAAGTGTTTTTCCGGGGATCTCGTTTGTTTTCCACCTTACTGCAATCGCAGGCGGTTTCAGGGGCGCCGCCAGAAGGGTCTGGATACTCGCTATCCTGCTCGAGTTTCCCCCGGACACGCCTCTGATCCGAGTGCCACATTTCGGGCTACTTTCAGTCCCCGGTGCCGTATTACCTTTTTTATGTTTATGTGGCAAAAAGTGCCGAATCCGATTCCAGCGGCAAAACAACCTCTCCCTGGTTCTCGCTTCCCTTTTTTATTTATTTTTATTTTTTTCCTTGCCGGGCGGAAGTTTAAAATGTTCACATATCTGACAAATATCCATTATCACGCCACGTACTCGAAGTTGTTGTGCCTCAATATTCGTAATTTATAGTTGATGATATTGCAGAAAATGTACGCCTCCCTTAACGCCCCGTCAGAGGATTCCAGTTTGTTTTTTTTTTTCGCTGTCGCCCGGGTCCCTTTTGCCAATTCAGCTTTTAATTCGTCAATGCTATTTAACAGCGGCCAGAGTGCGGCCCACGTGTCTCGCCCCTGTCCCTCGCACTTTCCCGGGATGACTGTCGATACTGTCGGTCGGCGAGGAGGTGAAGGAGTGACAGCGGAACAGACGGAGACGTATATGGACAGCGGGTCTTCCACTTGCAAAAAATGCATGTACACATATTGAAATTTAAATTAATAATTTTCATTTTTTATTATTTGAAAATAGTCTGTTATTGAATTGCCTTTGGATACTTTTTTGGTTGAATAAGATGTCACAAACTTTCATTTATTTTGTGATTTTAAATTGGATTTTGTTGCTAGCATTTGTAACTTTAATTGTATAAACCAAATTATTGAATTAAAATAAAATTATATTGTATATGTCATGAAAATCTAAAGCATAACTTGGGCTAAAAAATTGTATTCTCCTTTTTTTTTTGTTTTTTTTAAGTGCCTTTGTCCCGAGTGTGACAATCGAAACACGGTGGATAGACGTCTGGCCCGCATATGGGGGCGCGTACGTGCGGAACATTTGACGATTGGACGCCATGAGTTGCGCATTCGGCGCTGAGGGATGCGTTTAAATCTCGATGGCCCGGGCAGAGCTTGAATTTAAGCCGATGAGCAGGCAGAATGACGCACAATTAGCACGGCCACGGGTCCTGGCCAGCGGGTGGAGTCGAGTAGAACAGCCATCAATCGGGGCTTGGCCAGATCGGATGGCTTTGATTGAGTGACCAGCTCCAAAACGGTCAGGCGGATCTAGGACTAGAGCTAGAAGCAGTCAAGCTGCTGCTCAAAAAGAAATAAGTTGCGCCCGAGGATGAGCTCTTGTGCACTTTTGCGCCCGATGAGACCACAAAGCTAATTAGCTCTCAGCGGCACATTTCCGCACGTTTTAATTTTCCAATTTCCTTTGTGATTGCTCTGGCACCGCCAGACAGCTTGGCAGCAAAAACTTAATGATTTCCCAGCACAAGCCGAGCCAGCGTTCGATTTGTATTTATCCAGGGGGCTGGATGGCCGGGTGGTTCTCGGATCAATTAAACTTATCTTGCAGATATCTGTGTGAGTGTATTCGGCATGAACTCTTGCATTTCCCACATGGGTTGTGTCTACCGTTGCGTATGCGTAATATTTATGTTTCATTCAGAGCGGAGCGCACAGAGACGGGTGCAAAGGGGCCTGACTGGTTGGGAAACTCTCGCAGGCAAGCAAACAAACAATTAGGCAACGAATTTCCATGGGTACACTGAAAACTGAACCACAAAAGACAAATACTTCTAATTCCTTAAAATATCCTGTATCCTTTGTGTGTTGCACATAAATTGCATACTGTTTTGTGACTCACAGGATATTCGTTCAAACAATTATTTTGAACTGCACTTTCCAGAGTCAAGCTTTTATAATTTATTATTAGCCGGACGGTGTACGAACAGACTCAACCGGAATTATTGCCAGCTGAAATTTTGCTCCGTCGTTCCGTATATTTATTACAAATGTTTATGCTAATCTTTGCCGGTGCTCTCCGTTTCGATTCCCGGAAGATGTGAGCATCAATTAAATACTTTGCCTGAAATCCGGCCGCAAACAAATTGCCGAAATGAAACGAAAACAAATCGAAGACAGGTCGAAGATTGAGGCAACGTTGAATTGCATTTGAGAGGTTTCTAATTGGATTTCTGAATAAGCAAAGGGATTTGCTCTAAGAAAGCGTTCAAGTCGTAACGGGGCCATATGCAAAGTGCTTGGAATGAGGCTGGCCGGAGTCCCCCTGGAGTCCCTCTTGGAATGGCGATGCCTGCACGTTGGCAGGACTCGACATCGCCTAATGTCCGGGACGTGAATTGCATAAAATTGAGAGTACCAGACGTCAATGTCGACCCCGAGTCGCCAGCGGAAATTGTCCCCATCTCGTCTCGATGGGAAGTGCAGCCGAGGAAAAAAGCGTTTAATATTCGGGAAAAAGTTAGAACATCCTCGACGACATCAAGTGCCAAGTTGATGGCTGATATTTCCTTTTATGGAGCTGACCAATCGCTGTCTGCATACCAAATTCCCTCGAACCCTGCCTCGAGGGCGGCTTAATTATTTTTAAGCAACATTTAATAATCTCTTACGGCAATTGTTCATCTTTATTCACTCGAACTTATCGGCCTGACATGTGTCAGCTGTCATGCAGACCGCAAAAAAGCTCCTTTCGCTGCAGAGGAGGATGACGGGAAAATCAATGCACAAAGGCGGCAAATGAACGAAGGTGGAGGAAGAGGCGGAGGACTCGTCGGCGGAAGGCATTGGGGAAATCTCCTGCCAGAGATCAAAGTGCCATTGTGCAGTACAAGGACCTCGGGTTGGGATTCGGTTTCAGATTCGGATTCGATGGAAGAACAACTGCGGGGCCGGCAGGCAAAAGACGGAAATGGCAGCGGCAGGATAATGGAAAAGCGTAATCGCGTAAAATTTGCCTTGTACCGCGGCGGTGATAAATGATTGTCATAAATAAAAGCTCAAAGCGGTCAATGCCAAACGGTGGGGCCCGAAAACCGATGGATATTGATGCTTAAGAATTTTTATCGCACGATTTTGTAGGACTCCTCCTTCGTCCATTTGGATTGGGACAACTGCCTCTGCCTCGGCTTCAGCCTCAGTTTCTGCCATTGCCTCTGCCTCTGCCTTTGCAGCTGCTTTTGCCTCTGTCCATGTCATTAATCACAAATCGGCACAGCGAAAAGCCAAAAAAACGAATGCCATTTGTACTATTCCCTTGTGGCAGCCGGGTTTCGGTTTGTCTTGGCCCTCTGGATGATTTAAGTTTTAATTGTCGAAATTCCTGACTCGGTGGATGGAGATCCAAGCTGAGACAATAGTTTTTCCTAATGAAAATGTTTAACGATTTAACTACTTTTTCTATAAATCGATTATTGATAAGAAATTTATTGAATTTTTAATGTTCTGCTTTGGCAAAGAATTTAAAAATACTCTAAAAAAAACAAGTGCATTAGTCATCAAGCTTAGCATTTCCCCAAATTAAAGGAAATTGTAGATTCCGTTTGTGGTTTGGGCTCAGAGCTCACAGTTCCATTTGCCATAGGTGGTTTGAGGCCCACACAGGACCACAGGCACGTACTTGCTGGTGGAAATGCGGGGAAAGTTGTCTTCTTAATCTTAATTGCGGCACATTAGCACAATAAACCAAACGAATGGCCAAACATTATCATAAATAATAAGGCAGCTTGGCATGGCTCAATGCGCGCGGCAGGACATCCGCCTTTCTTCCCTTCTCCGGGTCGGAGTAGAAATTTGTGTCCCTGCCGGGTCTGGTCAGCCGATGATGGCTGGTCCTGTCCTACAGAGAAGGTCCAGTGCTAAAATATGAATAGTGTAATGTGGCAATATTGCCAAAATGATCCGGCCACGCCCAGCGGAAATGAGATTCAAGGCAGCAACCGCACACCCGCACACACATCCCATTAATCGATGCTAATGCATTTTTGCATGTGTTTGGCTCCTTGGAGAAATTCCCGAGTTTGCCTTATTAAGTATTAATTCATAGTTCCGAATGCAATCAGTTTTCTCAATAATTCAGTGGCAGGGCATAACAATCGCAATAACATTCCAATCGCAACGGTTCGATGCTTTTAATTGATGCAGGACATTTCCGCCGAGGAAGGAGGATTTTGGGGGAACTCCATGCGAATTTCTATGGGTGTGGCGCACATATGTGATTTTATTGGATATGCGGTTGATTGATGAGCTTGCCAGGGGAAAATCTTTAATTGATCTGCGAATTAGCCAAGCATTGTAAAAGTTGAGGGAGCGTAAAAAATGCAGGGTGTAATCATTGGCCATTAAAAGAAGGGAAAACCTCAAAACAAAATTGCAATTATCGCACCGAGAGAGCAAAGCAAATACTGGGACAGACGGGTCCTGCTGCACACAAAACAGCTACAAATGACAATTCTAAGCATATAAATTATTGCCTTTTAACACCTTTCACCCCCCTTAAAATGTTTTGATGCTGCAATGTTGTTTTTACTGCTGATGGTGGTGGATTTTACCTTCCCCTCTGCCCTGTTCCTGTCCCACACCGATCCTGTAAAGAAGTCAGGGTTGCAACATGAAAAACTATTAGCACTTTTAACGTTTAAGCGGATTAAGTGCTGCAGAAGCAGGCTCAACGGAGGACATTTAAGTGCGAGCGGAGCACCAGACTGCCGTTGTCCTTGTCGATGCTGTTGCCATTGCTGTTGCATGTCGCATGTGGTCGAGGCTTATGGCAGAAAGTGTCAAACAAAAACTTTCAACAGCCTCCACACCCTTTTGGCCAGGCTCTTTCCCAAATTCAACTAATTTGCCAGCACACAAACAACAACAAACACCAGCTGCTGCTGGAAAAAAAGAGAGACAACAAAAAAATGGAAAAACAGCAAAAGTAACCACAGTAAAGCAAATAAACAATGGACAACGGCAAACCCAAAAAAGAAAAAGGGAAATGTGAAAATATGTGCGAGTGTCGGTGGAAGGCCGAGGGCGGCGTCTGCGGCGGCTGTTTACATTGCAAAAAGCATTGAAGTGCAGTGAAAACAGCACACGAAACAATTACCAGACACTGAAAAAAACTGATCATAATACAGGTAATTTAATTTATAATTTATAATTGTAAAACCTATTATTTATAAACATTTATATACGCAAGCTGCAATTCAAAACTAAACACAAAATTCTTAAGAATCAACTGCATATCGGATTTATGGGTAGTCTTAAGTCTTTTTCCCAGTGAGAGAGCTACTCCCAGGCCCTGAAACAGATTGGCCATCGCTGGCACCCTGCCTGCACGCATATCCTGGCGGGACTTCGCCGAGGCATGCTTAATGCTATCAACACCATTACCGGTCGAGTGAGCGGCCCTCGAGCAGGCGGACCACCGAGGCCACCACTCCGAACCTCAACCCCAACCCCAGGCCCAAGCATCTCGATCCTGGTGGTCCGTTGTTGTCAATTCAATTCAATTGTTTTGCCTTTTTGCGCAAATGTCCTGCAATCACGGCGCGGCCTGTTTGCCAGCCGCTTGTTTATTTGTTTGTTTGTTTGTAGGTCTGCCACAGCCACTGCAAGTCCCTCATACCACCCCTCAGACTGTGCCACCCCTCCGCGAACTCCCTCAACTGTTGCCTGTTTGTAACGCACCCGCATTGTGACTTCCTGGCGACGGCAAAGTAAATCGAATCCGAATCGTAATCCGCTTCCGCCGCTCGATGAGCAGCTGAGTGCACTGCTCCGCTACGTTTATGCAACCAATCCGGCCCCCAGGTGACCAATCTTAATGTTCAATATTGAGTTTTCACACAAAACCTGCAACGAATTGTGCGTCTGCAACTAATTGTGGAATATTGTAATAACCGCAAAGATGCACTTGCAACAGCTGCGTGATAAATCCCCTTAATGCCATGGATAAGCACATAACATTTATAATCAGAAAGCAAACTGGAAATTTACAATTAATTACGATAAAGATAGAAATCAATATCCTTAACAAACCCTTTATGATGTATTTTATAACAAGCAATTTTAATTTTCAATACAAATATAATTTCAATCTGTGCCATAAATCATAATTTGTTATTTAGTTAAATTAAGCTTGTTCCCAGACCAAAAAAAAAGTTAAATTCCTCTTTAATACCTTCACAGAATGAAGTATGTACATACGATATCCTTTGTTTTTGGGACATAATCAAGACCGATTAATTTTTAATCGGATTAAGCATCTTCTTATTATGGAAATTCAGCATAATTTAAACATAAAAGCTTTGGCCTCTTAGTAAGGTTCTTTGGAAACGTTGGCAGGCAAAGGAAAACAAAAGATTAAGTAATTAAATCGCTTCAATTTAAATAAATCGATTGTACTCGAGTTCGATATGTTCTACGGACATGCAATCAGTTTGCGTAATTTAATAGAGTCCTTAAAGTGCCCCTAGGACGAAAGCTTTGTTTGGAAATTATTTATATACACACATAGATGTGTTTGTGTGTGTTCAAACTCAGCTCATTTCATGCTGACCGCCCCGGCTTGTTCCACTAGACAGGGGCCAGATTGCGTAATCGTTTTTCATCTCCGAGGACCCATGAGAATTGGGTCCAGCCCGCACCTGAACCACACGCCTGCCGATCTGTCCTCCTGCCCACCTGCCCACCTGCTCACTGCCCACTGCCCACGGCATGCTGTGTGCTTGATGTTCGCATATTCGAAAAACAAATTTATTTTCAAGCGCGCCCAATAAATTGAAACTGACTGACCCGCCGCCGCCTGTTGACCGTTGACTCCGCAGTTGTTTCTATTTCCATTTCCCGGAAAATGGTCGGGGGAGGATTATGTCTTTATGTGCATATTTTGGAATTTTATAACCGTTGCGTTGCTGACAGTTTGCGAGGTGGAAAACCGCGGAACGTTGAGCGTGGAGTGCGCGGCGCGGACAGATTCCTGTTTTTCACTTTTCAGCCAGATTCTGCCATTACTTCTAATGAAGTCAAAAGCCCCGTTGCTACAACGCCGGAAACAGAAACAAAAACAGAAATAAAGCAAAAGACAAAAGGCAAGGACAGTGCGGGGCGGACAAAAGGTTGGAAAATATTCAAATTAATTTCAGGACGTCGCTCCCCCAGACGGATGGTGTAAGTTCCTTTGACCAGGTTGTTGTCGCCATATTTTGCGTGTCGCTGGCCATGTCCGATGCCGTCGCCGCTGCCGCCGTTTTTAATCCTGACTTATGGACTCCATATTCCGTTTCGTCATCAGCGTAATTCGTATCCATGCACTCCGTTGGTTTTCCCTTTGTTTTCCGGCGCTCAAAGTGCTGACTCGCTTTTTACGGTTAGCGGGATGACCATGGCCGGCGGGTGGTTGTTGCCGTTGATGTTGATGTTGCTCCTAGTGTTTAGTTTTAATTACACGCGAGTCTGCCCTCGGTTGTCACGCCTCGATAACTTGATTCTCCAGCTGTGTAGCTCTTCCTTGGCCACAGCGATATGTGAGAAGTGACAGCGTTCCACCTGGGAACTTGCCGCGTAACTTTCACTCACCGAAATTAGCAGGACATGCCGCAATTTATCTTCCAGCTCGAAATGTTGCGCCACAAATTCACAACATTCGAATGTTGCCAGCACATTTCCAATACGGCTGAGCAACATTTTGAGCCAGAGTCACCCCTTCGTTTCGGAGAGAAATTCGGAGTGGCGAATTGAAAAATTGTAGGGGTAAATCTTATCAGAATCTCTTTAGGATGAACTTCGGAGAGTGACAAAGGATCGGATTGATATCGACACTGATTGCTATGCATTTTCTCGGGCTTGTAGAAAAATTATAATATTTTATTAACTTATTTTTATAATTTTTTATTTAGACCTTAAATCGATATTTTTAAATATTTATATTTTGCGAAAATCCTACCTACAAATTATCATAACCAAGCCAAAAAGGTATTAATTTCAATTCTTAAGGCTTCTAATGCCATTTTTGTAGATAAATATATAAGCATATTGAATTTAAAATTAAAAAAAAAAATAATTTTTGACAATTAACCCCTTTTAATATTTTTAGGAAATTGGTGATTTTCTTTTTTGCGGACACCGCTAGATCGACTCGCCGTTGATGCTGAATTTGCTGGGTTTGAAATGACTTCTTCAATGAGTACAAAGCTCTGACTTAGATTATAATACCCTGCAAGAGTATACAAATTTTAAATGTTGTTATCTAGAATATATTTATAATTTCACTAAATTATCAAACAGAGCTCTTAGTAGCCTGATTTGCTGCTTCTGTTTCATGAACTTGTTTAAATTAAACGACAAAGTCTGGCGACTTAAGTTGGTAGTTGCCGAATTCGCCGTGGCACACTTGTCCTGCGGCGAACTGGGAGAGAGCCAGGACCTGCTCTCTCGGCGAGAAGCAACCTCTCTCCGCCTTTCGCGTGTCCTCGTCTCCGCAGCCGAGCTGACCCGAGGGCGCCCGAACCGCTGACCCGAAGCCGAGTGCGGGCGCAGAGAAACGACCAGCGACGGCGAGCGAAATGCGAGCCGCGTTTCAGTTGAAAGTGAACCCTTCGACGCAAGTGACACGAATCGCGCGCGACTCGCAGAGCTATCCAGATCCAGAGACACCTAGCAGCAGCAGGACACCAGCAGAAGGATTATAGTTATTTGTGCAGTGTGCTAACCGAAACTAAGCAGAGTCCAATCAGCGGCTAACTGAAGCAAGTGAATTATCAAAGTGACAACATCGCGGATAAACTAAACGAATTAACAGATTACCCACCAGGGGAGGTACAAGTGAAGTTATTGCGGGCAGTAAAGGACAATACGACTGCGATCGTTCATCACCTGAGTTCCGCTCGCAGGCCCAGGTAATAATTTGCAGCATATTAGTGAATGCTTTTGGGAGCTGTTCGCCCCGAAATATTCAAATTGGCAGCGACTTTCGCTTAGAATATAAACGTGTACGTGCCGCAAGGACCAGACTTGTGCCAGTGTTTACATTTTGGATTTTATGCGATAATACTTGACGCCATCAACAGCAGAAGCTGCTGGTCTGGGGCCTCAAGTGGGTGGGTGTGGGTGTGGGTGGTGGAGGGAATGGTTATGTGGTTGCCTGGTGGCTCCCACTCCTACTCCTACTCTTACTCCTGCTGATGCTCCTACTCCGCGCCAGCTGCCAAATAAATACAGCAACAATAACAAGGCAGGCAATAAAAAGCCACCGCCAAGGGCTCAACCACAGAAGAGAGTCTGCGAAAGTAAGCAAAGTAACAAAACCAATTTTCATTGTTTTGCGGTGGCTTCCAAGTCGCACTTTTCCGTGGGCTCCCTGCCCGAATAAGAAACCAAAAAGTATAACAAAATTTCCATCAACATATAAACACACACCCACCCACTGGGCAAAAAAAAAACTAAAAACAAAACACACACAAAAAATTGTGCAAAATGCCAACATGAAATGAAGTAGAACTTGGCATGTGGCGTCTTTAGTTTTGTTCCTCTGTGTGTGTGTGGGGGGGGGGTTTGTGGGTTTGTGTGTGGAGGAATTTTTGTGAAAATGAGAAATGAAATAAACACATGCAATGGCAAAGTAAGGCAACGCAAGAGGTACGAAAAAATCCGCCGAATTTAAATACTTGAGAAAGCGTTCGGCGAAAAGGCATTCCTTTCGTCTTCTCATTTGGGGAAAAGTTTGCCTTTGGAAGAGGTAAACTCCGAGAAGCTGTGTAAATTAGGACTCAGGCTCACATAATCCGGCAGAAGCGGCCATAATAGGGATATCATTCCACCCACAATGGGGCCAATTCACGGCGGAATGGAATGGAATGGGGTCTGAATTCTTTTTCGAGCCGATGCGAGGCATAAATAAGTCGTTTGCAGCTGTTCGTCGGCATTTATTTGGCTGCCTGTTCAGGCCGGCACAATTGTTTTTGGCATGCGGCTGCAAGTATTCCGTATACGACGTGTACGGCAATTTCGTATGCTAAAACCGGCGGAGGAAGTGGTATACAAGCCGGAATCCTAACCACACACGATTCGACGGCCGAAAAGGGGCGCAGACACGCGCTAGCTGCCATTTAATGCAATTGATTTGTGTTCCCTAATTCGGTTAGAGGCGCTTGTACAATTTCACTGAGGAGGCGCTACAATATACTGAAAAAAATGTTTTAAAAATATATTTTTTCTGATTACAATTTAAGTAAGTTAAGTTAAATTAATAGTTGATGTATTGCAGCATATTGTTTATTATTTTCCACGAAACCCTTGCACTTGGATCACAAAAGTATACTATATAAAAACTTATTGGTGACTTATCTTTTTTTATAAATAATGATTATTTAATAATCTATTAATTTTTGTTTAATTTGATATATTATAAGGAATTTATTTATATTTAAAAGACTCAAACTTGTTCTTTTAACTTTTAAATCCCAAGTAATATCACAGAAATACATATGTTACATTTGATGACTAAACATTACATTAAGCTCTGTTATAAGTTCATAAAAATCTGTCTTTATATTCCTTTTTTAATTATATCCTACTAGGAGTACTTTTGGTTCATAAACTTCCACCAGTAAGCAAGTGATCTTTACTTTTTTCCTGTGCAGCAGCCATAACACTTGGAAGACAAGACAGCCTATCAAGCAATTTGGCCCCGAAATTGCCTGTTTTAATTCCATTATTGGAGATGGGGCCGGGGCCACTTTACTTCACTCCACTCCTAACCATTCTACTCTCCGCTCCGCTCCTTCACTTGGCTGCCTCCATTGTTTCTGCTTCTTTGGCAAGGGGATTTCGGCTACTCCCGCACTCGCACTCGCACTCACGCACACGCCCCAAAAGTTGATTGATATTCAATTGGTAGGCTTTGCCAGCGAGAATGCCCTGGCGTCTCGTGTTCCTGCCTCCTTTGTTGGCCGCTTGCGGTTTGGATTTGCTGCTACACGATACGCTTTAATCTGCTCAGCAGCCCAAAAACCGGAGGAGGCAATGGCAGAATCGGCGAACATATTGCCGGATTGGCTTCGACACTCCGACCGACCGACTGGTCACGCCACAAGTTGTTGGCCCAGCTCCTTGGGTTTTTTCCTCTGGTTTTTTCTTTTCCCTCCTTTGGCCCGGCCTTAAGCGCTTTAAGTAATTTATAAACGCCTTTCGACCAGCCGAAACAAAAGCAATAACAAGTTTATTGGATTGGCTTCTCCGCCATGCACTTTGGCCAGTTGCCTTTTCTTGTAGTTGAGCTTAGTTTTCCTTGGTTTGTCTAGTGTTGTGTGTTAATTGAATGCGATTAGGCGGCCGGCAGAGTGCTTGGTGGTGAGTGCTAAGTGGTGAGCGGTGGCTTGCCAATTGCACAAGATAAAATGTTGTATCTAAGCCGGGGCTAACGAGCTTCCCAGCCGTTGTCAAGGTGACAATACACCAAGCCCGCCGTCCGCCGCCTGCCACCCGGAAAGCCACCCATCAGTTGCCCGGCGGGACAAGGGAAATTCATTGGAAATTCAATGCGGTCGCGATATCATTTACGACATCGCCATTAAAAGCCAGGAAGCAGGCATCCAAAGATTCCGTGACCACATTTTTAACATTTTAATTATGGCCCGACGTAACGCGATATCTGTGTGTACTCATATTCCGCGGGGTCCAAAGATAAAGATGGGAAAATCAATAGCCAGCCGGGGTGCTGCGCAGTGCCCGAGAATTCGCTGACAAAGATTGGGAACTTTAAGAGCGCCGACGAAGAATATTCGAATTCCTGATAGCATCTCCGCCCCGCCATCCTACCCCAACTCGCCCGGCAGTGCGGTCGGGGCACTTGCTGCTCTCACTTTGCACAGTTTTTCCTGCCAATTTGCTCAATTTGTATTTCAAATCATGCCGGCAATTTAAATGCCTCGAGAGCGACTCGAAGGGCAGGGATACACCGGGCCAACCCACGCCTAAGCTCCCCCACGAAACTATGCCTTCTTCCGTATTTTTTTTTCGGTTCCTTTTCTGTGAGGCATTCAAAGTGATATATATTACAAAGACGTGGTTTAAGTTCGGCACAAAGTGGCAGGAATTTCATGAATTTCATTTGAATTCGTAATTGGTTTTCCTTCTGCCCAGACAGTTTGCCGCATCGGTATCGGGAAGATGCTGCCACTGCCGCTGCCTTGGCATCGCTATTTTCAGCCATTTTATTTATTTAAATTTGCGCCACTGCCTGCTTTTTATTTGCCCCATCCTGGCTGACTTCGAATTCTAAGCGAATTTTTCAGCCCAGCCTGTGCTCAATACTCTGGGCGAATTTAACTAACTCCAAGTTCATAGTTCGTTCGTGGGCTAGAAATCAAGAGAAGAGTCCTTGCACTGCAAGAAGTAAAACGAAATGTAGGTAAATAAACAAATAGTTAATCTCTAATATCTATATTGAAAATAAAAACATATGATTTTATTTTATATTTAAATATTATTATTTTGATAAGTAATTTTCTTAAAGTATTTTCTCATGGAATATATTTTTTTGTATATACATAGTAAATATTTATTTTTATCTCACAGAAATTGTATTACAAATTTCGTATATATTTTTCCCTGTGCACATCTTAAGGCGGCCTCGACTTGTGACTAGTAACTGCGATTGCCGTGGCTTACAGATACCGAAATTCGCTGGAAAGCAGGGCCTTTTCCTCACGTTTTCCGCCTGCGCTGCATTATGTTGTTTCATTTTCGAAGGCGGCGCACGCCCCATCGTTGTAGTTGTTGCAAAGTTTTTAATTAAATTTTATGTTGACTTTTGTGTGTCTGTCCCGCTCGGCTCCGCTCCGTTCTGTTCGGTTCCGCTCCGTTCCGTAGGTTCGAGCGCTTCGTTTCTGTAATGTATGCCGCCTCTTGCTCCAGTTTACACACATTCTGCGCCCTGGATGCGCCTCCTCCGGCAAAATCCCCCCGCCTCACCAAGGAGGAGCTCCTTGTGCTGGGCCTCGGCTGTCATTATTGCAATCTTTGTAAATGTTCAACGACTTTACACAAAATATTTAGTAGCCTGGTAGAAATTTGTGTACCAAAATATTTGCGTACAAATTTGTTTATTGAAAGCGCCAGCTTCTAGGACGTCGAGGACGTCAATGGATGCCTGAAATGTTTGTCCAAGATCCGAGCTCGGCCGGATTAAGTTTTGGTGGCTCCAGCGCCGGGACCGAAACTTTGGCTCAATTTGGGATCCATTAAAAAGTTCCCGGGCGCAGAGACAAGACTCTGATTGCCAGAATACTCGTCTGCCGATAACTCTCATTAATTTGCCCCAGAGCTCCTTCCCCTTGGCCTGCTTTTCCCCCTTGGTTCTATATATATTCAAAGGAATGCATGGCACACATTAAAACTCTAATTATCTGCATTAGTAATGGCTTACGAGTGCTGCGGGGAAAAAAAATGAGAACATGATCTTGATAGAGCGCAACGCTAATGGAACCAGGAGCGCACTCGGCGAGTTAATGTGACTTTTGGGCGAAGGCTCCGCTCCGCTTTAAATAACGTAGAAGAGCTGCCCCTAGCCGGGTTGTGCGCCATTTTCACGCCCAATTTCAGGCAATTTTTCATTGCCATAGCCAAGGCTTTTACTAATTACTCGCCGCGTCGCTCCCCTCGCTGAAAACTTTGCTTGTAATTTAACAAATCATTGCAAGGGTTACACATTTCACTCACTTTGAAGAAGGCTGCCGGCTGCTGTCGGGGGAAAAGTCCCTCGAAAGAATCCTTTTCGCCGTCTTTGGATCCGCAAAAAGGGGTCCGTTCCCTGGCAGTTCGTTCGGTCCTTTGCCGCTGTTTGCATTCCTAAATGCGCAAATAAATGTATTCAAAATGTGTGCCATTGCTTTCCGGTGTTTATTTTGCCTTCCTTTCGGCTGCATACTTTTCGGCGTCCTGAATTTACTTTCTGCTCCTCGGTCCGCCTTTGTTTAAGGCATTGTTGTGACATGAAAATAGTTTTATTTGCATTTAGATTATTTCCTTTATTTTTGGCCCTGATCTCCGAATTTCACCATTAGCACTTGTGAGGGTTGCCGCCGCCCGCCAGGTGAAGAAGGTTCCATTCTTTAAGGTCTTCGCAGGCTTTTGTTGGATTTTCACCAAGACCAAGTTGTTTCTTTTTATTTCTCCGTAACAAGAATAACGTTATCTTCGCTGGCGAAAAGGGTTGGCCATTGTGTGTTTGAAAAAGATCAAGCGCCGATAACAGTTTTCACTTTGTGGCAAAACATCTTTGTCGTGGGACCGGCACACAAAGGGAAGCCCAAATTAATCAAAATATTAAAAATAGCCAGTAGGGCACTGGCAGTTGCAAATTTCATGAATTGTGGCCACAAAGACATTTTCCCCAGCGACCGGACTGCATTGGCCCTGGCCCTTTAAACACTGACCTCCTTTTCTCCTTGTCTTGTGCCCCCCCCAAAAAATTCGGTGGGCTCTCACGAAGCTAAGCAGCTGCGAAATGAAGAAAAGGTCTGCCGGAAAACCTCAATCACGCAGAAACAATTTCTCTGGCCGGGCGCAGAAATAAAGAAAAAGGACCCGGGCAGGCACCCGAACGAGGGAACCAAATGAAAACAAAGGCTGTGAAAAGCATTTTCCCAAACAATGGCAGGCCAACAGCGGTCGGGTTTTTTTTTTTTTTTTGTGAGACTCCTCTCCTCTGGGCCTACTCATCTGGAGCGGCTTTTGACGCGCATTTTGAGCTGGGAACAGCAAGAACGGGAGCAGGATTCGGGCCTGGGCAAGCTGGGGATTTTTTATCGGCCCTGAAAAGTGCTAACTGGTCTGGCTTTCAGTCTGGTGTGAAATTGATTTAATGAGTTTCCCATGGCCAGGAAATCGTTGTGTTATGCTTAAATTAAAGTTGCAAAGCTCCTCAGTCTTCTGAGGCGTTGGTGCGCAATGAATCCAAAGAACGGACGGAGTGCTCCTGGGCAAGTATGACTTTGACAAGCTCTTTGAATTTAGACATTTTCCAGGGAAATTCAAGGAAAATTTACTGCAGCCAGCGACTGTGGAAAATAATTTCATTAGGATAGTTATGTCAAGGTTTAAATAAACCTCAAGTCACAAAAAAATTGTTGAAAAATATATATAAGCATTAAAGAACAGTGTAACATAAGGAAATTATATGCGATATTTTTTCAGTGCAGCATCTCAGCCATAATGCCAACCAAACTTGATTTGTGGACTCAAGGCAGAGCTAATGGGCCGCCAGTAAGTGGTTTGTGGGCTGGCTAATTGATAGCGCATAATTGAGAAGCCATCACAAGAGAACAAAATGAGGCGTAAGTCAAGAAGCCGGAGACGGGTGACGACGAGTGACGAGCGAGGGGTGGGCGTAGAGCTGTCACCCTGTTTGCCTAACTGACATCGCTAGTTAGCTGCCATTTGCATGCCGAGCGGTAATTACTGCAGCCTCCGGCAGGGTGTCCTTTATATACACTCTACCTGTAGTACCTGAATGTAGTACTTTCTGATGGCGGCTGCCGGCAAACAGTCAACCATTTTCTGTCACCAGATGCCTGCACGTGAAGAGCCCGTGCTAGTCCTCTGGCTGCCACCTACTACTCCCATGTGCTCTCTGTTTTGTGCTGCGAAATAATTGATATTATAATTTAGCAGCGCGGCGACTTTTATGTCTGCAACGTGTGCCGTCGGAATAAAATACTCCAAAGAGACGGGCGAGATTCCTTCCTCCTCTTTACACTCTCTGCCAGGATGTGTGCCGGCGGGACATGTGCGGGCTGAATTGAAATTAATTTCAACTACTTAAATGGCAGCGGAGGCGACGACTCTTGCTACTGTTTTATTTATTGCCTTTGTGTGTGCCAGCTGCAGAACCCACATTCTGCCACAGTTTCTGTTTCAGTTTTTAGCTCCCCTGGTCCCCAGCTCCTGCTCTGGCTCCTACTTCAGCTCCGTATCCATCCACAGCTATCCTTTGTGACATTTCCTCAATGGCGTGTCATGTACTCGTAGTCCCGTCTACGTTATTAATATGCTAAATTAGCGCTTCACGATTCTTTAATTAAAATTCTGTCAACGGTGCTGACTTTATAAGCATTCATTAGTTTATTGAGTTGCTGTCATGTGAGTGTGGCTTTTTGTGCGCAGCAAAAGGCATTTCCCCGATGAAGCCATCGGCGGTCTCAAATTACACTCGTGGGTAGGATATACACAGGGGGAAAATATAACTTATTTGTAACTTATTTGTTTTTAAACTAAAAATAAATCCTTAAAACATATTTCGTTTGTAGTAAAGCATTGCTTGTTGAATCATTTATTTTAGTTATATTATTTCTAACGAAAATCAGCACTCACTCAGAATTTATCTCAGTGCACCCCCTTTATCCAACTGACAAACGGCTCATGCCATTAGCCAGAGTTAATTGCCATTGGAGGAGTTCGGAAAAAGTCAATATGTGCAATTTATTTCATCGATTCGATTCGAGCCCGAGGGGAAGCCGTCACCTGGATGTCATACATTAGGGCTAACGTCGTCCAACTTTTACCAAACAAAATCAAAAGCAATCTAAACACTAAACACATTTGATGAAATAATTTGTAAGCACTCAGACTTCATTAAAGCCGCCAGCACCAGGTCACAAAAGGCTCTGGTGGCGCCCGCACATATCCTCGCCGGAAGATGGCCCGAATATCGGCAAAACTTTTCCAATAGTCCACCGCAAACAGCGCAGGACACGCTAGCAAACGGGCGACAGAATGGAATGCGGCCGAAGGAAAAAACTTATAATTGAATATTAAGACACTTTGGCGTTTAATGTGGTAATTAGAGTTAATAACGCCAAAGCAGGCCAACGGCTTGGAAGAGGCAAAAAAAAAATGTATCACTAAGTCGTTCCACAAAGGGCCCAAAGGCAGGGGCGGGCTGACGGGGACAGCAAAGTATTTTCAAAAGGAAAACTTTCTGGCCTTCGGCAAGTCTGGCGGAAAGGCATTCAGCCAGCGCCTAAGCAGAAAAGCAAGCAACAGCTTTTGTGTCCGCTCGCACTCGCACTCAGGCTCGCACTTACACTCACATCCAACTGCACGCATATTCATAAAGCAAATGGAAACTAGCCGGGAAAAGAAAGCTGGCAAAGCGTTTTGCTGACGACGCCCAGGAAGTCGGCCTGCCCGCCCGAAGGCAGCCAAGTCAAACCAGTTTTCCAGGTCTACACTGGCAGCAAGATCTGGATTGTGACTTAAATTATTCATTTCATTGTCATTAGCGAACTAACTAAATTAAAATCAATTAAATTGTAGTACATTTTAAATTTATCTATATTTTAAAATTAATCATATAACTAAATTTTGCACTTAAGTTGTATTTTTCCCTGTGTATCCTGCCACAAAGAGCTGAGCAGCTAAACTATAGAACCCGCTCCAGGCCAGACGCCGGCCGCAGTTGAAATTTCAAGACAGCAATTTTTAATTGCCTGGGTGGTGTCTTAGCTGGCAACCCAACCCCGCGAAGGTCGTTGTCATTTATGGGGCCGACAAAACCATTCACACAGCACAGCCTGTCGACGTATCTTGGGCACTCTGCCGTCCCCGTGGGCATGGCAAACAATTAAAGAGCACAAACAGTAAATTAGATGTTTACTCCGAGCAGCGTGAAATGGATCCCGGCAGCTGAAGGGAGACTTTGTGAACTGGAGAAACTTGGGAACTCGGGAACTCGGGAACTGCGAACTGGGGAACTGGAGAATGGAGAACTTCGAACGGAAACGTGTCACTAAGCCAATATGCCTAAGCTTTTCCTTTGGCCATTTTTTCACAGTTCAGTGTCCCTCTGTCCGGCCACTTGCACTTCCATTTACATAAACAATTTGTCAAACTGTCAGTATTTTGTGTGCTTTTTGTCTCGACCTGTCGCCGAAGACAGCCGGCGAGCTGGCCTCTTGGTCTGTCCTCAGCCAACTTGGTCAATTTGCGTTGTCAACTGTGATGGAGGCGGCGGGAGCGTCGTCGGCGGTCAGTAACCCAACGCCTTCTGCAGGAAATTGCAAACGAAATGAACTTGTTCGCACACACCGCGCAAATTAATGAGCGTGACAACGGCAGCGACACGGGGGGGTCGCGGGTCAGCCGGTCCTGTCCATCAGCCAGATGGCCATCCAGTCGGTGGTGTGGAGGGGGCGGGTGCAGGAGGCGGTCTTCTCATCGTCTCCGTCAACATGCGTTGACATTCTAATGACACTTACTTGACATGCTGTTTGTTAATGGTAATCAATAAATTATCTGCCGTGCCTCCGTGGCCCTGCTGCGAGCCGTGTTCGGTTCTGTGTAAAGGCCATGTTTTTGTGTGCTCGGCTATAATTGATTTGGCCCGGTCGAGGGAGTGGATAAGCCAGTGATTTATTGAGTCGCGTCTTCGGCTCGCCTGCCTGGGTCTTTATTTAGCCAAAGGTATTTCAATTTGTTTATTAATCACAGCTGGGCTCGGTTATGGCTTGACTTGGTTTTGTCTTGGCTTTTCTGTTGACAGAATCGTTGCATGTCACCCGCCTCGAGTGGCTCTTCCTTCTATCTTTTTTTGCTTGTGTTGTTTTTTGGGCTGATGCCGATAGTTGGAAAGTCATTTGGGCGTTAAACAAAGAACACCTGCTGCTGCTGCTGCTGCTGGCTGCTTGCGTGCCCGTCATAAGCCGTCATGCGAATTTCCTGGCCAAGACGGAAATCCTAGCACGCGTCTGGCTGCGGATGGGATCCCCCTAATACAAGCAATCAATATTCCCAATAACGTATTATTATTGCCATTTCTGCCAGAGGCATTCGGCTTTGGGTCTCATTCTCGTTTCTGTCCCGGATTTGGCTCTGGATCCGGCTATGACTTCGACTTGGCTTCATCCTGGCCAGCTGACGCCAGCGCTGGAATCTGGGAGAGCTGACACATAGACAGGGATGGGTGAAGGGAAATATAACTAATACGGCCCGGAATCCTTTCGCTGCGATGTTTTCCCATTTGTTGTGTGTGCATTTTTGTCTGTTTTCGCATGTTGCGTATTATTTTTTATGTCATACGAGGATTTTCATTCAATCTCGTTGTCTTGTACATTACTGCTCCTGTTTCCCCTTTTGCTGCCATAGTTGTAGGTCCTTCTGCTCCTGCTGCTGCTGTCGCTTTATGGCATAGTCAACAATTTTATTCGTTACACATACGACCCGTTGGCAGGATTGCGGATCCAGCCTCCCAAACCTTTTCCATGTTGCGTTACGGCCTTTCTGTGTTTGCTCTGTTCACTCCCATCTTTTTTGCGAGCTCTCTGTTTGCTCCTGCGTTGTTTACAGTATTTACTCGTCCATTTATTTATTTGTAGGTGTCGAAAGGTTAACTTCCATTGCATATCCCCCTGTATTGTTCTATTATTATTATTATTATTGCCTTGGTTTTGTTCTAACTGCTGATTGCCATTCAAAATGCGGTTGTGGATTTTTATTCAGCTCGGCTTTGGCTTTTTCCCTTGCCTTCCTCTCTCGGCGTTCCAAAAATAGCCAAAATGGCGACATTTTGCCTCTCGCTGTCGATTTTTTGACTCTGAAATAATGGTTTGGCCTGCGGTTTTTTGTGTTTGCAATTTTTCATGCTGTCATTTTATTGATTTGATTTATGGATTTCGTGTGCATCGAATTTGTTACAAATGTCGCCGTGCGCCAGAGCCAGAGGCCACCAAAGTCCGGCCGTTGCAAGGGAGGCGCTCGAACAATGCGACGCTCGGAATTTGCATTTAAACTGCCCCAAAATGCGTTCAAAGCCCCGCATTTAATTCCATTTCGAAGGCTTGTTTTTGTTTAATTTAATTGTGGGCTCCAAAAATATTTGTCCCGAGTATTTTGCTTGTAAGCGGTGCAGCTTTTGTGTCATCCTGTGGATTAGACACACGACTGACAGGCGCTCTTGCACAGCGGGGTTGAGAAGGAGACAGCCGTAGGGTAGGCCTTGTTGCTACAGAGTTCTTACATGCAAGAATTTGCATTGGGAGCGAAAGGGTAGAGGAGCTTTTAGCTTCGAAAGGGAGGAAAAAATGTTGACGGCACAAAATAGCAGCACAAGCAGAAATTGCATCCCCGGGCCCCGAACGGGATAATCCATTTCGGCATAATAAATAAAGCAGTAATTGCCAAGTGAATACCAGCCAGGATCTATGAACTCCGGCCCGGCTCGGCCCGGCCCGGCCCAGCTGCATGTCCCCACGAGTCCCCATGTGTGCTCCGTCCCGTGCCGTTCGGTGCCGTTCTGTGGCAGCCTGCATAATAGACGAATTATGTTTGCCTCAGCAAAAATGCAAAGTATCAAGGACCCAGGAGCTGCGATGCCTGGCTGCATATTAAAGCAGCCGTCAAATGCCTTAATATATGCGGAGATTACTTTCATATTTCATGTACGGGCATTCAGCCTGCCTGTCCAGTGGGCCCGGAATTTAATTTTCACTGCCTGCGGACAGATAAGGCAGAACTTAAGCACCCGCCCCCCGGCAGCCGGGAGATACTCCTGTCCTGACCTATCCTGTCCTAGCCCATCGTATCGTATCGTATCCCATCCTATCCTGGTGTTTGCCAGCAGGAGTATTCATTCAAGTCGAGTGCTAGATGGGTGCTTGACTTTTGCTTGTGCAAAATGTCTGTCAACTTTGTAGACCGCGCACACGTGAACCGAGGGTCGTCAAGTGAGTCCCAGAGTGAGTACAGGCGAGTTTGTGTGTGTGGGCTGCAGATAACCTTTGAACCTTTGACAAACTGCTGCAGCGAACTTTCGCCATTCGTTTGGAAAATTTTAATAATCTTTTATCGAGCGGGCCGGATCCAGATCTTCTTCTACTACTTCTATCCCAGCGTCGTTCGTTTTGGTCCCATTTTTCCTCTTCTTTTTCATTAAAACTTGTCAACTGCATATTAGGCGAAGGGGATGCTGGTGCGTGTGTGAGCTTGAGATGGGTTGGAGGATGGCCATGGCCGCCGTCTTGCCACATTGTTGCCGTGTCAATCCTTCGGAGTTTGTGGCAAGTGCTCGGCTTGAACTTTGCACGCAGCGGCTTTCGTGTGCCTGTATTTGGGGGTTTTATGGATATTTTTTTTCGTAGCCGCCTTTGTGCTCCACGTTGGCAACATTGTGCCCCGCCTTTTTAATCATTTCGGTGACAATGTGGCGCCCCTCCAGCATCAGAATTGCAAATAATTCACTGCCAACGCCTGGTCGTCGGATAAAAATTCACAGGGGGGAAAGGGGTGAGCATGTGTGTGTTACTATTAGATACTGTATGTTCTGAGCTACGCTTTGATTATACGCTTCCAGGGACTCCATGTGGCCGCTGTTGTTATGTGAAAAGAGTCTTGTCATCTCCGTGTTCCGCCAGGATATCTTCTCATTTCTGCCTGTTAATTAGACAGAGCTTATATGTTTTTCATAAAGGTATTATGGAATATTTTTTGTAATAAATATTTTAGATAAGTAATAAATAATTGGGATCTTTATTAGGATCTATCAATATTTTATGAGCCACATCTGGGAGAGCAATAATTAATGAAAATTCTAGGTAGAAATAATATATTTATGGCAGAATAATTTCCTTCCATAACATCTTAAACTTGAAATTTAGACAAATTTCATATTTATTTTAAACTTATCATATCATATAATTGATGATACCAATAAATCTAGCTTATCTTTCCTGAAACTCCTACCCCAAAGTTGGAAATGCTTTTCCTCCCAGTCTGAACTCAAGTAGCAGGTATCCCAACGTCGTGGCCCTCGAATGTGGCTTTCCCACTGGCTTTAATTATGCACTCGTCGGTTGCCAGGGGAAACTCTTGATGGAATGAGCCACACAGCGAGAGGGTGAAATTGCAGATTTATAAATAAGCCAAAGCTCGAATCGAATCGCAGCAGCAAGCTGGGTCGTCGTTTGTAGCCGCTGCTCAACTGTCTTGTTGCCCTCTTGCAACTTGTGCCACTTGTTTGCCATTTGTTCGTTTAGTTTACAATGCAATTAACCCATTTTAAAGTTCTGCCAGTCAACCGCAAGGGGCGCAACCCAAGGCAGCGGGGCCGGTGGGGCGGTTAAAACCCCCGGCTGACAAAAGACGTAGCTATTTCTTTTCCTCGGATTTAGTTTCGCCTCTGCGCCGCCTGTTCCCTTTTCCGCCCGTCAGGCGAAAATCAGTTTCACAGCAAACCAGCAAAAACTAATTACGACTTGCTCTGGCAAACTTGCAGCTTGAAATTGTACCGCAAAGTGCAATTTAGACGAAAGTCGAGCCATCAGCATCAGCAGCTGCCTCAGCGGGGGGCAGAGCGCGAAATGCGAAAGTCGACTCGAGTTGCGACGCGGCGGCGAAACAGAGCGCGTAAAAATTAAAAACGTCGGCGTTCGGACGTGGAAATGTTGTTTTTAAATAATTAAATCCGCTTTATTAGAATATTAAACTTTTACGGCGGCCACCAAGCGACCGCAGCCATCGCAGCGCCGCTTCAAGAGCCCGATAAAATGTTAAAACATTTAGCCAGAGCTCTCTGACCAAGCGAACAGCGAGCAACGACCGTCGAGCGAGATCAAATTGCAGGTCTTCAGAAATTTGTAGCCGCCATGCGAAGCTGGGTCGGCGGTGTCATAAATAAAGGGAGCAGAGCACAGCATGTGGCACACATATAAAAATCTGTAGGCCAAAGCCCCATAAAACCGATAACCTTGGTCCTCGACAACAGTGGCTAACAGCGTCCACTGCACTGAAATAAAATAGAGCCAACCTACTAAAATGCGTATAAATAATTAATATAATTTTCGGTATGCAAATTAATTAACCATACAACCCAATTCGGAAATTAATTACAAGTCTAGAAACTTGTATAAAAAAAAGTCATCAGATGAGACACTTGGAGTTTTTATATTTCTGTTCATGTTCTAAGCTGCCTTGTACTTGAGACCATCAATATTTTTTCTCGGTGAACATCTTCTCCGGTTAATGCCCATTCAGCGGTGGCGATGACAACAGCGGCAACCTGGGCGCGTCTTTTGTTGCCATTTTATGCGCCGCCCGCCCTGTTTATTTACGGCTATTTACCGCCTACATGATAAAAGCCTTTTGCTGGCATCGCGCATAAAAGCTGTGCTATCCTATCCGCCGCGCTATCCAATCCCCAAGATCTCCGGCAGTAGGTAGCTTTTTGAGTAATTATATGGCCGGTGCAGATTTGTAGAGCCGCCGCCCCCCACGCGACCTACTTCGCCTCGACTTGGCCCGGTCGCTGTCGGGTCCGGTCCGGGATAGATACAAATATTTTATTGCCCCTCCAGGACATGAGCCGCACATAAGCGTACCACGTAGCGTATACTTGATGCGGGGCCACTGGATGCCCAGGGTAATAATGAAAACGATAGATAATTATGGGACCAGGATCCGCACTCTCTCTCACTCTCTGCCTTCGTGGCTGTGACTTTTAATGGACTTTTCAGGCTGCGGCCTGGAGTGAAAGTGACTCGCCGTCGGCGGCGTCGGCTGCATGGGTTAATCTAAATTTATAACTTAATTTTTTCATGAGTAGTCGCGTCCCATGCCACTGACCACTGAGCAGCATCCTGCTCCTGAGCCGCAGTTTGTTTTTATGGGTTTTGAGCACTCCTTTTTTTCGTGTAGTTTGCCCTGCACGAAAGCGATAATGAAATAATTTGAACTTTCCGTTTGCTGATTTTTCTTCGGCTTACCCTGGCATGTGTGTGTAGGGGGCCAGGATAACGCAGCAAACTCATAAAATTATGCAAAACTTTGTCATTAAATATGGCACAAAGGGGCGGAGGTCCTCCCTGCCTAGGAACAATTTGTTATTTGGCTTTGGACTTTGCTCTTGAAGTGTTGTTTACCCGGCTCGCCTGCTCCACTCTATTCTCAGCTTTTCTCCGCTTTTCTCCGCAGCTCTTTCCCTTTCCGGCCATTGTCGAAATTTTCATCGCACATGTGTGCTCAAGTGTATGTGAGAGTGGGGTGCGGGGTGGGGCCCAGCACTGAGGGAAAAGGTTAAAAAACGGAACTTTTATAATTTAACTTGTGTGCTAATTGCACTTTGTGGGGTAATTTTGCGTGTCAGTGAAGTTTCGCAGACGCATTTCGGTGCATGTGTGTGGGTTTATGGAGCGCATGCGAGTGAACGCTTTAATGCCGGCTTTGAGCACCAAAAACATTTTCTGAGGGCTGCACTTGAAACTTGTGCGGAGTTCAGTTTAAAGATCGCATAAACCCCCGAAGAGTTTTAGTTTTTTATAGGATTTTTCCTTTATTTTGGCCAAAAGGGAGCGCAGCAAACTGATTTACCGTGCAACTGCAACTGCAACAGAAAAATAATAATTATTTATTTGTTTTCCACATTTCCGTTGCAGATACCCGGTCACAAACAATTCACGGCACATTTACTTGGCGCGTGGAAAACATACAGTGATAATTAGTTGCCTGGCTGGCGCAACAACAAAGAGCTGTGCAATAAAAATTAATTAGAAAATATTTCACATCACACAGCCGCAATTTGTCAAGGGGAGAAGCGCACAAAAGTATGCTTGCGGTCTCGCGCTCAATTTCTAATTAGAGAGCTGCTCGCCCGCTCCGGGAAAGAACCCTCGAAAATAAACCGGAGAGCTGGAAATTAAACAAAGCAGCAAAGCGACTATGCAAAGTATGCTGGCGCTTAACCATATGAAAACTTAAAGCGCGCATCACTGCCACAAAGCAGCCTGAAGCAGGAGTAACTCCACTGAATTCAACAGGGAAGCAGCACGAGAAAAAAGCAGGAACAACTCCGTACTCCGAACTCCGCCGGGCGCGGAACAATGAGAATCATTTCGCGCAGCATACGTTCAGGCGACTCCCCACTACCCACCCCGGCTCGAGGCCTTAGGAAAGGCAACCGCGCAGCGCTCAAAATGAATTGCCCCATTCTGATTGTAATTAGCCTCGGCTGGCTGCTGCACGCTCACGCCGGAAGCGGCGGGGGCGCCGTCGAGGCCGCCATTTCAAATCGAGGTAAGTGATTCGCAGCCCCGCTTCCCGGGCCCTAATATACCCCAGGTACTGCGTATAGTACCAGTCAAATCTGATCCCGAACAATAGCACTGTTCTTTCCATACACAGAGCAAAAATCAAGCTTTTCCAAGTACCAACTAACCGTAAATTGATCGGAGTAACAAGCTTGCTAAGCAGAAAAAAATCTCATTACTCTGAAGCTATAGTATAGTACTATATTATCCTATAGACTTTATCGAAAGAACTTCCCTTCTCGCTGTGTATTTATTTCTACATCGCTTCGTCGTCATCGCTTTTTATTTCGCCCAGCACTCAACGCAAGTTGCATTTATGTTTTTACATAATAGAGATGGCGAGAGGGGCAATATGGTTAGAACCGGGGCCAAAAGCGCTGGCGGGGGAAAAAAAGAATGTTAAAAATATAATAAAATACTAGAGCGGGCACACTTCCCCCGTAATCCCTTTTTGCTATTTTAATGCCAATGTAACGCTGCATAAATCCAGGCGCCGGGGTCCTCGAGCACGTTGTGGTGTTTAATACCGGAGCCGCCAGGGCAGAGCGCTTAAACAAAAAAAGTAAAGTAAAAGCTTAACCAGGGACGCAGCGAGGTCATTTGGGTGGCGGTCAGCTGAGCCACTACGCTAAGCCGAGGCGTGGTGGGCCGCCCACTAAGCCGCAAAATTAATAACTCGTTATGGCCGCGGGAACTTAAACAGTTGCCGTCGCTGTATTTAAGCGTCGAACTTTCAATTGCAAACTTTTTAGTCCCTGGACGGTGGAAAATGGATCACAATCTAAGCTGGCGAAAATACCGCACAAAATAGTTGACCTCGCGGTCCTCGGAGTCCATTGTCTTCCAGTTTGCTTTTCTTCTATTAGGCCATGAAAACATTAAATAAATTGAAAACTCAGGTGCGCCGGCAGCAAGCTTAAAGCCGAGGCAAATTGAGAGCACGGGGCGTATACGCAACCAGCCAGCAGCACACCCATAAAAACAAATTCACCATCCAGGGCTATATTTTCCTTTGGTAACTTTTGCCAACCAATCGATAAATTTAAGAGCACAACATTTGTCTCCATTATCGCAAAAATCCGAAGGCAAACACTGTGCAAAAAATGCGGCAAAGGGCCACAGCACAAAAAAAAAATCTGAAAAAATAAACGAAAAACTGCGGAGCGCATAAAAGACCCATCGATGCGTGGCACCGGGCGCTGCCAGCTCCTGGCTTCGGACTTTTCCAAGGTGGGCGGGGCTTAGAGTGGGTTACCACCATCCACACACCCAACATCCCTCACCCAAGACCGGTTCCTCCCATAACAACAGCCACCCATCGACAGAGCCGCAAAGGGGCGGGCACAATAAAACAGAACAAACCAAAGACAGACCTGTTCTTATCCCAGCTACATCTGCAATATAGAGTGGAAAAAGGGGCAAAGGCAGTAAAGCTATATCAAAGGTGAGAATGTGCTTTTGTCACTGATCATAAATTTCTTACTTCGCCATCTACCTTTAACGTTTGCTTTCTCTTTCGGCTTGTGCACAACAAGAAATAACAAACTGAAGTTCTAGAAGAAAAATTTTTAATTTTACTTTTAAATAAAAGCAATGAAATATTAAACAATTTTATTAAGCCAAAGGCCCCAAAGACAATCATAAAGAAAACCTAAAATTAACGAAAAAATTAATATGAAAAATTCAAAATATGGCTTAGAAGTCAAGTTAGAATATTTATAAACTTGGTTCTTCATCGAACGAATTAAAAGCCATTTTCATTATAAAATGTATAATGATTTTCCCTCAGTGTTATCAGTGCAAAGAACGAGGCAGTAAAACGTAACAATTGACATTGGAACGCACTGAAAAGGGATCCGAGTTCGAGCTCAAAAAGAAAATACGAAAAAGGGATGCTGCTGGCTCTGATAGCAGCAAATTGGCGGGACACTCGTAGGGGGCGGGCGATGGTGGGAGAATGGGTGCGAAGGTTGCATTGCCTTGACAAATGTTTATTGAGTAACACGAGCCATAAACTGCAAGAGCTCCGCTCAGCTCCGCCCGCTGGCCAAACTTTCTGCTTTTGACCCACTTTCATGGGATCCACCGCTGCCCCTGCCCTCCTCAATTTTCTCGCATCAGTTGCCTGTTTGAAAATCTGGTGCACGTGATGCACTTGAAGGATGCGCAGTGGCTCACATCCAGCTACCATTTTATAAACTGACAACAATTTTTCATAAGACTACAGAAGCAGAAGGAGGAGCTGAAGCTGGAGCAGGAGCAGCGCTGCATCAGCATCATCAGCAGACAGCAGCAAACACAAACAACAGCTGTTTTCCGCCTCGAGGGTTGCCAGCGCCAGCTTTTGCCAGCCAGCCCCTCGCACAACTAACACTGCATTTTTGCATATCTGGCTGTTTTGTTTGGCATTTTTAGTGATTTCACTTAAATTTTCATAACAAAATATGCACAGTGCGTGCTTGCAGCTCAGTTTTGGTTCAGCTCAGTGGGTGCAGGGGGCAATGGGGGCGGCGGGACAGCGGGCAACATGTTCTGCCTGTCATATATTTTTTCAACAGATTTTTTTGCGCCAGCCCCCCAGCTCCCTGTACGGAATACGCTCTCTCAGCGGCTAAAACCGCATTTTGTATGTTTTTCAGATGCTTTTGGGAAATTGTTCATAGGGTTAGATTTCCCACCCGCCAATTCGTCGTCCTTCTTCTCCTCAAACTCTGAGCCATGTTAGCACGCCAGCGGGCGGGCTTCAATAGGGAAGGGATCTACGCTCCGGGCTGGCAAACGGCCTGACATGGAGTACGTGTTTGTATGCAGTCCTCGCCTCCATTTACTGATCCCACACTGGGCAAAAAATATATAACATTTTTAAGATTGGTGATGGAAAGACTTTTGATAATAATAATTAATTATTTCATAATGTATTCTTTGACAATACTGACTTTTATTTTTCTTACAATCCTGAATAATAGTTGAAGCATAATTATTTTTAAAAATCCATCTATTTCATTCTATTATAAATTATACATATACATCAACCTAATATCTTGTTTTTCCACCCTTCAAATAAACAGATCAAAATTATTTTTAGAAAGATAAACTTCAGCTGTGTCCCACAACAGGTTTCTTTAAATAGCAAATCTATATAAAACATTATAATCCTTAAACGATTTTCTCAGTGGGAAGCAGTTCCTGCTCTATCCGCTCCAACTCTAGTATTATATTTGCGAATCCCTTTGGGTATGTTGCCAGCAATAAATTTCCATCAGACGCCGTCGCGTAGTCGTCGTCGTTTGTGCCAGCGATTTTTCCAGCCTCTCGCCGACCGCGCCTCCATTTCCATTAACTGGCAGCGCGATTGCTTCTGCGAGTGCGAGTGCCAGCCCCAATGCCAATCCCTTTTGCTCCTGGCTTCTGGTTACTGGGGAAACAAATCTCTGGCTCAGCTGGCGCATTTGTTGGTTTGTGTTGCGGTTTTTCCGAATTCGTTTTGATTGTTTGTCATATTTTCGTGCATACAATTCATTTTCTATTGCCCAGAAAGCGGAAGCGGCTCGCCGGCCCCGTGGTGTAAGGCTCAATTACGTGACCAGGGCGACCTGGTACAGCTCTTCTCCACTCTTCCACTCTGCGGGTTGACAATATTCCGGGCTTACACGGGCTCGGGCTCCCCTGCCAGATGTACCCGACTACGAATACATATACGCTGTCATGTTTGCCTGGCTGCGCCTCCGCTCCGCTGGAGTATCGTCGTATCAATGAAATATGTTCCAAGGGATCGGGCAAGGCGGGAAAAACAGGAATATGAACGATTCCCCAGGAGGGCCGGCGGCGCATAACTTAAAACAAATACGAAACTGCAAAATATACGAGCGGGCAAATGGAAATTGAAAATATCCTATTACCAGGGGATTGGCGCCGACAGCAACACCACCGCCGCCTGTAATTGAAGGCTTCACTTGGCGGGGATTTCGCCAGGATCATGTAGGAGTAGGCTGCTATATACACATCCTATATATGTATATGCTCGTTCGAATATTAGCATAGACATTTGCACGCTGTGCGTCCCTGGGGCGATTGCCATGCGATAATTATGGCAGGCAACCCGAAAAAGACGAAGCGAGAAATCCCCAAGAAATTTATTAATTAGCACCAGCGTGGGAGGACGCAGGGCTGGAGGCGGTACCAGTAGCACCGCACTCATGTTCTGTGGCCCGGGCTCCACTCCACTCCGATCCCTCTTTACCCTCTTTTTGCTGGCTTGGGTTCGAGGGGGAAGGGAACCGTCGGGTCGTTGGATCGGAATGGGTCTGTAGCATCCACTAATCGCATTATTAACGCGCCGTTAACATTTTGCGACATTGACTTGAACTTTGGAAGTGACTTTCATGGCTAAGGCATACAGAAGTGGAGTGGGGCAGCGTGGTGTGGATTTGCTTGGCATTCAAAATATGCTTAGAAGACATGGCCAGGGCCAACGTTTATATAATACCCTTGAAGTTTTCGGCATTTGCCAAATTCCGCTTGAACGACCGCCTTCAAGTACAGGGACGGGGGCTTCCCCGAAAATGCCATGTGCCATGGCAATGCCAATCCGAGACGTAACGAAACGAGCCCCACTTCCGAGTGTCTTTGGACCGGCCATAATAAAAATAATTAATACCCATTTACCTTATTTTGCCGGCGTGGAAATCAAGCCATTATCGCCCATCCACTTGCCGGGGCGATAATTACGGCCGCCCATGCACAGATTGTCGGCTCTCCCGAAAATTATGCACTATATACTAATGACAGTCCTCGGAGGTGCAATGTTTCGGGCGGTCGGGCGCATAATGAGTGCGCATAAAGTTTTATGGCCCCACCTGGGGGATAGTGCGCGGCGGCTGAACGCTGAACAGGTGAGCCATCGACAGGTGCACGAGGAGAAATAACATAAACTCTCAATAAAACTCTTCTTTAAGAGTATGCAATCATAAATTCTGTTTTAAATTGCATAGTATATTGAATACTATATTTTTAATTTTAAAAAATATATTTTTTATAAGCCAAAGTCTGTTTTATTTGAAATAATTGCATTTTCTTCCGGTGCAGGAGTGCGTGCCAAGGTACAATGCCATGGACAGTGGCCAGCAACTTGCGAAAAAAGGGCGAGAATTTCTCCCCTCGCCGAATACGTACATTTTTCAGCGTTTTTAAATAAAATGCCAGAGGAAAAAATATCAGGCCAAATGACTGTAATTTGCATTGGCAACTCCAACAAAGAGACGCGGCGCAGTTTAACACCTGCACGAGTGTTGGTCGGTGTGTGTTTGTGTTGGACCTTTCAATTTAAACACACAAAAACACCCAGAGTGTGTGTGTGTGTGTTTGCACGGACTGTTTGCAGCACGTCACAAAAGTTTCCTGTTGAATTTCCCTTCATTTCCTGGCCAAAGAGATTATTATTTTCATTTCACGGCATGGCCAACGACACAGAAGGCTACATATTAAGCGGAGACATAGGGCGACGGTCTATATATATGTATATATATATATATATATATATATATATATATATATATAGTGTATGGGAGAGGGGGTCGCGGTCTCATTTTCATATTTATGCTGTCGCCCCGAAAACTGTTTACTTGCCAGCCGTGTATCGCCTTCATTAACGCTTCATTCGCGGCGGACTTTTAATTTTCAGGGCGAGCTGTTAAGGCCAGGGTTTTTCAGCTTTTCGTGTTTTCTTCTTTTCGTTTTTCTTTTTTTTTTTCTTTTTTGCCGGGCAACTTGCCACATCCGAACAGACGTATATCCGCACATTCGCATATCCGTGTATCCGTATATCCGCATCCTTGTGCTCGCCTTCGTCTTGGCGACCGGTCTTCCGGTCGTCCTTCGGCCTTCGTGTCGTATATTTGCATACTTCCGGTGCGCGCAAAATGATTATCATTATTATTTGTGTTGTTTGCTGTTGTCGTTACCGCGGCCATTACCGTTATTGCAACGGCACCTCGCTCCTTGCGCCTGGCTCCTCGGAGCTCATTGGACGGGATGTCCTGGAGTTCCGAAAATGGCCGCCGATGCCGATGAAGGGGAGCCGTGCGGTGGTTATGGCTTATTTGTGCAAATGAGCTGACGTCCATTACATTGCCCGTGGGGAGGCGAAATGCAAATGATTGTTTTGGCGCTGACTGGCTCAATGTCTGCCCCACACAACAAGGTCACCGAAGTAGCCCCAAGGACACTTGGCCGCGGCCACACATGAACGCATCAATTGCGACCGAAGGACCACCACCCGATCCCCACGTTGGTCTCGTAAGTGAAAGTAAGTGATGGCCTCGCTCGACTTGGCCCACATGCCATTGTTTAACGATGGCCGCCAGGGCAAAGGGCCACCTGAGTGGGCGAATAAAGCGTAATTTCCCGAGCAGATCCCTGATTGATTCGTGGCTATAAATTGGCACATTTACTTATCGAAATAAACTGGGGCTCTGGCTCTGCAAACTTTCGACCACAAAATGCTGGCCAAGTTAGCACGTTGCGCAAACAAATTGCACCTGCTCCGCTTTGATTGGCCACCTGCAGTTTCGCCTGCTTTGCAAGCCAGGTCGTAAAACACTTTTGCCTATTTCGCTGAGTTGGCTTCAGTGGATGCTCCTCGTTCAGTTCCTCCTCCGTCAGCTACTCCTCCTTTTCCTGCTGCTGCTGTTGTTTTTTAGAGCCATTTGTCCGATGCCCGCGGCTATTTACAGCCATTGTACAGACTTGGCGAATTTATCAAGCATGGCGGAGTCGCTCACTGGGTCACTGGATGGAGCAAGTGGATGTTGGATGCCGGATACTAGACGCTGGACCGGGAAGGAAAAGCGGAAGCTGCAGCTGGCATTTCCGCACACAGCCACTCCCATTTTCCCAGCTCTCTCTTTCTCTCTCTCACTCTCTCTCTCTGTCTCTTGGCTTAATTTCAAAACAGTTGCGCTTATATTGGCAGTTATGCTGCAAATTTATTGGCATGCTTTGTAAACTGGGTTAGTTGCATGTATATCTCACAGCCGCAAGCTGCGAGCCAAACGATTAACGTTGAGTAACCCAAATTGATGTCGCTGCCACCCTCCCAGGCACCCAGTGGAACATCATTTTTTCGCACTCAGCTAAGTTTCCATGGCGGCTGCTTATAGTCCATAAATTCTCATACATTGTCAAGTAATAGCTAAACCCTGTTTACCCCCCAACAGGCAAAAGTTCAAAAAGATAAAAAATACTTCCAAGAAGCAAAATAAGTTTCCTTCTCGACACAGAATGAAAAATTGAAAGTAGTACTCTTCAGGCAAATATATTGATTTAACTAGAAAGGAAGCTAACTTCAAGAAGCCAAAGTTTAAATGTCATTGCCTCTTGCAATTAAATCAGAGGACCATTATTTCAATTCAGAAGTTAATTTTGAGTTAGTTATTATTGATCACTGTGTTGCTAACTTCTGCTTAAAACATAAGGTTGGCAGGTGTATAAAAAAAAATAATTAAATGCTACACATTAAAGAGCTTCAATTAGTCTTAAAATTCAAAGGTAGTTTTTAGAAATGGGTCGGTGATACGGTTTGTTATACCATCCACTTACACATTACATACTCTCCTATTGCTTTTTAAAATATTCAACGAAAATCGAATCAAATCGATTCGAAGCGAACCTTTCTCGAATTTCATTAAGTCTTAATGTGTTTTGGAGAAAACTTTTCAAGCTTAAATCAGAAATCATATTATTTCGCCAGCCTCAAAACTCTTTTTCTGTAGGTGCATTTTGAGTGCAAAACTTATGCTATCCAAAGTCATCAAACCGGCGACATTGTATATCCCTGGAGTGGCCGTCTCCAAGTGGCATTCTCTGGCAGTGCAACGCCTGACTCGGGTTAATCCGGCGTGCGTGCTGCTTCTCATTTGGAGGTCATTACCATAGTCAAAGCCAACTTTCGCCGGAATGTGAGCTGGGCGCGCAGTTCCGTTCAGAAGACTGAAGACCCTCGTGGGGAGCGAATTGCTGCGCAGCGTTTCGGCAAAGACTGTGGAGGATTAGAGGACTAGAGTATTAGGGAACCGAGAGGAAGACAGAGAGAGAGCTCGAGATGAGGCACAACCTGGTTGCCTACCTGTACTACCTGGTGCGGGACATGTACGCCGAGCATGGGGATCCCCGCGTGGCGCACCTGCCGCTGGTGGGCAATCTGTGGATCGTGTTGGGTCTCCTTGGACTGTACCTGGCCTTTGTGCTCCACTACGGACCCCGCTGGATGGAGCACCGCGATCCCTTCGAGCTGAAGCGCGTGATGCAGGTGTACAACTTGGTGCAGGTGGTGGCCAATGGCGTGCTGTTCGTCATCGGGCTGACCTACACCTACCTGCAGCCCACCTTTAGCTGGACCTGCCAGGGAGTTGACCACGCGGACACCTCGCCGCAGATGATGATGACGCTGTACGCCTCGTACGGATACTACATGCTCAAGTACCTGGATCTGCTGGATACGGTTTGTTCGGCTTTTCGAGGAGCTGTCCAATGGATCGGTAACCCAAAGCATTCTCACTCCCTTAGGTGTTCATTGTGCTGCGGAAGAAGAACTCGCAGGTGAGCTTCCTGCATGTCTACCACCACGGCGGCATGATCTTCGGGGTGTCCATCTTCATGACCTTCCTGGGCGGTTCACACTGCACGATGCTGGGCGTGATCAACCTGCTAGTGCACACAGTCATGTACGCCTACTACTATGTGGCCTCGCTGGGCGCCCTGAAGCAGCTGCTGTGGTGGAAGCGGCGGATCACCCAGCTGCAGCTGCTGCAGTTCGGATACCTCACCTGCCACTTCCTGCTGGTGATCGTGCGGAATCCGTGCCAGTTCCCCGTCTTCATCGCCTTCATCGGCTTCATCCAGAACATCTTCATGTTCTCCATGTTCTTCGACTTCTACTACAAGACCTATGTGCGCAGGCAGCGGAAAGTCACCCCCGAGTCCCAGTTGAAAGGCAGCTGAGCCGCCGAGTCGAGCTGAAAGTATAAAGTTCAAGTTCAAGTCGCACCATTTCCATATTAAATTGTGTAATAAGCGGTCGGTCGCTTATGCAAATGGGCTCCGATCGAACCCAAGCTGCCTGGTATAAATAAACATTAGGATTGTGCCCTACCCCTCCGCTCCATCGCCACTCATCAATTGTTTTGCTTTGGTAATCAATTTCAATTTGCCGCCGGCTCAGTCCGGAGCCTCCTTCTTAAACTTGCCCAAAAAGTTCTCCCGGCCGCCTTGGGAAAACGCCAGCGACAAGTTATGAAGTAAGTTGCTGCCGCCTGCCATATCTTTTATTAAAGGGTTAAATGAAATATCGATGAAGTAGGCACCAGTAATGGTCGCCACGTGTGCCGGAGCCATGTGTCGTATGTGGCCCAGGGCCACCTTTTAACTTTCTGGCCAATGTTATTTTTTCTGTCCGACTCAAAGCCAAAGCCAAAGCCAGAGAGGAAAAAACCCCGGCAGCCAAACTCTGCTACCCCATGTTAAACACATTTGCCTAGAAGGCAGCCAGACCTCATGCACGGCTTATTCATATACATTTTTTTTTTTTGGCTTTTTTCCTTTACCGAAGTTTTACATCTGCTTTCGCTCCCTAAAAGCGAGCCCAAAAAAAAAAAAAAAAAAAAATATGAGGGAAACCGCTTTAAAAATGCTTGTAAGCGGCAGCCAGTGGAAAGCCGCAGGGCAGCGTTTGTGCCTCGTTTAGGCGCCCGCACAATATTTTTTCAGTTATGTAAATTTCGGCCCAGTCGGCATCAAAGTTTGTGCGCAGTCGAGCGAGAGCCTTCGATGGCAAATTAAAAGCCAACAAACCGAAGGTCGCCTGCCTTATTTTTGCGGCTGGCGCAAATGGAGCTTATTAAGTGGCAACAGCAGATCATTGCCAGTCGCTTGTCAAGCTCATATTGTGGCCAGCCTCCGGGAAGGCGAACGAGTCCGTCCAGCTCCAGAAGTCGTCAGTCTCCAATCCGAAATGCCAAAGTATCTGCATGTGTGCACTTGAAAATAAAAGGGAAGTTTTCAAAGTTCCGGGTTTTGAGTAACTATAATGAAACATTTGCAATTAAAGTTATTATAAAAGAAAAGAAAAGTAATATCTTACCAAAGACATGTGCCTATTGGCTAGTCTCCTCTTTAATTAGTTTTCTCAAATAATTCCTCTTGAAATAAAGAGTGCTTATTAAAAGGCATTAGTTGCCTTCACCTTTTCTGCAAAAGTAATTAACCTATGAAAGAATTACTTAAATCAATTTACAAATATTATTTTTGCTTACGAATTTTGATCTTAGAATATTCGTTCATCCTTAGCCTTATTTTCCACGAGTGTATGCCGAGTTGTTGTGCGTTTGCCAGGGACATTAAAACTTTTCTAATAACGAACTTCTACGACTGAAGCCGAGCGTAAACATTCGAGGCGGAAGCTGCTCGGCGGATGTTGTGCATGTTCTGCCCGGAACTTATGTCCGGGGTCATGCATCTGTACATATCTACAATCATACATATGTATATGTATGTAGACGCTTCTGTTTGAGCTACAATGTTGCCCGGCATCATTAACATCCGTTCGGGCAATGATCGTTGCCAAAAAGGGTTGAATGAACTCACAGCAGCCCGACCGGGGATATGAATCAGGGAAAAAGATTGGTAACCGAGCGTGGCGCACATGGCTTACATGGCGTATGCTCGATATCTCCAGCCATTTATGACTTGCATGGCATTTAAGTGCTGGCCGTAAAACTGTTATGTAAACTACGATTGCGAGTGCGATTCTTTACGGGCACTCGCAGCATTGCAATGGCCATGGCCCCGGCCATTACTCAGCATAAAACTTGGCCAGAGGCAAAGGACGAAACTCCTTGATTGCGTCCATGTACCGTGCACACAGGCGAGAGTGTATCGAGTGGGTCACGACCAGTGGCCGTTCGCCGAAGCCTGCGACAATGTTTGTAGCCGAATGTAAATATTAAGAACGGCTCGAACAGACCCATTTATTCATGTACAGTGGCACTTCCAGCAGGTCCCTCCGCAACTTTTACGACACGTGCTCCAGTGCATTCCAATCAATTCCCCGCGGGTCAAACAACCTGGTCTATATGCGAGCAGGTTACTTCCTAACCGAGGGAGAGGAGATGGCTAGGACCTCGGGCAATTATCTAGAAATGTAGGCTAATCCTGTTTACCTTTTCAAATTATCAAGAGCAAATCAATTTGCCATTGATGTTGTGCTCGCACATTTAGCCCCGGGGCCAAAAAGCTCTTTATAATCCAATGAAAATGAACCCGAATATTAAGCGACCCAAATCTGGAATCTCTTTCATGTGTGCAGGTAATCAAGTCGGGCCAAAAGCTGCTCCTTTCACCTGTTGCTGCCCACGCGGCGGATGCGTAATGAAGAAATCTAAATTCCATTAAGTTTATGCTCGCTTCCGTTCTCAGTTCAGTGCTCAATGAAAAGCACTTAGAGTGACCTTTTCTGCCTCATAGCCTGCTCTGTGCTCCAAATCCCATCCCGCTGCCCACATCCCAGATAACGGCAACAATAACACGGGAGCAGGGGCGTGGCGGGGGGCCCAAAAATGGGACACAACATTTTGGTAAGCTCAACGTATTTGCCTAATGGAGATTAGCTGGCATTTGGTTTTATTTGAATTCTGGGCCGTGGCTGGCAATTTATTGCCGATGCTTATCGATTTTTATCGATGCCAGCTTTTCCCTGCGACTTGTCCCATGTCTCCTTTCCGGTCTTGGCGCTGAGCCCTGGCAATGTCGCACTTAAGCACTTTGTATGTTTTTATCGCTGTAATTTTTGGTCTAACAAAACAATAAATTCACTCCATCCGAGCTCACTTGGAGTGGCAGGTGAACTGCTTGGCGGCAACTAAGTTGAAATCCGTAATAAATTTACGGCCGAGTGGGCGCTGGGCTGAGGGTGGTGGGTGGGTGGTCTTATCTGAGAACGAGGCAATTTCGTTAATTTGTAAGTACACGGCGCTGTAATTAAGCGAGATTTGAAATATGTGACAGGCGGACCACGCATGTGTATAACTCTCGAATAAATCAAAGTAATTAACTGCACGGCCCGACATGCAACAGGTCACGGGGTCACGCGGCACAATTACGGCCACAGTGCAAAGTTATCAATATCTGGGTTAGCGAAGGGCAGGAGGAAGTGTACACTGGTAAATAAATCACACAAACTCATATTTCAATATATAATTATAATTTTATAATCTTGTCCTTGGTATTAAAATAGCCAAAGCCAAAACTATAAAAATTTAACTAAATTGTTAGCTCTTTCGAATCCTGGCAATTTTTCTCCAAGTGCCCTTGTTGTTTCCGATTTCCCAGCCCAAAAGCCTTTTCGTGTTCATCCACATAATCAACTCAATTAATACTGAAGCAGGAAAACAAAAATGGAGACAGACCGAGACCGAAACCGAGAGCTGTCAAAGGAACAAGTGTAAAAATCAATGCGCAGCTGGTCATTAATAATGCACTGGCCACTAATGCACTGCTAATATCTAAGCCACTGGCATTTCCCGGCCAGCGGGAAACTTTGTGTTTGACTTTGAAAAACTTTGCGACGCAACTTGGGCGCACTTGTGTGCCAGCGACCAACTTATGACTTATCAATGACCAAGCTCTGGCTCGCTTGATTGAACTTTCGGATGGGGCGAGTGCGAGTGCGGTGTGGCGCCAGGACAAACTTTCCGGCAGTGTCTCCACCTTGGATGGCCACTCGCTCAGCCACTCGTTCAGTTGCAGCCATAAATCAATACATTTCAATTCCTCTCGTGCGGATGCATTCGACTCGTCTGCAGTCGAGTGCCCTGCAGAGTAAATAACCGACAAGGACTTTGCCAAGGACTTGAGCAATATCAGGCATAAATAAGCATTGCTGTTCCGTCACTCGCACTCCTGTCACGGGAATTATCCCAACAGCAGCAGGAGTGGATGGATAATGGAGATTCACTGGAGGCAGCGTCTCTAATGAGCTGGAAGCGAACGCCCTTTCGGATGCATTGTAAGTGACGGGGCTCGAGCTGGAGACGGGGATCCGAGTAAATCACGTAGCTCTTGCACTCATTAGCCGGCGGAGTAGTGCCAACATTCCGACTGGGAAAACACTTTAGCACTGCCAAATGGCTGCCAAGATGGGGCCAGGGAAATAAATGTTGAAATAATATGCTTTATTGTATAGCCAGGCGTTACCATGAATTTTGTTTCGCTTTTATATGGCTATTTATTTTTATTAGGCCTGGAAGCGGAGCGTGGTGGGGTGTACGTGAACAGGTGCTGGCTTGCCAAGACACCACGCTGCCAAAATGCCATCCCATCCTCCCCATCGTCCTCATCCCTGTCCTCACCTCATCGGGCAGCCAAGTCGAGTGTGTTTACAGAGGCGCCAACAAAGGCAATATCCATGGACTCCGCCAGCAGACTAACATTGGAAATTGCCTGAAACGAGTTGTGGACAAACAGATACACAATTGGGTAAACTTGGCCAAAATAAATACGGAAAAACATTTGTACAAATAAAATAAAATGCTAATACCAGCAGCCGCAAATATTGTGCTACAGAGTGCAACAATAATACATTTTACGCTCGCGGGAGGCGGCGAAGCTTTTAGCAAAAACAAGTTTTTAGGGGACAAGCATTTTTGTATATATCATTCTAGAGATGTACAAATTGCAGGATAAACGAGAACACATATCATATTGAAATATGGTTCCTAAGATAAAACAATTAATATAATAATAGGGATGTTAAATTCCACTAGAGCATTTTAAAGTTCTTACCTCAATGTACAGAGTAGGAATTTAATTTTTCTGGCATAAAGTTCCCTAAAGCTCCCATAAAATACTCTAAGAAATATCGAGGTCCCTGCTATCCCTAACCAAACTATGAACTGTCAGTGTCAACGGGAGGCAGGATGACGACAATGGCAAGGCTGGTTGCTAGCCCGAAAATCGTTGCCGCACGTCTGCACACAGAATGCAGTAAACATAAACTACGAGTGCAGAGGGCGACCGGACGACCACACCCACAACAACCAGAACCAGGACGCCCAACGCCCGAGCACAGTTGGTGCTAATAACTTAGTTTTCTCCTCGGTTTTTCCCGTTTTTGTGCTGCTGCCCCAACCCGCCCTGTGTTATTGCTAGCCCCCTGGTCCGATGGCAACGGGGGCCAAGTTCAAAACTTTGTGAACCCAAGTCCGCCGCACTTTTCGTTTCATTTCGCTCCGCTCCACTCCGTGAGCCATGCACATTTTTCTGTTTATTTGCCTGCACCCCCGGCCATCGGTCATGCAGCTCACGTAGCCACGGATATAAACCAAAACCGAAACCAAAAACTAAAACTAAAACACAACACAGCCCAGCGAAGGCGGCCAAGAAGTTTTCCTCGAAGGATGAAAGGTGGCCGGCGGCGATTGCAATTGTGCTATTTAATTAAAACTACATTTCGGGTCCTGCGAGAGCAGAGCAGACTTCTGGCCAGAATCGGACACTTGATGCGCCGCAGGAGTCGTAAAAAATCATGGGAAATGACCCGCTCCGAACCTCCTTAATTTGCCCTTTTCACATAATTTACTTTTTCAATAATTCACACGCCGCCAACGCGGCAGCACGCGTAAATTGCGGCCAAAACATGGCCAAGAAATTAAAAATACAACGCGGCCGGCGAAGGAGAGCGCAGAAAGGATTGCTCTGACAGCTTTACTAATTGGTTTGTTTTACTCGTGACTCTAATTAAAAAATTTACTTTACGACTCCGGCACGCGGCGGAGCAAGCGGACGACGTAATGACGGTCCGACCGGAGCGTGCAACATTATTTCGGTGGGCCAGGCCAAAACAAACAGACCGGCGAAAAAATAAAAATTAAAAATGGAGAAGGACAGGAGGAGCAGGACGAGCGAAAGACAAGATGCTGCAGTGGCCGGAAGTGGTCGCTAAAGTGTATGAAAAAACCTCAATAATGGCGGCGAAAATTGGCAGCCAGAAGGACCCCAACCCACCTTCAACCTCTAGGAGGATACCACCCAATCCACCCCCCATTGGCATTGACATCATCTGTTCGGCGGGAACATGTTCATGTTGGTCTTATCGCCGGCCACAAATCTGTGACCAGAAGCCGGGCTCGGTGCCAAAATGCGGCACCTAATGCCACACATTTAATTAGGGAGCAGGCCGAGAGAGGAGAAAAAATCGAGAAAAAACCCGGTCATTTCCCGGCTTCGAGCATAATTTTTTTTTCCATCATTTAGAAGAAGATTATCAGGGCGCGAGGCAAAAGATGCGCAGAAATCTGGCAAAAAGAAAAAAAGGGATAATTGTGAGTGGAGTCGCTGTTTGTTTTTTAATTAAACACTGGCCGTAGCAAATAAAGTGTATATATACATGAATACATATATTGACTTTAATTTCGAATGTCATTCTGGAACTTTTCATTCTGAACTTAAATAAATAAATAAATATAAACGTATTTTACCCGCCGCAGCGGAGCCGCATTAAATCGAATTAAATGCAATCAAAGCAGAGACAAGCCGACCGCCCCACACAATTATCGATGGGGGCACAGGTCTCCCGGCTCAGGACTCAAAGGACTCTAAAGAGCTAATTTATAGAGGCTAGAGGAGCCGTGTTTTTTGTCCGCCCACAAGTTGGCTGAAGTTTTTCCGAACTAGAGGACAGGGCAAAGAGAAAGAAGGGATAATTCTGTTCGACGATTGCAATTTCAAGCTGCGCGTACTCTCGAGAAATCAGGCAAACATTTCGAGTATTTCGGTTCGATTAGTTTTTTCCGGCCATCCCGGTCTCTTAGAAGAGGTCAAACGAGGCGGAGGCGGAGAAGGGGCTAGGTCAGGTGTGGATGCGGATGTCTGACCAGGTGCATTGCCTGCTCTCCGACTCCTCTATTTTTCACTATTTGCCCATGTCTGAGTCCTGGCCGGAGCTCGAGTTAGAGTTAATGCCCGTGTCTGCGTCTCTGTTTATCTTTCCTTTTTGGTGCACAAATTGGAAAAGTTCCGCGCGCCGCTCACAAAACAAATCCCACAAAGCGAGAAAAAAAAATTCCCATTTCCCCATTTCCCATCTATATTAATTTTCAGCTCGATTCTCTCGCATTCGAACTCCGAACTGGCTGAAAGCTTCGTTAATTTCGCTTAAATTAGTCGTCAATTTGTCAGAGCAAACAATTTGCGGCGGGTCCTGGCGGAAAAGCGAATGGGAAAGCGGCTTTTTGAATCGATAATTATGTGTGAGTTGGGCAAAGTGAATGCCTCCCGAGCTGCCATTCCACGTGTGCTGCTTGGGACATAATGTGCGCCATAATCATCTCAAAGGACACACAGGATTTGCATATTAAATACATTTCCCAGCGCCGGCACATTTCTTTTCGGCCCCCCCAAGGAGACAATTTCACTTTGTTTCCTTTAAACAGACAGTTTTGTTAAAATCAAGTACAAAGTGGTGGGCGAGGCACGGCACATATGTGTGCGCCCTGTTGCCAGAGATGTCGTCATCAAAACGACAAATAAACAACCCACATGTGCACGAGTACATTTTTTCCAGCCGTATGAATAAGTGAAGAGGCCGCAGAAGACATCTCCTCCGCTGCTGGATATTAAAATCCGAATTTAGCCGAAATTCATTTACTTATTGACATAATTTAGCCCTGCATACTTCTGGGGCGGCACTCGCTCTGCTGATAAGACACTCGCAGCCGGAAAAGCGAAACAAGGAAAAATCAAAGCTGGAAGTTGTCACACCCCTGGGACCTGGCAGTGGTTTTTTTTATTATCGGCCCCAGATAGCAACAGCCAAGCGAAAACCCGAATTGAGATGCTAAGCACTGCGCTGAGATTTTCCGTTGGAATGTCGCCGAAGACCGAGGATTGAGGATTGGGGATTGAGGACTGAGGACTGGGGACAGAGGACCACGGGACCACAAGGCCCACAACGGGTGACACTGAGAAGCCGGCGGTAGACAAAGGCGGCAGATAAATTACGAGTAGCAACAATGGTGGACCCATCCCCCTTTTACTCGGCAAGGAATGAATGACTGCAGGAGGATGAAGTTTCCACTTCCACTTGCCACCCTCCACCGCAAACCGAGAATCGGTTGCGTGAAAAGAAGTAATGAAGCCACCCTATCACCTACAAATCACCGAACCACCCCATAGGCAGTGATGAACCACTCGTTGTTACCTATGTCTTAAAGGTACAGGGTACTAGATATATTTTAAAGGAATACTTTACTTAAACTCAAGCTCTGAATTGGATGCTTATATATTTTGTATTTTTTACACAACTTAAAATATTCTGGGAACTTTACCTTAACTAAAAAGTATGAAGAATTTGAAGTACCTAACCCAGTTTAAAAATGTACCTCGACATCTCTGTGCTGCAACCATCTTTCTTTCTTTCTGGCAGCAAGGAAGTGTCAGGTGAGATTGCTGCTCCTGCTGCCAAGATGAAGATAACACGCGAATTTGTCGCGCTGGCAGATTCGAAACAGCGACATTGATAAGCCTGGGATGGAATCGTAAGGAATGCGATGGGAGTGGGAGCCAAAGTTGCCATTGTGATATGATGGCAAAAGTCTCGGGATGGCAATCACAATATCGCAACAAGGCCGCTGGGACAGTGCCGCGCCTGCCGGCAATCGGTGGTGCCAAACTCAAGGCGATAAGTCGGCGGAGTCGGAGAAGAGGAGTCGCTCGTTCCCCTGCCAATGTCCTGCTAGCCCTCCTCTGTCTGTGCTTTGCATACTAAAACTCAAACACGTTCTGGCCAAATGAGAAATGGAACGTCAACTGTGTGGGCTTATTGATTTAAGCGCTTTTAATTGCAGACAACAGGTGGGAGGGGTAAGTGAAAAGCGGCAGCTCAGCAGCCACTCCCCAAACTAAGCAGACAGTGAGGTCCTGGCTACGTGATCGTGCCGTTTAATATGCAGGCGCATAAATTAGAATATTTAAATTGAGTTCTTTGACTCCGCGTGGCCGGGCGGACGAAATTATAGAAGCTTATGTTTTCAATTAAGCAGTTTTTGCACATCAGGTGCGTTTTATGCCACTCAGACGGTCAAACGACTGCGTGATAGCGGAAGGCGGTGAAGGACCTAATGACAAGGACAACCGAGCGCGCCGTCATTAAGCTTTTTAATGTATAAGTCCTGGCAGGACGAGGACGACGAGACCAGCTGTTGTCAGCGGAGACAATGCGAGGCAATGAGAAAATTTACCGAGTTCCAGAGAAGCGAGAAGAAAGAGATATATTAAAACCGACAATCGTCGAGCGCCGAAATTGAAATGAGAAATCGAGTCCTTTTTCCAAGATGGCGTTCGGAATTTTCCAACAGCCAAGGCCAGGCAAGCAATTTAAAAATATATCTTTAGAAAATCTATATTGCGGCTCTGGTCTGGTTTCCAACGGAATTAAGTTCTTTTGATTACAAAAATTATTAGACTCAAGTCATATTCAATTTATTATTAGAAAATATAATATGGTCTAAAGGATATTTTTCCTTCAGTGCAGTGACTCCATGGGGCAGCAGGTGCTGTCGAAGATGCCCGGCAATGTGGCCATAAATGTTTGCAACTCGTTGGAGCAGCCAGGGGGCGGTGGCCTCATCGTGGGCGTGCTCGTGGGTGTGGCTGTCACCCCGGCATCATCAAGTGCAAACAATGAGCGCTTCAAGTGGCCGTTGGAGAGGGCAACCCGGGGGCAGAGCGGAGAAGGACGAGGGTGCCGAGTCGAGAGGCTTGTTTAATGAAAGGACACAGAGTAGCAGGCGAAAGCAAAACATATGAGCAAAGGACTGTTTAATGAATAGCCCCGGGTTAATATTTGCCTTGCCTTCTTTCTAGCTTCGCTTTTTGTTGTCATCTGCCATTTCTGCCCTGTTTGGTGCTGGGCAGAAGGGACAATATTGAAGTTTCTCGTTAGGATCTGGGAAAAAAACAGCCACCCGAATAGAAAAAAAACAGAGACTGCCTGTGCCGAAGGTTGACAAACAAAGAAGCTTTTGTTTTCAGCAGAGTTGCCGCAGGTGTAAACTTCAAAAGGAGCTCGGAGGGAGGGGAAAACGGAATTCAGGGGATGGTAATGAGACAAACGGATCGGGGTGGGCCATCTTAATACAATTTATGTCCATAACGATAGACACATAATGCATAAATCACTTATCCGGAGATCTCCCCGACCCCGGGCAGTCATTTAGTCCAGCCGATGGCTTATCAAATGCCAGCCAAAGTCCATGGCGGTGCCATGTCGTTGTCCCCGTCCCGGGGACAAGGACTAAGATGTCACCGAGATGAAGTGAAAAGAAAAACAAATATCTGCCGAGGAATAGCAAGTTAATAGCAAAATGCTGTCAAAACACATCCGAGACAGACTCTCATTGGCAGCATCATTCATCTCTGCATACGGATTGTAAATACGAACGATATGCCAGAAAGGAGGGGAGAGTACCAGCAAGGGTTCGGGGCAGTCAGACGGATAGATGGATATCCAGGACACGCAGGACAGAAGGGAGACACTTGTTTTTGCCTTATCTGGCTGGCAGCTTGTTGATTTGCATCTGTTTTTGTTCCGCTTACAAAATAACGAAGAGCAATAACTGAGAGGAGCTGGAATCCTGTATGCTCATTTCCATACGGGCCGCACAAAAAAACAAAAAAAGAAAGACCCACGAAGCAACAGGACTCTAACTCTCCCGTCAAATGGAAATTGAATGAATTTTGATTTCATATTTTTGCTGTTGGCATATTTTCAAATTTGATTTACTTGGCACATACTTCAACGAAAGAGGCTTACTTTAAGATATCTTAAATTTGTTTGGCCTTATAAAAGAGCCACTCTAGAATAATAATTCAGCAAAACACTGAAAGCTTTGCCTAAATTGATTAATTAAAACAGCAAGCTCTTGTCTAAAGTTTCCAAAATAAAGCTACTTACGAATATCAGGTTTATATTTATATTTAAAGCAATTTAAAGCAAGAAACAAATTTGCAAGCAACTTGAAATTAATCGATTGCCTTGCGACCAAGGAAATTGAGAAATTAAATAACAAAGACCAACAAAATGACCAAACTATAATTACCATTATTTCAAATAGGAAATTATATCCGCAATCGAAAAGGTTCAGCTTTTCTCCGGTCATTTAAAATCCCAGCGAGCTATTAACGCAACTGCAGAGCAACGCAAACGTCCCCGAGGGACCTACGCAATTGCAGGGGAGTCCTTCGCAGGGGAGTCCTTGGCAGGGTCTTGGTCTTATCCGAGATCGGGCGGCTGCTTTGCATAATCGTCGGCTGTGACATGGCCCTTTAATGTACGACACACGCAGTGGCATTCCGGCCACACCCTTAAATGGCTGGCAGCCTTGTACGCCTCGTACAGTTTTATTAATCGACGCGTGTCACTTATTAGCCACAGGATTTTTCATATGCCGTACACGCACATAGACGAGAAGAAGGGTGGTGGGGTGGCTTGGGTGCCAGGTGGGTGGCTGGGTGGGTGGCTGGGTGGGTGGCTGGGTGGGTGTGACTCAACCCTTTGGCAGCAAACAAGAGCAGCATTTTGCGCTTTGATAAATGAGGCACACACATTAGCCCGGCCGCAGTTGGCAAAAAGAGCAGCAGCAACAATCACATAGAGGAATCAACGAATGCGTCTACGACAACAATATATTATAATTTCTCCTTTCTCCAAATTAGATGTGCATGTTTACTACTCATATTTTATCAGATAAGCCCCGGCTAAAATTACAAGCTTACTGGCACGGTTTAGCCTTCCAGAAATGAAAAATTTCGCAATGGAAATGCTCGTTCACAAGTAAATACTATTTATATTAAAGAGTAAAAACTATAGCAATCTTGTTCGCTCTACTTATCTTGTTAGCAGAACAACGTTTACTTGTCGACAACACACAGCATTTAATTAATTACATATTTTTACGAAAAACAAACCTTTTCTGATTCGTTCTCGTATTTTATTTATTTGCAGGTGAGTTCTGGTTCTGGATGAAAAACAATGGGTAAATATAAATTACACAAAAAGAGCAAAATAAACAATGCCAGTTGCTGTTATTTATTAATGGGGCGTTTATTGTTTAACCCTGTTCTGTGCGCTGTTCTGTTCTGCATTGAAAACAAAAAATATATTAAAATGAAATGCTATGCACTGGCACATCTGGGGACACGCCCTCACGCGGCCGAACCATTGATTAAAAATGCAATAAATTCAAACAGAGAGATACACTGGCATGTCTGGCTGAGATCAGTGCTTGTGACAGGCAATGCATGAAAAATGCAACGCCCCCGAGCAGGACAACTGCAGGGGTCTCCGATGCGAATGGTTTTCCAACTATTTCCAAGCAAATCGCTGAGCAATATCTCGGCCAACTAATCGCAAATGCAACCCCAGCATGAGCACACAGATTTCAATCCAAATCCACTCAATGCAGCGACACAAACCCGGACCGAGATTGGCATTTCTAATTCAATTATAATTGCCAGCTCGTCGCCCCCGAAAACCCGGAGCAGCCGCAATATTAAAGTCTTAAAAATACATTAAAGCCACTGCCTGCCCGCCTGCTGGCTAAAGCGAAAATCAATAAAATTTATTACATGTCACTTTAGCAGGAAGGCATCCTGCGCTCATCCTTTCAGCCTTAGTCCCAGCTCACCACTGAGGGAAATTATGAAGTATGCTTTAAGAGAAAAGCTAGTAGGAATTGATTTTTAAAATAGATTACTACTTACTTAATGGTTTAATACATTTCTAAAGTTCAAGACATCTTTATAACATTTGTCTAAAAACTAGAAATATTAAACCAAGTATTATTATTATTGTTCAACTTTTTCCTTGCTTTATCAGAAGAGTTTTCCCTCAGTGCCAATGTACTAAGTTTGTCTATCTGAGCGCGCCACTGCGGTGGCTTGTGTCTGTGCAGTGCTCACATTTGGCACAGTTTTCAATTTCATTTTCCATGCTGAATTAAAAGCAAACTACACTCGAATGCATGCCGCATGTGGGGCACGAGTGGAGTGCAAGGAGCGCCAGTGCTCCTTCCTGCCTGCCTCCGCCAGCGAGTATGGAGTCAACTAAGCAGCATTCCGTCTGCTGCCTCAGGATTATTCCTTGCTGGCTCTTTACTTTTGGTATTTTTTTGTATTTCTTGCCGCTTCTGTTCGCCCCATTTACTGCACCGACTTGCTGACTAACTGCGCCGGCAACGACAATCTCTGGCTCTCCTCGAAGGGCTGCAAGGCTGACTTTCTTTTGGCCGCCTCCACTCGTGTGCACAGCTTGTTTCCGTTTCCGGCGCAGACAACATTTGCTTGGCCCTCACTTGGCCGCCGATAACTTTCGACTTGGCAAACTCGCAGCTGTTCGACCCAGTTGCACTGACTTTGATTCGGAATTCCCATTCGATTGCAGCCGCTTCTCTTGTGGTTCTAAATTAAAGTAATTAGACGAAGACGACGACCCTTATTCCACTGTCACTAAGGGTGCTCAAGCGCTGTCAATACACTGACATATCTCAGAATCCAATGGGCTCCATGCATAATTGATTTGCAAATATGCAGGCAGGGCCAGGAAAAAAATACCGGACAGATCGGAGGAGCACAGCAAAAGGCAAAGGGATTGATATTCATGCATACATAAGCAGGGACTTGGCTTGCCTTCGTCTGGGTCCTGTCCACTGGACTTGGACATGGCCATTAAATTTGGCTTAAATATGAAATAACTTTGAGCCAGAGACACAGACTGCCTGGCTGGATATCAGACTGGAAGGCTGGCCTGGCTGGCTGGCGAGTGTTTATCTTTAAAATTGTAGCAAACCTAAGCGCTCTGCGGGGGGGTGACAGATTGTCTGGAGCCAGTCCTGCTGCACTTTCTGCTTGATTTATGCCCAGCAAATGAAACCACAAGCAACAGGGCCAAAGTCCTGGCTCGGCATCTGAAAAACTGTTGCCCAATTTGTCTGGCTGCGTGCGTATGCATTTCCATTTGACTCCAGTGGCAGCCGCCTCCCCCTTTGCTGGTATTTAAACAATCTGAATGATACTCTCGGTCCTGGCTACAAATTGAAATTTACTGCCCCTTTGGCTTGACATTGCTAAATGTTTGCTCTGTCCCGGAGCCCTATCTCTGCCGCTGTCATCCAAATGGGGAAGTCACCTATGCGAGGTCGGAGTCGGAGTTGGACCCAGAGACAGACCCACAACCGACCTCATTAACATTTTGCTAACAAACGCACCACAAATTATCCCGTTTAATTTATTTTCAAACTCTCCGCTCCGTTCGTTCTGCAACTCATGAAAGAATTCAGGAAAACCGTCAACCGCTAGGAAAACAAGGGACGGGAAACAGCAATCACAGTCACAGTCATAGTCACAGGGGGGGAAACGCTGTTAAATAAATGAGCAGAAATAAGCGCAATGCGAAGTAACAGACAAACATTAGTTAGCTGAAAATTGGCCAACGGCAAACACACACAAACACACACACTACTCGCGCACACACACGGAGGAGATAGCGGGATTTGGTTTTTCTAAACCGCATTCCTGTTGTGATTAAATACACGTAATTATCCGGACGGCGGTAATGGGACTAATAGTGAAAATTTGGCCCAAGCCAAAGCTCTTTAAATGGATGCTGTCGGCTTATCAAGTCGAATCCGATTATATCCCTTAAATTATGCCAAGTTTTGGTATCGTGCTTTTGGTGAATATATTTATTATATGACCGGCGAAAGTTATCAAAAGATATCCGAATGTTTATAGGCCGCTATGAGCCTAATTTGGCGGAAAGGGCTCAGTGGCGACTGCGACGACGACGGCGAAAGCCTTTGTTTGCTCTTCATATTAACAATATTGCTCGGATGACCCTCATAATAAAATAATAGGATTTGCGAGGCGGCCAAACATTTGCATTTTGGCCTCAAAGAACACACACATAGCACAAATATGAGGCGGCCCGAAAGACAAAGGTCGTTCGCCAGCATGGCTGCCTTCTCAACCATGGCTGAGTTTATGCGGAGGCCATATGGCGAAATAAATTTCATGAAGAGTGGTCAAACGGCTGACAGGAATAGCAATTCATAAATGCAGCGAACAAGGGAAGGTGGAGAAAGGATTTACTTTCCTTTTTCCTTTAAAACAATTCAGATCCCCCTTTATTTTATTTAATTGTATATTCCTGATCAGACTAAGGCTTGTAGTGTACCAGAAAACCCTACCATCAAGTGGGTGGCCTTGAATTTATCTTTTCGCGGTTTTCCAAATACAACATTGTTTAGACTGCTTTTCATTGGATGTTTTATTCATCATTATTATTGTCTCTTGATAGTTTACCTACCTTATAAATTTATGGTAATGAATTCCACAATTACATACACATAAACGTAGTGTATGCGTAGAAGAGTGGGTTTATTTCTGTGTGCTCCATGGTTTTTGGCCCAAGTTTTTGCCCTTCGGGATATTTGCTGTAAAAGTTTGCACTGCCAGCTGACTGGAAATAAAACTACAGACAGAATTTCGCTCCGCTCGAGGGGAGCTTCGATTTGATCCCTCTGGCTATAGCCACTCTCACCTTGGAGGGCGCAGTCGGGAGCTGAGCCGACTAGCTAAGCTTCCTGCCTGTAGTCTGAGGCGGTAATTAAAAGCAATTTGTAAGTTAAGCCGGCGCACAATAAGCCGCCGCACACTCACGGTTCGAATTTCCCAACCAAACCAATGGCCGGAGGGGGCAGAGTTTAAGCGCATAATAATCAGTGGAGCCCTGCGGTTGTTTAGACTACGAGAAGGATCCAGGGACCGGCCATAACGCAGCATTAAATTTATCAGTTCGTTTAACAGTCAAAAGCGGCAGCTTAAATGCTCAACTTTCGATGGCGGCGGCGACGGAAGCGAGCGAAGTCAATTTTTATTGGGCGCTGCTTGTAAAAGGAGCAAATCTGATACACGAAATTGCAGATATCTACAGGAAATAAAACAAAACGATCGTAGGAGCAAAATCAAATTGAAATTTCTCCTCTCGCTGCAGACAACGAGCAGGAAGCAAAGGAAAAGGCGATGGCTGGGAAAATCAAGCCAAAGAGACATCGAGCAAGCCATAAAACGTCAGGGCAGCCAGCAGGCAGGAGCGGAGCCAACAGCCAACTACCAAAAGCCTGGACAGGAACTGGACATGCGGCGCGGAAATGTCTTGTGCAAAAAGTACGAGTACAAATACTCCGCGACAGCCGAAAAAAAGGCAACGAGAAATGTGAAAAGTTCAAAGACGGTGGCCAGAGAAAAAAATGAAAATTGAATGGCCACGCTCGGTTGGTTTCTTCATCCTGTGGACTGGGACTGGGGCCTCCTCCTCCTCCTCCTCATCCTGCGCAGTCTCTCGTACAGCTTCCTTTCCCTTTATGCCGGCGTCCTCCTTTGCTAGGACCCGGACCAGGAAGATGGCCATTATACTTTATGCAAATCTTGCGGCAGCTTTAACAAACCTCCGACCCAGTCTCCTGTGGAACCGCACAGGAACAGGAACGGGAACAGGACGAAGGGAGCTGCGGCAGCAGACGGGCTTTGGTCGCTTGGTTGGCCAAAAGCCGCAGCAGCAACAACTACACGCATTTTAATTTAATTAATTTAAATTCTTAATGTGATACCGTGGGTCCGTCTCCGCCACCGCCCACTGCCGCCTCTAACTCTGGGGACCGTTCTGGTGCGACTGCAGAGCAACTATGTTGTATATTTAATGCTGTTTTTTCGCTGCCACTGCAATTGCTTAATGTTTCGTAAACAATTTTGAGGCGTTGCAAATTAATGGTCGCCACTACAGCCGAAGCCGGTCACAGGCTTCCGAGCAATTGAAATCGGAGTGGTGCTTGGAAATGGCCTTAAAATTCAAATTAGCTCGGTGCACAAGTGCCGTAAGCCGGCGTCATTACTCATACGCCGTGTGAGCGAGGGTTTCTGCGGAAAATGCCTTCCGCTTGCCTTTCCCTTTTGCGGCACATAGAACTTCTCCAAGTGTGCTTGTGTGTAAAATATTAGTGAAAATTCCTGTCAATATATAACCGCAAACATTTCTGTCTATTGAGAAGTTTGATTTACGGCGCAGGATGTGGATGGGATACGGATGTGGATGTGTCCTTGTGGCAGATATATATGTAGGTTGTTTTTCACCTCGCACTTCCCCTCGCTTATTAGGCCAACATGTGCGTGCGGTTATGTGCGTGTTTCTAGGGCAATTGCCAGCATTTTCAAATACATAGCCTCCCAGTCAGGTCCACACGTTTTCCGCTTTAATATTTTTATTTTTTCCCGGCTCCTTTATCTGCCTTATACGCTTAACACTCGTATATATCGCTGTGCGCCGCCAGGGGTGCGAAGGAACTCGTCTGTTTTTTGCCGCATGGCTTTTCCTTTTCTGACTTTTCCCGTTTTGCTGGCTCAGCGAACTAAGGGGTTCGTTCCGTTCCTCCATGCGCGCGCTTTGTTTTTATTATTTAATTTAAAGGGTTTTGCCAGTGTGCATGAAATATAAATTGCCAAATAAATAACACGAATCCATAATAAGTTTATGGTCTGGGCTCCTTAAGGAGCTCCAAGGATGCTCAGCCATGACAAGGCAATAAAACAATTTACGAGTCTGGCGCAACCCCTTTTGGATGGAGATGGAGAGTCCTGAGCTCACACGCTTATTACGCATACGCCAAGTGCAGCGTCAACAAGCGTAAATCAAACGTGGCTCAAACTCGAACTCGAACTGCAACTGAAAATGCAAATGCAAATTGAGAAAACTGTCAGCACCAGCAGCGGATCGGGTAAGGAGTCGATGCCGGGTGCAAAGTGCAGTGCATGCTAAGTGCAAACGTAAACGAAAATAGCTCGAAAAAATAGCATTTCGCTTGCGGATTTATTTGGCATTTCAAAATTTAATGCGCCAGAGGGTGGTGTGGAGTGAACGCTGCTCAAATAATGTTATGCAAATGATATGTGCATAAAAGTCAAGCTCGATGCTGACAGCGGCCACGCCCCCAATGCAAATGGGCGGGATGAGATGTGTGGCAGCTTGGCAGCTTTGGCAGCACATGTGAAACCAGTTAGAAAGATGAATAGATTGACTATCGACAAGCGCGAAAGCTTGACGAGTTCACGCCCACTGTTGCAACGGGAATCGGAAAGCGGAAGTGAGCGGGGAAAAGAAGGAAAAAGGTGGCAGGAGCTGACAGCATTTGCATATTTCGGGTGTCAAATGGCAGGACTCCTCTCGGTTTTTCCCTCCACCTGGCTGATGGAAACCGATGGGCTCCGATGGTGGGTTTGAGTTTGAGTTTCGGGTAAATGGCATTCGCTGCTTGAATGACATTTCACTCGTACGCTTTTTGTCATTTTTTCTGCGAAATTGCTGGGAAATTGCTGTGCCGACGTAGCAGGACCGTCGCACGTTTTCCACGCCTCTGTCGTTGACGTGCACTTTTCCCTAGCCGCCTTCCCGCCATCCCACCTTCTGGTGGGAAAGAGGATTTTGATAAATGCACTTACGACTCCCAAGTCAGCCAAGTCACTGGGGCTTACCAGATGCCATTCAGGTGGGCTTTCCTGGTGGAAATAGAGGTGGCATCCAGCATCCCCTAATGGGCTGGGCCTGAGGTGGGGCTGGGAAATTGCAGGCAATAAAAATGAATTGGCCGCAGCGCTTTAAAGAAAACAAAAAGAAAGAAACACACACAAATGCTGCTCCATGGCCGCGGGCTAAAAGTCGACACCGTAAATAATTTGCATGCATTAAATATGCAACAAGGGAGAATAACAGAAAATGCAATATGCTGAGAGTGTGTGGAAGGGGGGGAGGGATGTGGGTGGCTAGGAAATCCCTGGCAGGTGTGGCAACGTGTCCCGCGGCTCTCCGCTCCATATGCATGGAAATCTCAGCCAAGGAGCTGCCGAACGGCGAAAATGCTCAACGAAAACAGAAACACAAAAGTGTAATGAACATTTTCTCTCTCACTCTCTGCCGGTTAACTAAAATATTTGTTCCTCACCTTCGCTTTTCGGTTAGTTTTTCTTGCTTTTCCTCCTTACGTCGCCGGCATGCATATTTTAAAATGCATTGAAATGCAGATAGCGCGCCCGGTGAGCTGGGGCAGGGTGAGCTCGGTTGCAGGGGGAGAGGATAGGGGTAGTAAGCACTAAACAAATGGCAAAACAAGCAAAGATGCTGATCATATACAAACACAGCAACACCAACACCCCGGCACAAGCACACACACATGCACTTACGACACGTGGCAAAAGTTTTAATGAAACAAAGTGTGGCTGCCGTGTTGCAGGTATTGCCGCTGCTGATGTTGCTGATGTTGCTCTTGCAACTATGGCCCTAGCCAGAGACGGAACAAGGCAATTTCCTATGGGAGCTTTTATTTATTTTCAAAACAAATACTCCTTGAAATGTATACTAAATATAAAAAACATGGCATTTGTCGAATATTCTTTCTATATTTAGTTGTATTTATATTTTAGGGAGTTCTAAATATCTGGGAAAATGTCTAGAGTTTCTTAGTTATTTCAGACTAAATTAGCTTCAAGTACGGAAATCTTATACTATAGCATACCTTTGGCGGTTTTGAAATTCCAAGCCAAGGTTAAAGCTATTTTTGTGACAGTCCCAATATAGCCACAAAATAGAAAGCTACCGCCCCTGGCCCCTACCCTTGCTTTTGCTGCTGCTCTTCCCGCAACCCGAGAATTCCTGCCAGCAGCATCACAAGTGGCAGTGGCAGCAGCACCGTGGGAAAAATGTTCTGGCGTGTAAACTAAACCGCAGAGCAGAAAGCAGAGCAAAGATAGAAGCGGCGACCACGCACCGGAAATGAGAAAACGCTGCTGCATGTGCGGGCTTCCCTGTCCGCCAAAAATAATGCAACAAATTTAGTGCAATGCCTGGGAAATGGCTGAAATGGAAATGGAGGGCATACATATGTATGCACATATATCAGTCGCCGGTGACACGGGGATGCTTCTCATTGCCAACCGCAATGTCGCTGTCGCAAAACAATCGCAATTCGAATCGCATGCAAGCTATTGCCGAGGCCGCAGAACGCAAATGAGCAGCAGCGAGATGTTGCAGCTCCAGCTGATTTTGGGCCAAACAATTCGCAGTGCCTCGCATCGATTCGACGCAGCCATGTGGCAAGCTATTCAGATTGCTGCCGGCTCGCAGCCACAGGAACTGAACAGAAACTGAGCTGAGCTCAACGGATCGGAGGCCTTTGGCCAAGGTATGCCAATGCTCTCGCTTCGCTTACAAAGCAGTCGCACATGCCACAGTCACCGCTGGTAGCGAAGCTCAACCACTGCCACTACCTTGTCAGGTGGCAAGCGGCAACTGCATTCCAGGCAGCCGGAAAGCGGAGATATATGGCTCATACAGGGAAAGCAAAGTGTTTATATTTTTGTGATAACTTTTAAGGCATCTTTCTAGTTTTGAGAGCAACAAACAGAAACTTAATGCATAAACTTGCTGGAAAGAAAAGCTAAGCTCAACATAAGCCCATATTTATATTCAGGAACTATTGAGTACCTGTAACTATTATAAACTAACTAAAAATATCTAGTTTCTTGTGGTGCACTTGATGGCAGGCAGCGTCACTATATATGCTACCATGTTGATGGCCACATCCTTCATCCCCTCCCGTCTCACCACATTGTTGTTTGCTGCTAAAAACCCTCGCCGCGTTAAGAGTGTGTTTGTGCAGGAGATAAATTATTTAAGCAACAAACTGCGCTTTTCGCAACGTTTTTCCAGCAACATGCTGGGGATATTTGTGGATGAAAATCAATCAGAGCAGGAAGCACTAGAAGGGGTTATCCCGGAACAATGGGTATCGGCTAGGCGAGTTATCAAAGGGCCACCAAATCGAGTTTATAGTGCGGTGAGCAGACGCACTCTCACTCACATTCGCCGAACGGCGACAGCAGCTGCAGTGTTGTATGCATTTTTGATGTAAGTGCTCTGCGTGCGAGTGCGCACTGTACGGCGGACTTATACTCATGTGACACACTTTCGCGGCAGCGAGGACAAAACAAGCCCGAATGGCGCTCATTTTTCAACGCGGACAGAGAGAAAGTGTTTGGTGCGGAAGTGGCGAAAGTTGTGCGTTTCGTGCAGCGCTACTATGCAGCAACGTGGTAAATGTGCGGTGTAAATTGTGTATTAAGGACGCTTAAAGTTGGGACAGGACTTTAAACCGTCACACAGCCACATATGCATGCATCCATCTTATTTTTTTAAAATTCAAAATCACGAAAGTTTCTAATTAATTTATTTAAAGTCCACTTAAAGAAGAAAAATTCCTCTCCATTTTGAGTTTCAGATTCGTTTCTCTCTGTGCATTGTTCCCGGGAGCGAACAAACTGTGTTTTCCATTCCATCGGAGCTCTCTGTCTGTCTTCCTTTTTCCCAGTTTTAATGCAATTTTGTGCATAGTTGGAAACCACTTTAAAATTGTTTAATGCGCCTATGAACATGCCCTCCCCCGGGGAGCCCCATTCTATCCATTCGTGTCCTCGGTCGAGGCTTACGCACACCCAAAAACCCACACAAATCACCTTCCTCCTCGTCGGCTTACTCGGTGCGAAGTGGTTTGCATGTTTAATGCATTTCATGCATGCAATTTAAGGCCAACTGCATTTTTGGTCAGTTGAAAAATATGTGCAGGAGCCTCGACATGTGCCACTTGGGTCCTTTTGGCCCGAATGACCGGCAGCAAAGGAGGCGACCACGTCTACGATTACGACTGCGACTACGACTTGCCTGTCCTGGCCAAGAGTTTTGCATGAAATTCATATGCAAAACTCTAATTTCGGAAGGCGCCTCAAAGGGACGGAGTGCATATCGCGCCGCCTGCAAGGCCCAGACATATTTATGCATGCCGAGATATTAACGCAGAGGCCAGCTCGTATTTCGACAGGCAGTCGAGCAACACGAGAGTGTCCCGGGCATAAAGGAGATTTAAGGCTCTCCATATGTCCTCCCCCGTCCGACACTTTTTTACCCGGCACTTGCAAAGTGTCAGGCTATATTGTCCTCGCCTAAATTACTCAGTTTAGGACACATATCGGGATAAGCTAACTTTTTAGGCATACCAAATAAAGTGCATCTACCTTTTTCTAAGCACTTTTTTGTATGTAAATCAATACAAACCTCTTTCTATAATGTATTGGTTAGTATCTGTCTAGGAGGTACATATAATTGAAAACATACAAGATCGCCTTAAGGTACCACGGTCTTTCACATTTGTGGCCCAGTAAAAAGTTACTCTCTTTTATTACTAAGTCTAAAGGTTGGTGCTGGTGTGCGGCTTGCGTCTTAAAGTTCATTTGGCTGCAAAATTTTTGCAATTTCACACAAGCGTGCGCTTTTGTCTCGAGACAATATAAAATCTGAGGGTCGACAAATTCGCCCGGGCCATGTCCTTGTCCAGCATTAAAGCCTGACCAATTCCCACCCGCTTCCTTTGTTTCCGCCTCTGCCTGCGACCAACCCGCACCATGAAATGATGATCTGCGAAAATGTCCTTTTATGTCCGTTGGGCGCTAAGGACCTGTAAAAGTGTCTCTTAAGAAGCGGGGGCGGCTAAAAGCAAAGACTCCCGCCAGGTGGGTCAAAGGGGAGGAGTGTCCGTGCCAGTGTCCGTGTCCGGGAGTATCGTAAAAGATAAAACGAGCGAGGGAACCCACAGAAAACGGAAAAGTGCAGTCGGCAGAGAGCTGAGGCAACTTTTGGCCTGTTTGCTGATGTTGCCGTTTTCGGCTCCTTGGGGCGTCCTTTGGCCGACTCCTCTGGCTCCTCGACTGCATTTTCTTGGCAGTTGTTGTAATCAAATTTGTTACGCTGCGTTGGTGTCCTGTTGCCGCCCCGCAGGACCTGCTCTTGAACTGCATTTAGCTCTGCCCGGGCATTTGTTACACCTCGCTGCGCTCATTTGTCGCCGATAGCCGGCCAGGCTGCGTGCCTGGATCAGACACAAAAACGGGGCAGACAGAGGGCACGGTGCGGCACTGTACTCCGGCCGCCATAGAAGGGACCTCCGGTTGGCGGGTGACAGCAATTTTCACGCCGGTCATGTTGGTGCGGGCGAAACGATGCCCCCGAGGCCCAGCGAGTGCGTTAACACACACTCTGGCTGGGACGGGGTCTCTGTCTCTGTCTCTGACGGGGTCACACACACCGAGCAGCAGCCGGGACGGGTGACTTCTATCCGGCCAGGGCCGTGTCCTCCGGCCGTTCGGGATCGTGAGCAGTAGCGCATCGCAGTACGCGTTTATTGGCATCCTGGGAGTCCTGGGGTCTCGGGGCAAACGGGAAGGACGCGTTGCTACATTTTTATGCTAATTGAAAGCCATTCATACGGAAACAAATTGCCATCGATGGGTGAGCTTTCTAAGCAGGAGTGCACACTGGACACCGATAGGGTACATGAACATAATAATATCTAAAAAATTGACTTCTCAGATAAGCATCGATGCAGTGCATAATGCTATAGATAATCATGAGTTTATAGGTATTTCTGTGGTACACCAATTATATTTTTAAATTATTAAATTTTCATATAGAATTGTGTCCAGCCCTAGTCGTAATAATAAAGCTTCCCCTGGATTAGTCACACGCCTGAAACTGATATGTATTTGTTTCCGTTAACAAGCACAAACTAACCACTTTTTCACCTTTCCCGCTCCGTTTCATTCGCAGGCAGCAACAGCCGCTCGATGAGCAACGTTCAGCAGTCGCAGCAGGCCGCTCCCTCCTCGCTGACCGCCCCGCAGCCACGGTTCCTCTCCCGCGGACACACCTACCGCGCCGTCGTCGGGGACACTCTCGTCCTGCCCTGCCAGGTGGAGAATCTGGGTGAGTTCGATGGCGGTATAATTAATCCGGCGTTATTGGTGCTTCGATGTGAAAATGCGTTCATAAAAATACACACGCCATGGACAGGGGCGAACAATAATAATAATATTTTCGACGAGAGGCGGCTCAAATTATGCAAAATATATGCAAATGTGTTTAGGCAAAATGTCACTTCACATAAATTTAATATTCGTGTGCGACAACAACGACAATGGCGACAGCATTTGGCCAACCAACAGCTGTCAGCAGATTGTCGCTTTGGGCCTGGCCAGCACAAACCATACGCGTCGACACATTTTTCCCTTCGCATTTTTAAATCGGCTGGGCAAATATGCAGCCTCACACATATTGGCAGCAAATAAATTTGGCTGATTAACGTCGACTGCCGCATGTCACGACCAAATGGAGTTCAGGGCTGGCCTCTATTCCCGGCTCCCGGATCTAGGTTCTGCGCTCGCCAGTTTATAGATTTCTACTTTCGATTTAGCCCGGCCTAACATAGGCGGCAGGCAATCAATGGCAAAACTAAATGCAATCCATGCGTGAATGCAGCTTGGCTGGGCTGCAAATAAAATGACATTTGATTGCCCATGGATGCATGAGCAGCTGCTGTTTGAGATGGGATTCGGACTCGCATTAAAATATGCCATAACTTTCTAGCTTCGACTTCAATTAGCTCTGTGTGAAAATATCAAACAATGTCCTGAACTTTGATTGCCAAACACATTTTGCATGTGCATATTTTAATTAAGGAAATTCCAACGAAAGAGCCTTGCGGTATGCGGTAGCATATTCACCTTTGACGCTTGGCCAATGCAAGCACTTAGCCAGCCCTTGCCAAATCGGGTTTGCTGGCCAACTAAGTTTATTATGTCGCTAAGTGCCACCAGAACTTTTACGCTTCCGTCAATATCCTGGGCGTAGCAGGACGGTGGCAAGTCTGACGTGTCCCATGGCAGCAGCAAGAAATACTACGGATAATGTGGTCCGCCAGGGAAAAATCGAATTTTAATCAATTAAAGGCCAGCTGAATATTTACCCGGACTAAACAATTTCAACTAATATTGACCGAGCTGATGGCTTTCCAGAGCGTGCGGAGCGCCAGAGTCATTATCGCTGCGACCGCTTTAATTTTGACCCAGTTGAGCGGCGAACAAGGAGAACGGTTTAAATTGCGACTGCTGTTGACAAGCCAATAAATAAAATGCAATTAACCGTTCGCAGCAAATGAAAATAAATTGCACATTGATGGCAACGACGACAGTCCGCGCAGCATGCACGAAATCGCCCGGATTGACATCAGTCAAAGTTTCCCGCTCCCCGGATTGGGGAAAGCCAATGCAGATCAAATGGATGAAACACTATAAAAAATATAAATGTCCTTTATTTTTTTGTATAAAACAATCGATCATAATCAATCCCTCAAACAATGACAAATTTGTATAAAATCTATCTAATCTATAAAATCTAAAATCAATCTATTGTGTTGATATTTGATATTTTTACGCAATAATTTATACAAACATTTTAAGGTTTTTGTCTTATTTTATTTTACATTTATTTCAATTATAGTTTACAAGTAAATGTAAGTTTTTTTTTACAAGTGCATGTTCAAAAACTGCCGTGTGTATTTCCGTATGTGTCGTTTTGTATGGAGCTCTTTTTTTCGAAAAATATTTTCATTTAATTCGATTCACTTGCCAACACATTAAATTGCAATGATTTCCCATTAACGCCTGATGTTTCGACATTTTCTGAGGCTGATTCAACTGTACAACACAGATTTTCAATCTGCGCCTTGAGCTGTTGTTTAAGAACAGCTCGCATTTAAAATTCTAAATCAAATCTAACTGCAGTGCGATTTTCAAAAGTTGCATCATTAAACTCGAAGTACTCTTAAAGTTTGTGCTAAATAATCAAACAGCCGTAGGAGGAAGTGATTCGCAGGGCTTCCGCCATTTGTTGGCGACAATCTCCCCGATGCACTTTGTACTCATTGCGGTACTGGCACCGTCACCACTCCAGTACTCCGTGTACTTTTTTGCAGCACTGTCATCAATCCGGTTCAGCTTTTAACGACGGATGACATGGTGAGGGTTTGATTGCAGCTTTCATGCACCGAGAGCCGCCGGCGAGGTCAAGCAGAAACAGCAGAGAACGGGTGGCCGGCACAAGCCCTTAATCCAATAAAAGAAATTAAGTATCAAATGGTCTATGAAGCCGTTCATTGATTGCCGTTCGCTGCATTGTACATGGACTACAAGCTACAAGCGACACATATGTGCGAATCGAATACGTATACGTCATGTTGACGCCCGGTGAATGGCAGACAGAAACGGCGGTCAATATATATTGAGCGCAGTTATAAATTGGATTTTCATTGGCCTGTGGACTTTGCTGGACCCCGCAACCTATTGACTTACCAAATTGCTTTCACCTAAGGTCTCTTGAAAAGGGTCTGGGGGCTGGTTCGGGTGGCAATTCATTTGGCAATTGAAACCCATCTGCAGGGGCGGCTTATGTAAGATAGAGTCGACCCAAAAATTATGCGAGGGTTCCCTTAACTTCCGTACAAATTCATATGTCGAAATTGACGGGCAATAAAATGAAATTTTTATAGCAATCCCCCTCCGCGCCGCCGCTCTCCACAATATCAATATACAGCCATTAGACTCTAATAAAATGCAGGAGCCGGGCTGGCAAGGACTAATATGAAATCAAAATAAAATCCTCCACCACCTGCCCTTCCGTTGGCACAATCATCCCACAAAGTGCCGGGCACTTGCTCCGCAGGACTCGATTCTCGACTCAATTCAATAATAATCGAGCGCAATAAAACGATGATTGCTCGAGTTTAAGCTTCCGGAATTGGGGAGACTTTTTTTCTGGGGTTGGATTGCCCATCTTTTGTTATAACTTTTAGGCGTTTTATTTACATTTGAAGTGGTCAGAGTTTCGTTTGCATTCCGTTAATAACCGGAAGCACGCCCAACGCCCAACTGAACACTCTCATTATGGATACACGTATGCATTTTTAAAGCGCCATTAATAATGCATTATTTTAAGCCGTGATTATTTAATGGCAGCTTAAGGTCAGGAAAATGTCAGCTGGCGACCATATATACACACACACACACACACAAGTTAACACTGCGGGGTCAGTGATGCGGAGCCGGGGAGGTCGGAAAAATAAAAACATTTCATTAAAATTTTATATTTCGAATGCTGAAAATCATATTCCAACAAGCGCTGCCCAGACCAGCCAGGCAGACCGAAGGACGAATGGGGGCGGATGCCACGCCCCTCTTACACTGGGCAACCGTCGTGAATGTCGTGTTTACACAACTCTGATTTCGGTTTTATAGCACGTATACGTAATATGTCCGTGCGGCGCTTTTCCACGTTTATTTTTTTTAATATTTCCATAATAAATACAAGTTCATAAATTGTTCGAAGCCGGCGGAGCGGAGGAGCCCGGGGTTTCGTAGGGGTCTGGGCCGATGCTCGCCGGCTCATTCAGAACTTAAGCACACAAAATAAATAAACATATTATACGCCACTTAATCTCATTTAGCAAATTCTCGTTTCCCTTTTTGCGGCGACGACAACAATAAAGACGGCCAGTGAGAAGGCGATTCAGGGGCAAAAACTAAAGCGGTATAAAATATGCAAAGAATAAAAAAAAAACCAAAGAATTATGCCAGCAACATCTGCGAAATTATGTCATTTATATGAGCAAACATACTAAAAAATAGATGAAAACAGCAGCCCACACACAGGACCTCCGGATAGACAAACAGAACTGAATCTGCAGAATGTTCGCTCAACTCGGCGAGGGAGGCGCCGGACCCGAGATGGAAGGATACAGATATGTGTATCCCGAGGACGAAAACTATTTCTGCTTGCCTGCAACTTTGCCTGGCCCAGTGACAGCTGAAAGTATATGTCTACGCTGGTAGCAAAATGCTTCATGTTTATATTGCGGCATTTTACAATAAATTTCGCAGCCAACGAGAAGACACATTTCACTCTATATTTTTCATCTGCTTATAGGACCCCCCACACTCTCGCTCTGTATCTCTATCTCTATCCCTATCTCTATCTGTATCTGTATCTGTTTCTTTCAGGCAATTTCGTCCTTCTGTGGCGACGGGGACCAAATGTGCTCACTGCCTCCAACATTATGGTTACACGGGATGAGCGCGTAAGACTGATAGATGGTTATAATTTAGAGATATCCGATTTGGAGCCCCAAGACGCCGGGGATTATGTTTGTCAAATCAGTGACAAAATAAATCGTGATCAAGTGCACACAGTTGAGATATTGGGTGAGTAAGCGTCGACATGTTGGCACAGCATTTGGGGGCACGGATTTACATTTGACAAGTGCCTCCGTGCATCAATTAGCCACCGATTTGAAATGAATTCCACGCTCTGCTTCTCCACTCTTCCACAGTGCCACCGAGCGTCCGGGCCATACCCACATCCGGGCAGCTGCAGGCGAGGAAAGGAGGACCCATTACGCTGGAGTGCAAGGGATCCGGTAATCCGGTGCCATCCATTTACTGGACCAAGAAGGTTCGTTCCACTGCTGCTCGCCATTCCGCGCTCCTTCCAATGCCATTTAAGTGAATTTCATTTAGTTTAATTGAATTTAATTCTCGCAACTGTTTCGCATCGTTATGTAAATTTAAATTGCGCTCCCTCCCAGCGGGCGGGATGCCTGTCCGTGCTTACCAGTAAGCTGCGTGGGGTCAGTTGTTAAGCACTTTCCCCTTCAGATTTCACTTTCACTTGAGCTTCAGTTTCGCTCGGCCAGAGCTCGCTTTTAAGCTCTTTAGCGCGGCCACTTCTCAGAATGGCGAGTCCTACGGGAAAAGTTTCGCCTCGGCTTTTCTCAGGGTCTTTCGGGCCAGCCAAGGTTGCTTTTGCTTATTAATTAAAACTGATTCGCTTACATTAAAGTCACACACAGCTACGCCCAGCTAGATACGACTGCGTGTGTTTGTATTATAAATCAACAAAATATCCCATCACTCAAAGTTTTCAACACATTCCCCTCGACAAACAGGCGAGCAAACAAAAAGTGAAATGATAAATCGCAAGGCGGCAGCATCTACGATTGCGGCATGTGGCTGTAATGGGAGGCAATTATGAATTCAACAAACACATAATTTTACGCATGAGGCAACAAAGGGATAACATATTTGCCAGCTATTCAAAGTGGGCCAAAACGGGGCCGAAACGGGGCCAAAACGGGTCCAAACTGGGAGTGGGAATTCATGCCGACTTATATGACTTGCAAATGTGGATGCTATGCGAGTCGGCAATTAGTTCTCGCTGCTAATTTCGAGAACTTTATCCACTTGCCAACTGGAGCAGCAGAGACACAGCGAGCGGTCCCTCAATACATCAGTTTCCCATTACGCTTTGTGTAGAGCACGGCTATATATTCGGCTGAGGATCCAGGTTCTGACTCTGAATCTGGCATTGATTCGAGGCCAGAGAATTTACACTAAATCACTGTCAGCGACAGCAACTTCCAAAGGTGGCAGAGATTGCAGGTTGCCGTTCGGGAGCGAGGGAGCCAGGCTTTGCCTGTGTGTAGTCAAGGCGTAATTAATGCGATTCATAGACCCACAAAAGTATGCTACCCAGCAGATAGCTTTGCTCTGGGGGAGCAGGCGTGCCAGCTGGCAACCGGAAGGTGACCCAGACACTGTCAGTGTCACTCGCACAGGAAGAACACACACACACACAGATGATACATTCGAAGAAATCCACTAGAGTCTGAGCTTATAATCTTGATTTTTTACAGCAGATAATATTTGAGGATAATAGTGTCATAAATTTTTTAGATTAGATTATTATTCTGTTATTAGACTTAGAAAACAGCTCTAGAAATACGAATTCATAAATGTTTAAATTTTAAATGTTTTTATAATTTAAATTCAATATGCAGAGTTGTTAACCTAATAAAAACTATCACAAATATGCATTCAGAAATTATATTTACACATTTTTTGCTTCACTATTAACTATTTCCCACAATCTAATTAGTAACTAGGATTTCCTTTCTAGTTTTCTATTGATTTATAAGTTATATAAGTTTCAATTTTAACAAATTAAGAGTCTCACTTTTATTTGCAGTGTGATTTTTTACTTCCATTCGCAAACAAACTTGCAATAAAGCAAGTGTCGTTGCAGGGACTCCACGAATGTCTGTGCACCTTATATGTCCATGTCAGGGCTTCCACATTTTGGGTAAAAGTCTCGTTTGCATTACTGCACTTTGGCGCATTTGACATTTCCGTTCGATTTGTTTGCTCCTAGGAAGGTACGATGAGTTAGACCCGCCTTCATCCAGAGATTCCAGGGCTCCTGTTCCTGCTCTTGCCCCTACTCATACTCCTCTTGCACCTGCTCGCCGAAAGACAGTACTAGGGGGCTGCCGTGTCACCCCATTCCATTTCAATCTGGCCCAGCGTTTCCGTCGTGTTTTGGGCTGTCTTTGGAGCTCACGTTGACACGTGTTCCCCCTGGGCGTTACTTGGCCCAGGCCAGAGCCAAAGCCAGAGCCAGATCGAGGAAAACCCCACCAAGCCAAGCCGGTTGCCAAAGAAAAGACGCTCGCAGCCAGAAAGCTGACTTGCTACAACGCCCTTTTTGGCCCTTTGAGACTCGCTTCGATGTCTGTGTTTACATCCAGTTTTGCATGCTCCACATCCTATATTTGTGCAACTTGGCTTTTGCCCCATGTCCTCTGCCCCCTGCCCCGGACCCTGAGCAGGCGGAGCGAGTTTTTCGTCGGGGAGATGTCTTCATTTGGGTTTTGTTTTGTTTCATTTCGTCTCCGTACTTTTTCGCTTGCCAACAGCATTTGTCTTTTGACATTTGCTCCTTGCACTCTCGCCGACATCATTTTTGTCGAGCCAGAAGCTGTCTGCGATTGATTCAATTTGTTGCCACTCTGTTTACAAAGCGCCACAGAATACTCCAGTCCTGTGTATTTCCTTATCCTTGCAGAGCGGCGCTAACAAGTCCACGGCAAGGATCGGCGACGGACCTATACTGACCCTGGAGAAGCTGGAGCGCCAGCAGGCGGGCGTCTATCAGTGCACCGCCGACAATGGCGTGGGTGATCCCGTCACAGTCGACATGAGATTGGATGTTCTGTGTAAGTATAAGAGGGAAGGATATGTGAAATATGTAGACCATAGGGAATCCGTTATTAATCACTAAGAATAGAATATAGCATCTGTAGATTTATTCAGAGGATAACTAAGGTTCCCCAAGCAACTGGAAAACCGGCTAAAAAAGAATCCTTACGAAAATCCAAAGACGGCGAAAAGTTTTTTAAGTCAAGCAACTCTCACAGGACTCGTAAATCAGTGCCCTGAAGCTGCTGACGGCAGCAGGAATCCAGGAGCCACTGTGCAGATGCCAGATATGCGATACTAGGTGCATGCAACAATGCGGCACCACCACCGATTCGATATAGCCAAATGCCGGGGCAGAAAACAATTTGGGGCGGGAATCGTTGAAATGCAAAAAGAAAAGAGCCGTAAGCCGAGACCAAGCGGAAGTCTTGCAACTGTATATAAATTGATTTTTGACTGTAATCAGATTGCTTTCATGTGCTAAATTCCATCCTTTCTCTCTCTCGTTTTCATTCTCGTTCCCGTTTTCGCTTTCGTTCTGGCTGGCCGTGTCTTTGTCTTGGCCAACTCTCCATCATGCAACTCACCATCGTGACGGATGCCCGGGTATCTGTATCCACGTCCTGGCGCGCTGCAGATCCCCCGGATATACAAGTGGAGAAGTCGTGGATACACTCGGGCGAAGGATTCGAGGCGAAGCTCGTTTGCATTGTTTACGCTGATCCAGTCGCAACGGTTTGTTGGCTCTTTGAATGCACCGTTCCATTCGTTCCATTGTGCCCGGATAGTTTTTGTTATTTTTCGTGGATTTTTAGATTATTACGATTACGGGTCCGGGCGGAGAGGAGCTCCAGGAGCTATCCTGCCTGCTCGCCTGGTTTATGCAAGAGAACTTTGTTTTCAGGTCACCTTTTCCTGTCTTTTTTTTCAGTTTCAGTTATTCAGCTTTTCGTTTATTCCGCTCTGTTATGTCCTGTTCTGTTGTATTCCTTTCTGTTTCGTTTTGTTGTGTCCTGCCTGGTTGTTTGCCCATGTTTTGTACTATTGCCGTTGCTGGCTTGCAATTTCTTTTTCCGATTTCTTGCCGGGGCAAATTAATGCCATTTTTATTTGGCCAACTTTCGTTCCGTTTCGGCTTGAAATGAGGCAGAAAGAAGTTGCTGCAAGTGGGTCAAATTTTGAGTTGAATTTATTAGTTGCAATCCCGGCAGCGCCTCTCTGACATGCTCTTCATCATCGTCATCATCATCGTCACCGACATTGACATGTATCCAAGCTAATCCCGGGCACTTGCCCCGTTTGCCATCTTCACGCTGCAGGTGTCCTGGTACCAAAACTCATTTCCGATCCAATCGACCGACAGACGCATCATGAACACCAGGGCCAACCGGCACACGCTCACCATACGCCACATCCAGCAGGAGGACTTTGGAAACTACAGGTGAGTGGATGAATCGGTAGCTGGATATCCAGGTGAACTTCGATTCGCCAGGAGATGAAGCCAACTTGTGGCGCACAATGAACTTTGCCGGCCAGCGTTGATTTAGTCAATTTGGCAACTTTTGCTACAACTTATTTCACTTTTTGCCAGCCAGTTAGCAGTTCAAAGTTCCCACTTGTCTCAGTCCTGGTCCGCTGCTTTATTTGCTATATATTTCCTATATATAGTGCGGGTCCTTCGAAGGGCTCCACGTCCGGCTTTGGGGAATTGTCTGTGCGGGGCGTGTCCCACCCATTTTGCGGACAAACAAGTTTTCCACATCAATGTCAATCTGTCTGAAACATATTAAAGAAGCGGAAGTTTCGCCATGTTGACACAACATTTCATGCACAAAGTTTTAGCCATCTTCCATGGAGGGGGCGGTGGAGTCCAGAGGGAGCTCCCAACCACCTGGCAGCCACCCACAGTGAGTGGCTTTTGTGCACACGACGTGTCGACGTGTTTGGATTAGTTGAGTCGAGTTCAGTTGGCTTGCCACCAGCCCACCAGCCAGCCAGCCAACCAGCCACTTGCCGGCTGCCAGATCGATGCGGGCCAACGGGGCGGATGGATGGCGGCGACGCCTGCCCCGGCGGGCATGGCGTATGAGTAATGTCGACAGAGTGTAATGCAAAATTAAAAGGAAATTACGTTTCTGGCCATGCAAAGTGATTGCCGGGAAAACATGACGCGACCAGAAATTAACAAGCATAAATAAATGCCAAAAACCAAGAGCCAATTAACCATTTAAGGCCCGAGTTCTTTACCCTCATGCGAATATGTGGTATATTTAAATGTTTATGCGCTGCATGCTAATTAGAAATTTCGCTTTCAGCTGCGTGGCAGACAATTCGCTGGGACGCTCCCGCAAGTACATGGAGCTCTCCGGACGCCCAGGACCCGCCGAGTTCTACTCACCCAAGTGGGGTCGCTCGCCGGACAGCTACAATCTGACCTGGAAAATCGATAGCTACCCGCCGCTGGAGGAGGTGCGTCTGCTCTACCGCCGAGTGCTGGTAAGTTCAAAAGAGATAGCCGAATTGGCAAAGGAAAATAGGGAGAGCAGGAAAATGGGAAATGAGAAACGAGAAGGGGGAGGGAGCGGGCACTGCCTGGAAGCCTCTGGGAATCCGATATGAAAGGAGTACATTCAATTAATTAATTGTGAAATATGCACAAAGCCGGGTCCCGCCAGACTGACATCTAGACAATGGGATGAGCGGCGCTCCACGCTCCATGGATCCCATGAAAGGCAATCCGATACCTTGACGTCACGAAGAGGGGCCTTATCTTTAGGAACACGGTGCTCACTAATGAAGCACGTGATTAAAATTACAGTCAGCAAGAGGTCTAAAAAAATCGAGCACCGAAAATTCGCACAAAAAGAAGCTCACAAAAAACTGGAAACGAAGCAATTATGAAGGAAATAAAGGACAGTAGGCGGCACGGTTTGGGGGAGGGTATAGTAGATAGACAAAAGTGATTTTTAATATCCAGGTAGACACATGAAAATGTCGCTTAATTGCGACTTCAGGCGGCTCGCAATCGGATGAGGCGGGGCGGTAAATTTAATGAGATTTCAACTCACGCACACTTGGCGATGAATGTCAAACTGCAGTGGCCTGGGCCTGCGCGGGGATAATTTCTGTGTTTTTATCCTGTGCCATTGAAGTGCAATTATTGGAGGAGGGCTCTCCGCCGGGGCTGGCGAACGAGTGGCCTCCGCCACGCAGAGGAGGCTTAATTGATGTGATAGCTGTCATAACTTGATCGGGCGCTCGCAGCGGAAATCATTTGGTTTCCGCGCACAGGACATGAAATTAATTAAGCAACCAAAGGAAAACTGTCAATGGTGGAAGCCGGCACTTAATTTGGCTCTTCTTCGCCTTCTCCCCATCTCTTTCTCCTTTCATGTACATCCCCGTCCAGATGAATGATTCGTTCCAGCAGCCGGGCAGGTGGCACGACTTCATCCTCACCCCGGAGCATCGACCGGCCTCGGAACCCCTGACACACATCATGTCCTACACTATTAAGAATCTGCATCCTGGCGCTTACTACGAGGCGATTGTGCAGGCCAAGAATCGCTACGGCTGGAACGAGGTGAGTTGGGGGACTGGGATTCCCGGTGCCGAAAAGCCGGCATAAATCTAGTCCAGCTTGGTGCGACAGAGCGGCTACTTAATCTTGATTCTGTGCCACTTTTCTGTACTCAACCTTGCCGCCTGTCTTCTCTTCTCACCCATCACCCCCGCAGGTCAGCGATATATTTCAATTTATCGTCGCCAGCAACAGCGTGGACATTGGCCCCGAAGACGCCGAGGTCGTGGCCAGCTCCAAGTCGCGCAGCAACAGTGGCGCCGTCGCCAGTCCGCCAGGATCCTTGCCTCAGAGCCTGCTCCTGCACTCTGCCCTGCTGCTCGTCCTAGCCTTGAGTAATTGTCAGTTCGACAGACGCCGACTGGGCCTGGGATAAGCTGTTAACTCGGCGGGAGAGGATCGGAAGGAGGAACAGCAGCTCCTCCAGAGACGCTCACAACCACACGCAGAACGAGACTGGCGGGGAAGCACAAACCAAAGATATGAGCTGTAAGATACAGAAGTCAAGACAAACAAAGTTCACAGCTAGGTCGGCTTTTTCTTGGATTTTTGATCATTTTACCGTAAATTGTGTTCCCTTACCGGTCAGACGGAGAATTAACCAAAGAGCAAGAGCGAATGCATCACACTAGAGGAGATTTAATTGCACGAGGAGAAGAGGGGAAGCCCAAGGAGTAAAATGAAAATTGAACCCATGTACATAATTTTTTAAGTGTTTGTCCACGATTAAATTAGCACACACACACAAGACCGGAAAATGGTTAATGGAAATTGCAATTTGAGAATGCGAATCCACTATCCAAATCCAGCCCCAGCAGCAACCCAACCATCTCCAGCCCCATACCCATACCCACGGTAGAATAAGCCACTCGAACTAGGTCATGTAAATAAGCATTAGATATCTGAATGTGAACTGCATTTTACTTCATCAAAGGTCGGGCTGCGTGCCCGACGCAGGATGTGTATGTAAATTAAGCAAACATTATATAGTGATATTATTTAGTTTCAAACGAAACCATAAATAACTAAATATTGAGGCAGAAAAAAAAACACGGAAACCACACCGCAGGATGTTAGTATGTAAAGTATTTGCCACGTTTGCGTTCCGATTTGACGTCGATTTCGATTCATATTTCGTTCCACTGCCATTTCTTTGAACGCAGGTGTAGTTATATTTTAGTTAGTAAGCGCACCGTAACCAAAGCATAACAACGTAACAGCAATTCAATGTAATGTTTTTCGATGTAAACTAGGACCTAAGCAAACATGTTGTACCACCAAAAACGGGGAGCGAACGGATCTCAGCTAGTCCCCATCATTCGGAATATTAGTCGGAGTATTTGAATCTGAATTTTGCATACATATTAGCGGCACGTCCACGCGACTCGAGTGTCACCTGTAAATACATGAATATACGGTACTTATTGAGTGTTACAGAACCCAGCAGGCATTTTATCAGCTTTTGCACCTTTCCAATTGTACGCTCGACCCGAGTCGAGTCCGTACTGTTTCATTTAGGGCACACACGATAGAGGTCAGCGCTCACTTGTATATTTTATAGGCCGCGGCCCCTCGAACTCGTATACAACTCCTGTACTTAGCATGTCGAACGAAGCCAAAAACCGAAACCAAAAGCGGATCGAAAGAATAAAGCCGAATCTCAAGCAAAAGCGTTACAATTTATCTACATAAATGTGTATGTGTGTACCTTACATAGTCAGTTGGAAGCGGGAGGAGTCGTATGCATTATGCAGATTATACAGATACAGACAGACGCGAGTCTACGCTGAACCTACACACGAGTATAATTCAGATAAACCAGAAATAGCGTCATTAAAAGTGAATTCATTAATTACTAACTACATAGTACGATGCTAATTGTATGATTAATGCGCATAAGAAACCCTAAACTATTCAGAAATAAAATAAAGCATTAGATGTAAACTAAACTATGCAAATGTGTTTCCTTTCCCCAAGGGGTCTCATTGCATTCTGGAGAGCCCCTCCAGCCGGAGCCTTGAGTTCGCAATTTATGGTAAATGTGTCACTTCCTTTGTGCAAACTTTCTGCAAATTTGTGCAAAAATACATAATCATCGATGGACCAGGTCTTTTTCGATTTTTTGACGACTTTGCCCGGAGCCCTTCTAAGCCCACTTCCTGCGCTGACCGACGGTGGAGTACATCGGACGTGGACATACGTGCACGGTTTAAATTATTGAAAGTTTTGCATTTCGCAAAAGTTTATGCATGAAATTTCACAGGACGCACAAACTACTTGAGCTGCACAGGCCAAGGGCGGAGGGCCGAGGGCCGAATGCCAGGAGTTTCATTTGGAAGGGAGCGCAGAGGATGTCCGGATGCCAGTTACTGGTTGCCAGTTGTCGCTGCCCACGTCGCCATTTGCATGTCGCAGTGCGTCGGGGAGTGGGCAGAAACCCTGGGCGGGGCGCACTTGACGCCCCCTTCAAGTTTGCAGTTGGTAACTGCAAACTTAGTGACCATTATGCATGCAAGTCTCAATATATTGCACATGAATTTTAATGAAAACTGTGTCGTTGAACCGAGCCTGCCGGGAAAGCGGAAAAGGAAAAATGGTGAATGGTAAATGGTAACTGGAAAAGGGGAAAAATATGCTAAGGATTTTTCGCAAATCATATCGCATAATTGGTGAGCCACAAGCGACTGTTTCCAGCTATTTGCATTGGCTTTGACCAGTTGGCCCCGGGACAACTTTTGGCGCATATTAATTAGCTCGTTTATCATTTGAACACTTTTCTGACAGCCAGCGAGCAGTGCACTCGAAGCAATGTAAAATTAATTAAGTTGCCCCGCGAGAAAACTCTCGCTCTTGGTTCCGCATTCCGCATCCTTCTCGGTCGTCGGGTGCCATTGGTATTCATTTCAAAAGGACTCCCCAACTCACAGAAGCAATAAAGAATCGCTGGGAGAAACTGTTAACTAACGAAAATGAAATCATAATTAATATTGGTGAAATTGGCAAAGTGCAGTGCTCCGGAGCGGTACTAATACCCCAACAGTTGCGATTTCGCAGACAGGACGACGAGGCAGTCAGTCAGTCAAGGCGTCATGGCGAGCGGGATCCAAACTTTTATAATTAAAATTTTCCAGCAGCAGCGGCAGCATTTTCTCGACTCTTTTTTCCACCCAACATTCGGCAAAGGAATAAAACGCAAGCAAATCATAAAGCTACATGGCGGCAAAAGTTTGCCGTTCAAGTGCGAATTAAATTAATTTTCAGCTGATTTGATTTCTCCAACAGTTATTGCTAAAAATGCAAGAGTTTCGACAAAAGTTGCTGCTGCCCGATAAAAGGAATGTCCGGCGAATCAAGCCAAATTGTGCAGAGAATGCAAATAAATTAAATTAGCCGGGGCAAACAGAGGAAACTTAAGAATTCCATATATTGTCCGGGACAAAGGCAACCGCACGGCACCAACTATGGCAACCGAGGGGATGTGTCGAAAAGGCCAGTCTTGTGAGTCGTCCTGTGAGCTATCCGTGTCCTGGTCCCGTCTCCAGTTGCCCGGGCAACGCACAATAATTCAATGAAATGCGTACGGACGAGTGGAGAAGATGGAGCGGGAGTGCTGTGACCAAACAAATTTACATAATTCTTCCGGGCGGGGCAGCCTGATATTTATGGAGGAAACTTAATGGCGGTTTAAAACGTTGCAGCCGAGAGAAATCGCTGTAGGATCCCGTAGAAGGCTCCCTCCACACACACACCCACACACATAAAGCACACACAAAGCACACAACACCCCTGCACAGGCATTATGCTAAAACAAATCTACATAATTTAGGAGTAGGCCGCCAAGAGTAGACGGCAGGACAACATCCCCCACCCAGCTCCATCCACATCCACATCCCCGCCTGTCATTGACGCACAAATCAAAAGGCAGGCTCCTTCGGAGAAAATTGTTTGCGGATGCTAAGAAAAATTTGTACATCAATCGATTTTGTTTGATTTTTTCCCAGCTCGGCCGTTGCCTTCACTTCTGCGTTGAGTTGGCCGCAAGAGATTTGCATAATTCATGGCGCTGATGGCTGGTGAGGATTGCGGAACGGGACGGAACTTGCCCGGCCCTGCCTGGATCCGGATCAGGATCCGGCGGTGAGTCGGGCTGTTGCTGAGTGATTGGGTGGGTCGGAGATGTGTCTGCCTGATTGCTTTGAGTGGCTCATTTCGCACAGCCCGCTCCAGCGATGGTGATGGTAAATTGGAAAAGTATGTCTATGGCCATTCCACCATTCCTCCTCCTGCTTCGGCTCCAAAACTCCCCCAAAGTCCCAACATCCAAGGCGTATAATTTTCGCCTCGGCCTGCGTGCGGCACGTGAGTACTGTGCTCCTCCTGTATAGTTTTTTAATCAACCTGCAACATGCAAAACCAATGACAGTTCCGCTGTCTGCGTGCCGAAAAGAAAGAAATGCCAGCGAAATGCAAACAAGTTGGACCGTCAATTTCAATTTATATTCTAATGACATATTGTTCCTGCCATTTTCAATTCCGTCGCTGCGCGTGTGACATAAAGCAGGGCCAGAGGCAGAGCCGACAACGAAAATGAAAACGAAACCGAACCAGTGCTGGCAGAAATTTAAAAACAATTTTCTAAACTTGCCCCAGAGATTTGTATTATGTTTAACTCATTTTCATAAAGCGCGGACAAAACCGGGAATTATAATGCGAGAATAGCAACAGCAACAACGGCAGCTGCAGGAGCAGAAGCCCCGAACAGCCGGCCGCGACAAAGTTCAGGCAGAACAAAAGTTTATCTCGTACTTTGTTTGCATACACAAAGCCAAAGGAGAGGCGTTGCAAGGCGCGCGGCGCAGGAATCCGCGGCGGAAACGCAGAGGACTGCGGTGGCTGCCAGCCCTCCTGCAGCCACCAGAACTTGGATAAAACAAAGAATCCCCCAGCTCCCGCCGCCTGGTGCGTGCGCCGGGCGTTGAGCGATTTCTTTTCACAGAGATAAATGCCAGAAAGTTGGGACAGGCGCAGCGGCAATGTTCTTAAGCGCGTGGAGGTACACTACCAAAAAGAAAAAGTACTATACAAATGCAGAAGTAAAAATATAAAAAATATCAAGAGAATTATAACTTAAGAAGTATTTAGAAATTTATAGAATTTAAGCAAAATAAACCATTAGATATTAGATACAATATCTTATCGAAACTCTCAACTCTTTTCCCAAAGTGCCATTCCAATGCAATCTGGTGTCGCTCCGGTGGTTGCAGCTTGGAGAAAGTGAGGCTCATCATGGCTGGAATCCTTCCTCCGGCTTTGTTTTAAAGCCTCACCGGCTCCCGGACTCGGAAGGGCCTTAAGTCGGCCATGTAAAATAATTTACTGCGCTGCATTGCAAATGACATTGACTTTTCGCCTCTGCAGTTTTTCATATTTCGTGTGGCGTTTGCGTTCGCGTTTTGCGTACAGCGTCACGCTCGCTTCCGCGAGGTTGCCTGTGTGGTGCACATTTCGAGGTGGCTTGCATGCCGTCCGCTGGCCAGCGACCCAGCAGTGGGCCAATTGACCAATGGTTCCTTATCAGGCGAGAACATGTTTCCATGGAATTTCATTAGGCTTCACCTGGTCCGCGTCCGCGTTCCCCTTCTCCCCGTTCCCACTCGAATCCTAATGGTGGGTTGTTGGCCTTTTCTTTTTATTACGTAGCCGCGCTGGTTGTCGCCCTGGCCGCGTTGGCTAATGGCGTTAGTTCGTTAGCCAAGCGATAAGATTGGGCTAGGAAGGGAGTCGGGGCAGTCCGCTCCCAATCAGCGGTGTTTGTAGCAGGAAGCTCTTTAATTATGAAAAGGCAACAGTGTACACATTTTCAGTGGAATATCTTCAGACAGTCTGAGGCGAAGCATAATGAACTACACAAGTATACCAACGAAACTAGTATCAGATTCATATTAATATTTTTCAGAGCAGTAGCTCAATCAGAACTTGTCGGAATTGTCGGTTACTTTTACACCTTTTTAAAGTAGTAGTCAAAATTCCGAGTGTACAAAATACCATAGTTAAATTTTAGTAATTTTATAAACTAAAAAAAAAAAGGCGATGAAAATGGGCGGCACTATTGGAGGGCAAACGAACCCACTGGAGTCTATCGCCGCATACAACAACTTCCTTTGTACCTACGGCCTGCTACATAGGGAAGGAAGTCTTCCGAGCGATGCCATCCAACGTGCGACCAGCATGTGGTGCAACTTCACGCCGGAGCAGCAGATGAGCTTCGCGGTAAGAAATTAAATAAAATCAATCGACCAAAAACTTATAAATAGCAATAAATACCACAGTACCAACCAAACGATTTTGAATATGAAATACGTTCCGAATGTGTCCAGCCTTTACCGAAGAGGGGACCAGAGAAAAAGGCCATGCTCAAGGTCAAGTCTCCGGCCGCCAAGTGTAGAACTAAGAAGAAAGCCACTGCAACAGCGTCGAAGAGAAAACAGGAGTTGAACATACCTAAGAGGCAAAACAAGGCCTGTATAAGGGTCAAGCCTAGTGGCATGACGCTCGATGAACTATCGAAAACTGGGTTTCAAAATTTCTTTAAGCAACTCCGAGAGCGACACAGCCAAATAACGGAGGCAGAAATAATAAAGAAAGCCGCCAGAGCCTGGTGCGGCATGAACAAGCGACAGCGCCAAAGCTTCCTCCGGTGAGGGGAATCCCGTTAGATCATGTCTCTTGCCCACTCCGACGCCGCTCAATCAATGCACCGGGCACGGCCGCTTGTCACGAGAGAATCCACTTTGGAATCAAGCTTAGCCAAGCGGTTACACAATCGCCGCCAGTTCCGCGCCCCGAACACATGTACTCCAGCACGCAACGGGCAGCACGGAAGTCCGACGGCCGAGAGCCTCCGAGCCCGGAGCAACAGTCGCCGGTGGAAAACAAACAGAGCCAGAAGCAGAGCCACAATCATTCACATTTAAATTAACATTTCCCGCCGCCGATTATCCTAATTGGGAGCTGGCCTTAGCCTAGTCAGTAGTCGTCGTCCTGGTCGCAGATGTGGAGCACTCGGTGCTCGGCACTCGGCAGTCGCCGTCAACATTTCTCAGGCGCATTCACTCTGGTGACGGCACGCGAGTCTGTTGAAAAATGGATTTAATGCGAGGCAAAGCAAGCGAGGCCTCATAAAAATAAAATGGAAATTAATCTTATTAGCATTTCGTACAAATAGCAAAGCATTACCTCGCGTATGGCGGCAATTTGTAATGCCGCAAGGCCGGAAGGAGGTCTGCAAATTCTGTGAGCGGCGAGGCGGGCATGCGAGCGGTTCGTTTCGGGGGCCACGCCAAAAAGTGATTGCATAATTACAGCTTTGCCAAGTGGCTGCAGCTAGATTTCTCTCAGGATATGGCATCCCGAAACGAGAATTAAAACTAACGACAAGTGCCGCAGGAAGACATCCCGTCTCAATTAGGCTCCCGGCTCTCGGCTTGTAGTACTTTTTTGGCCAAGGCACGAGGTCAGCAAGGGCCATATTCTCCCAGAGGTTCGTGTTTTACTATTGCGACTTTATTGCAACAAAATGGTATTTTAAGTGCAAGCCATAAAAATGATTTATTGGGATAGAGAACCGCCGAAGCCTGGGGCATGTAAAAATCTACCATTCCGTTTGGGGCTTAATTAGGATGGGTCAGGGGTCGACTGCCTTGACCACGATATGCGCGGCAGTAAACGTGGCATATGGGTGTTTACATTTTTTTATCCTTTCTGGATCTCTTTCAGTGCCAAATCGAAGTATCCTTGTCCTCCTGCTTACTTTTAAAGTAGGGAAAAATAAGTCTTAAAGACCCCAATACAAGGCTTAACAGTTTAATCCCTGCAATTAGTTATTTATTTGAATCCTCGAATAAAAATACTCCGCTTGCTGAAAGATATTCCGTGTTCGACTCCCCACGTTGTGTACATCAATATTCACTCAGCCTGAATTATTTACTCTGTCTTTGCGAGTAAACTGAAAGCCTCCACGATATTCATTAAGAACGCTAGCCCTGAAACAACCTACTTCGGGGAAATTTTTAAGTGCAGGGTGCACAAGAAAGGAAGCTGCACAAAGTTGAGGAAAAGGAAAAACTATGCCAAATGTGCAAAATGAAAACTTTTAGGCAAACAAAGCGGGCGAGTGGGTGGCGAGGCGGTAATGTCAAATGTGGGTTAATATGATTTATGGAAATTTGCCAGCTTCGCATTGGTAAAAGCACTCGACCTGGCGCCTGGTGCTTGCTGCCTTTGTGTGTTTGCTTTTCCAGGTGGCAGCCCAAGCTATTCGCATTTCCGAATCACTTGCCAGCCGCCTGAAGCTTCCCCGGAAGCCCCTGGAAGTCCCATGAAACCTCCCCTGACTCGCACACAGACTCGTTTGTGGGATGACTTTGTCTGCGATCTGGGACATTTTTACTTTTTGCTCAAATTTGTCAACTGAAACAGTTGACGTTAGACTCAATGCAGCCAGCAGCCCGCATAATGCCAGGCGTTTTGGTGTCATTGTTAAGAAGCAGCCACACACCCCCACCCACACTGCCTCCCAGACTAATATACACAAAGAGAAAGCCAAAAGGAGTCAACGCCATTTGCCAGGCCCCGCAATGTCAGTGTCATTTTGGCCAGGAGCGGGGGCGGGGCAGGAGGAGGCTGCTGAAAGGTTTTTCATTTGACAAATGCTGATTAAGCGGCCGACGGAGGCTGGAAAATATATTTCGGCTCCTGATGGGGGAATTGGATGCGCCCGAGCAAGTCGTGTGTGTGCACTTTAGATGTCTGGTCGTGGTCTAGGCCCATTCAATCAAGTCCACGGGCCATGGCACGGGCCTCCCATGGAGATGTTCGAAATATGTTTTCAACATTATCCAGATTGTCCGTGCTGCCGCCCTGCTGCTCCTGTTTTTGTTTGTGCGATTTCCCCAGCGTGGAGCGTTCGCTGAGATTGAAAAGTCAACATGGCCGAAGGTGACAACAAAGCCAAATAAATGGACATGACACGCATATTTAATACGCGACCCACACCAGTTACAGGGGGAAAAATATCTCACTTTGTATGCACTGAAAGTGGAGAATATATGTTTTACATTTTAAATTTAGAATTTATTTGTATGGTTTTCGGGGGAATTTCGATCGTCAAAGCTTGACGATAATAGAACTATTTTTGCGTTATATTTTTCGGGCAGTGTAGCCACCCACTTCAGTCGCTTTAACGCGCGTGGCCCTTGTCACATTTCGGCTGATAGGATCGCTTGAAAGGTGAGGAGGGGCTGCCAACGCTGGCCCGACTGCTTGTTATGATATTTGTGTTGCCTTTTTCTTGATTTTATTGTGTGAATATGTGGCACATTATTCATGATTAGGTTGAGGTCGTTTGCTCGTCGTTTTTGTGTGTGCCTTCTAGTGCGTGTGTATGCGGTGTGTTTTTGTGTGTGCCGGTGCCTGGGTGTTTACCCACTTTGATTGGCTGACAAGGGGGCGGCTGTCTGGCTGGCGGCTGGAGCCGTGCCCAAGCCTAACCGTTCATCAGGACGGTAATTAGTCGAACCGGATCCGCTTTCGAGCTGCATCCCGGAGCAAAAAGCCAGCGCTAATGAGGCCAATAACTCAATTGCGGCTAAATAAAGTGCCAGAAGGACTGGCGCACAAATCTCGGAAGTTTAAAAGCGTTTACACACCATTTAAATCAAAATTAATGCCGACTACGACTGCTACCTGAACCCTCGTCCATCTCCAAGTTCCATAGAATTCCCCCTACTCCCAGCTGGATCCAGTAGTTGTATTGGCCGGGCATCATTTCCTTTTAATGACTCCACGCTTCGTATAAACTTTTTAATTACAAACTTCAATTACAATTAACGAGCGCCAGAGCTAAGCCAAAAAAGAAAGAAAGCAACGGTGGAAAGATATGGCCCGCTCCCTCCTTATCTCGGCGTTGTTGTGACTGTTCGGTCTCCAGAGTTTGCATAATTGCCTCGGCCTCGGCTCGTCTTCGTCCTCGTCCTCGTCCACGGCCAGGAGAACTGACAGGCTTGGGCGCTCGGCCTGGCCCTGTAGCAAAGCCCCTTCCAGGATAATTAGGAATAATAATTGCCTCCCAAGTTGCAGTTTATCTGCCTCTGTCTTTGCCATGATTTTTCTGCCGTTGCCTTCACTGACATCTTAAGACAGCAAATAATGCAAATAATGCAGGAGAGCAAAAGTAATTGCCATCGATGCAAACCTAGTTGTCACAATTAGGAGGTAAGTACGCGCTCTGAGAAAATATAAAATTTAAATTGGATTTTTGAAATCTCAGCTTTAATGTGTCCCCGCGACTTGGCCGATATTTGTTCTGCTCGAGTTGCGAGCAGGGAGCAGGGGGCACAGCTCACAATTGGCCAACTTTGTTTCACTTTCCATCCAGTCGCGGCTTCTAATTTCACTTTTTCTCTGTTTCTGTTGCGCTGTTGACAAAATAAAAACTTTTCAATTTGACTTCTTGTTTGCCGAAATGTGAAAGTTTCGCATGAATAAGAAAGGAGCTGGCAGCAAACAAAAGACGTGAAATGGTCATGTTGACAGTTCAAAGGAATTCTCAGTGTGGGTCGATTTGAATACGGGCCCAACTCAGCTCTGGGCTTCACCAGATTCCGGCTGCCGTTCAGTCGGGCTCTGAAATGATTAGGCTGCAAGTGAGCAGTTCATATTTGGGGCAGGCTAAGGTGCGACTCTGTCGCTTAATGGCAGGCAATTCAATTACATCACAGTCGCCTTTCAGTCCTTTCGGACTGAAGCTTTTTGTTGCCACTCCATTTGCTGCAAACAATTTTCAATTTCCAATTTCCACCACCATCACCGCATGTTGCACGTCGCACAGCCAACAATATCCAACGCCAGGCTATTCAATTTCGTCAAACACCAGGCAATAAATTGTCATAACACACGAGGTGATGCCGTCGAGGTGGTCCTTTTGCCAGCAGTTCGAGATTCAAAGGGTCCCGCCAAATGAAAGTCAATCAATGCTGCTGCCACTGCTGGGGTGGCCAAATATATAATAGAACCCGGGCCTTATCCTTGCCATCCAACATGCCGCAATGTGTGACAATAACTTTGCATGTCTTACTGACATTTAACATTTGCGTTTCGTGTTTCATACTCGCTCCGCGGTGAGCCCTGTTTGCCGTTGCCAATACGCCAAAATGTAGCTGGCTCTTTTTTCGACTGGATGTGGAACGTGAATGTGGTCCTGGCAAATAGACAATCAGCGAAATTGAAACACAAGCAACGGGTGCAGTGTCGTCGCCATACAAGTTTTAGATTGCGTGCACATGTCCTGGCAACCCATCCGCTGAGCAAATTGAAATTTTTTCCACCGATGACAAAACAAAACAGCTCAATAAAAAGTGTCAAATTGGCCGGTAAACCTCTCTGCCAACGCCCCCGGCCAGCCACGAGTCAAACCCTAGCAATTGGCTCTTGGCCTCGAATGGCTTCAATGGGAACAAAGCAAATCCATCAATCAATGCAAAGTGTGTGGCAATCTTTTAACTACTCATTTATGCGCTTTAAGTGCGCTCTCGACCCAGGATTTGTGGACGGGAGGGGTCGAGGTGCCGAGTGCCGGGGTGTTTTTATCGCTTGGTCTGCAAGGGTGCTGCGATTAATTGGCCGCGTTCCTACTGCCTGCATTTCGCTTGTTGGACTTCCAGCCCGCCTGCCGTTACAATAAATTGTTCTGCACTTCGACTGGCGCTGGGCACTTGCAGGCTGCAGTTGGCTTAATAGAGTCGCAGTGAAAAACAGTACTTTTTTATGCTGCAATTGGAAGTGTGCCGGATTCTAAGGGCTAACGATTGCAGTTGTCCCTACGGATAACAACTGGCCTTATTTTTTTCTGTGCTTAAATGTTAGCCAGTGATTGCTTTTTGGCAAATGACTTTGTTTTCTTATATGGAGAAATGGTTTGGAATCTATTTAAGGCTTGATTAAAATAAAAATTGTAAAGTATCAATACAATAATTATTTAGAGCAAGCTTTTAAAATAACCTTATCTAGCAATATATCTTTTTCTACAATTTCTTTGTAGACAAGTGCAATCGAAAATAATGGTGGACACGATCTGGCATTTTTCTATACATTATACTGCAAAAGTGTTGCTGGCGATGGTGCGCTGCGGATCGAATACAACAATAACTTTGGCAAATACACGGCCAGGGGGCAACTTCAGCTCGACGACGGCCATTGTGCCTGTGTGTTTGCCTGCTGGCCAATGGACCGACGTGACGTATACGTAATATTTCATTTCGTTTGTACAACGCACATACATACGCGCGCCAGTGCACTGGGGTGAGTGTGTGGTGAGTTGGTGCGTGTATTTGCACTGCGATGGGGCACACATACCCTTACAAAGTCGCCTATAAATACATATATATGTATATTTGTATGTATGTGTGAGGGTTAAGAGCTGGAGCGACTCCGGCGACGCGTACACGTGCCTACATCGTTTGCACAAAGGTTCAACACCGTTATTTATTTAATTGCATTCAATTTGCGGTTAATTGTTAAACAATGGCCAACAATGACTGCGCTGCGATGCGTTGAACGAGGAGCCTTTGACTCTCTGGCGCAAAGTTCGCTCTGCATTATGGGCGGCGCGAGGGACGGGGCGTGGTCAGCCCACGCAGCTCGGTTGCTTGGCCAGTTGGCCGAGTGTGTGTCGAGTGTGTTTGTTGTGCAAACAACAACAAGTGCGGTTTTAATTGAACTCAAGTGAGGCTGGGCTCTGAATGGCGGCTCGATTTTTCCCTCAATGCGGGCAAGTGTGAAAGCAAGTGAGTGGAGAAGGCACAACTGTGGGGAAAAGGTGCGAGGAGGGGCTTTCCAGCGAAGAAACCTAATGAGCGCTCAAATATTTACCCAGAAATGGCGGCTCAAATAAAACGTAATTAGCTTTTAAGCCAGCGAACATATTCCTCTCCCCGCGTGGCCCATAGAGCACAACAATTTGTTTGCCTTTCAGAATCTATCTCTAAAACGGATTTTCCGACTGGCCAGCAGTGACAAATTATACGGCAATGGGAGGTCCAAAAAATAACTAAAATAAATAACAATTATGGGAAACAAATCAGCTATCGAAGCCGGAGTCCGGACTCCGGAAAATTTACCGCACGGCCGACAAAATTAGGCGAACCTAACCCTTTGTTATCGCTCTCCTGCCGCCGACCAGCGGCATTTGCATTCGAATTGGAAATAGAGTAACTGCGGACTCCACTGGGCGCTAATCGGCCAACTGTGTGCAGGCCTGGCCGTGTGTCGGCGCAGTTAGCATCCAATTAAAATGCGGCTAAAGTGCATCAATGTAAATACAGCAGATCCCGCTCCCGTGTGCGCATTCAAAATTCAAACAAAAACTATAATCGCTTTGGCAGGGATTACAACACACAGGAACATGCTACGGATCCGGGACTGGGACTAGGACCTCCTTGCTGAGATTTACCCGGCCAGACCGGACCATCGAAAACTGTATCGATTCCCCACCGCCACTGCGGTCATGTGCAACATGCGAATTATTTTTACGTTTTATCGCAAATTCAATTCAATTGCGATAATAATAGAATTTATTTGCAGCAATTCGTTTCTGTGTTTTTCTATGTGAGAACTCTGCAATTTAGTGGCTGTTGCACAGCGAATTATAATTATGTGCCTGACTGCTCGGATGACTGTGGGTGTGTGACTGAAATTGAAAATACATAATCGCATACACCAGTGCCCATACATGTAGGTATGTGGGCGGCATTCGAGCTCAGGTTCTTGAATAAATTTCGTTGCCAGCAGGAGGACATTTTAATGGCTGACAATGGGGCACTTCGACAGAAAAAAAAAAGAGTATTGCCCTTGGGCTGAGCAGCTCTTGCACCCAAAAATGGCCCATTAAAGGCACAATAGATGAGTTCAACGACATGATTACCTCCTTACCGAGAAAAGTGGGCAGAAAAAAAATAAATTGCCCACTACCTCAAGCAGTATTGAGTATACAGGGTATACAATCCTTGATGTTTACTTAGGAGTGACACTTTGTTAACTCTCAATTGAGTCCAAAAAAGAGTACTTGGGAGCTCTTCAAAATGTCGACCAATACTCTAATAGTTTTTTAGAGTAATTAAACAATTTAAAAAAAATTATAGAATTAGTATTTCTTACTCAACATATACAATTCGTACAGTACTCATTTTTTTTGTTCAATCTTGGCTCCTTAAATAACACCTAGAGGGTATCAGCTACGCCACCTACTCATTTTTCCCGCCCACGTATTGTCTGCTTTTCAATGTGTTTACCTCTGAGCATCTTTTGTTATGTTTTATGTCGCCCGCTGGCTATTTGTGCGCAAAATGCATTTGTTTCGATATGCCGCCCATATAAAAGAAATTTAATAGATATTTCCAGCAGCTAGGACCGAATCGCAACAGCAAATATTGCCGCGATGTGGGACTGGCTGCGCTGGAGCTGCAACACAGTGGAATGCCGCCGCTAAAACAAACATCCGAGTCATCTGCCGGAAATGGGATACAAGCTCGGTCCTTCTCTAGCTTCCATCTCCATTTCCCTTCCAGAGGACCCACTCTGCTGGCCTCTAACCCCTTGTGATACCAACTGATTCGCTGTGGCAATAAATCCCCCAGGAAACTGGATGGGACACAAACAGCGGCAACAACAACAGAATAAAAAAAACTTATGAAGTGGCAAAGAGTTGCGATTGTGTAAACAAATATAAAGAAGACGTCAGGGGCGTAGTGGGACGAGGGGTCCAAGATTAAGATCATGGAAGTTAAATGATTTATACTACTTAAACATTTCCCAGACATGGATATACATTCTATATATTTATAAACACATTTTTAAAAACATCACTTTAATGGCGTTCCCTCCCTCCGGCTGCTGCTGCGAAAAGAAGACGCTGGCACGTATAGAGACATTGGCAAACGAATGTTTATAGCACTAATTTTATTTGTTAAACTAACAAACGGAACAGCAACAGCAAGGACGACGATGAAAACGGCAAGCAGCCGAGGCAGCAGCAGCGGCAGCGGCAGAGCAAATAAATGTGTCTAAGAAACGATTGAGCGCACAGAGACAGTCATATAAACAGAGGGACATAAAACTCATACGACATGTGGGCCGGCAGGCACTTGGCAGATGCGTGAGCGTGAGAACATGGCACTTCATTCACGCCCCGGAAGTGCTCCTGCTCCTACTCCTACTCCTCCTCCATCTCCTTCTTCCCGTGGAACTCCATGCGGACTCCGGACAGCAGTTCAACCGAAAGCCAAAGACAAAGAGAAGCAGAAACAAAATGCCGGGGCTACAGTTGCGCCTGCCGAACAATTTATACGACTATTTGAAGCCAGAGAACTGAGGACTGAGTAAACGCTGCTTAAGTGTGCGTAAATCTATGAGGACGCACAGTGCTATCCAGCAGAACCTATCGAAGGATTTCGGCTGTCTCCTCCATTGTCACCCGGCCATTGCTCGGTCGTCCTCCTAAGTGTTAACACATCGTTGCCGTCGCTCCGGCATCCCGATGGCGTCCCGTCCTCCACTTGTTTTTATGTTGTAAAGCATTTTCATTTGTTTTTTGTCGCCCTTCGTCCTTCGGCCCAAGCAGTCCGCTTTTAAGCTGGCTCCTTTCCCGCCGATTGAGATATTCCCTTCTGTTTGGCCTGAAATTGATAGTTTTAGCCAGATTATGATCTGTTTATTGTGCAGAGTGCTGTGAACCGGGGAGTGGGCGGCAATTAAGTCGCCTTTACGACGAATGTGAAATGTGTTCCAGGCGATAACCGAAGAAGCGGCGCCCGGCCGGCGTTGTCCTTCATTTTCCGACCTTAACTTAATTTACTCGGAGGCAGGCGGCAGCCCTCCTAGGGTTAAGGGGCCACTGGACCACCGCCCATTCGGAGCGGCGTGAACAACGAGAATTGAACTTATTTCCGGCGGAAGTATCAGTATTTGGCAATTTCCGGCCTGCTGTTGTCTTAGCATTCTTTTCTCTCCTCACTCGGAAACTTTGCCAGTCAATAAATGCTAATACATATTAAGCGATTTCCCATCCAGACAATGGGTGGTCCAACTTGGCCACGTCCAAGGCGAATCAATTTCCCGAGTCCGAGCCTAATTAATGCCGCCCTGGGATAAGTCCAAACTAGTTGCAACCAACTACTCGACGCGGCTGCCCATCTGCCGACTGTCGAACGTCTCGATTGCCACAGCGTGTCCACTGCCATTAGCCGATGCTTTCATTAGGGCCGGGCCGTAATCATCATCAATAATCTCGCTTTGAAAACACATCACAAATTAATTTTGACAGCTCTTGGCAGCAATTAATATCAATTATTCAAATAGTTTGCTGCCAGCGCCTAGATAGGGCCGAGTCTGCTCGGATCCCGTTCAAAGGAGTGGCCGACAACGACGATGAGCTGCTTCATTAGGCCCCATCTGTGAAGTCACCAGCAGGACAGAAGCTTAGCGGGCTGCTTTGTTCGGATGCTTCGTGGTCATCCATTGATGGTACACAATGAGCCATGAGTGCAAGGCATCTTCTTGCGAAGCCCTGCCATAACTGGACCTAATCTGTGGCTACATATCCTTATTACAAATTTGCGTAAATTATAAGATAAGCTTATATAAATTTTAACATTAAATGGATCGAAATAATAATCTTTCACAACTCAAATTTTAGTAGGTAATAAAATATTACCCACTTGTGTAGTTTAATTCATCTTTTTGTAGAAATATTGTTGTTGATTCTCTCAAAAAAAATAAAACTTGTATATATAAATTTAAATTTATATTAAAGAGTATCCAAAAGCTCGCATAAATTATAAAATATGTTAGCCCATAAATCTATTTAGAAATCTTATCAGTCTCCAGCTGAGAGAGTGAAGCACCCACGGGATCTGCTCACCTAGATCTGCTCTCACCCAAACAATTTCTTATCAATTAAAGCCACTTAAAGCGCAATTCAAAAATAAGCAGCATTATCATCGAACAAGCGCTTCGATTTTCGAGCGCGTTTCCTGCCCGACTTATATTCTATTATAGTAAACTGTCAGTTTTCGGTTCGCCCTCGGCTTCTCCCCTGGCAGCTCTATATTATGCGTACGCATGTATGAAATACCGAATTGACTAATATTTATTTATACAATTTTGCGGTTCACAGAGAGCAGATAATTCAATTCCTGTGCCAAATTTGCCAAAATGTGCGTCTGCCGCTGCCACCGCCGCTTGTTCAGCCTGCCGCGCACCTCAAATGCAGTTGAATTTTGTGATAAACCAATTTAAAACCGACCGAAAATGAAATAAAAACTGCCTCGAATTATAAACTAATGTGTGAGAGAGTGTCTGCATGCGGGCAGTGTGCTTATCTGGGGCGCTCTTCCACCGGGGTCAGAGGTTATCGAGGCACTGCCGCGGATCTTCGCTTATGGAAACTGGCCCCACTCTATAATCAAACGACAGTCAAGGCGTAAACACATCGGCGATGAAGCAGCTCCTCCTTCTGGTGGCCCTTCTAGTCACAGCCGTGCAGGGCGGACTTCTCGGCAAACTTTTCCATCGCGAATCCACAACCTCCTCCACAACTACAACAACCACGGAGGAGCCACGCCGTCCGTTCTTTGTCAACAACAATGTACCCACCATCGAAGCTGGCTGCCAGGCGCACTTCACCTGCAGCAAGAAGCTCACCCAGGTGCCAGCTCCGCGTCCCTGCCTCAAGTACTGCCTGAAGCTGGTCGAGTGTCCCGGCAACCAGAAGACCCGCGGCCAACCAAATCAGTGCGTCGAGCTAGACGAGCAGCAGGTGCGGGAGGCCTACGAGGCGGCGCGAGTGTCGCCGGTAGCCGGTCAGCCCGTCACCGAGAAAATCATGGAGGTGGCCATGATCGACTTTCCCTGCCAGCCGGGCTATCTGCCCGACCACCGAGGACGCTGCCGTGAAATCTGGTAGGGGTGGCTGTCCCACCTAGTGGCCGAGCTTCGTGATACGTGTTTACTGCATAATTATACTCGTGGAATTTCCCTTTATAAACATGCATACTCTAAATAATCACAATAAAACCCGACAAGCAGCAGTTGCGCAACGATCATCCCCAAGCTGCACACAGTAAAAAAAATATTTTAAAAACTATTTTCTTCTGAAGAATTCTGAAGATTTCACTAAAGGACTAATCAAATTTGCATTCTATGGATTTAAAAATTATTTCTGGCACAAAAACGATTAATATTTTAATATTTTTCTTGATGAGTGCAATGGGGTTTTCCTCAGTGCAATCCCCTGTGAGTGGTCGCTGGTCAGGAATAATATTTTCGCTATCCCGACACGCCAAGTGTCAAACACACCTCCAGCGGCAGGACAACGCACAGTGGTTGGGCTTGTATGGAGACGCGGCCAAAAATAGTTCTAGTTGATGTATCGTTACGAAATTAATACCAAAAATCAAGAAAAATGTTTTAAGTATGTGTTCAAAAAATTGGCCATGTAGCACGTCTATATCATATAGCTGCCATAGGAACAATCTGTTAAAAATCAACATTTAGTATGAAAAACTTTTTTGTTTTTCAAAATATCTTAACCAATTTCACAGATAATATGTTTGAAACAGGTTTATGCATTATTACCAAATTTGGTTAAAATCGGATGTCTATATCTTATAGCTCCCATACAAAATTTTTATAAAATTATTTTTTTCCAAGAGCTAAAATTAATTTTTTATCTCTTAATGAGAATGTTGGTGAAATATAAGTGTCCAAAAGTAAAAAAAAATTATTAACTTATATATTGTGTATTTTATTTGTTTAGCAACAAATGCACACAGCTTAAGGGGGGTAAGGCTAATTTGGTGCAAAACTGCCCACTGTTCAAAAAAATGTTTTGGCGAAACGTCTAAAGTTAACTTAATGATTTAAATACCATAAATTAACAAAACATTTGAGCTTTTTTTTTTTAATTTTTGTATTAAAAAATATTTACAGGCCCACGCTATATTGCTAATCTCCTGAGTCCCCACAGATAAAAGTTGGTTTCCGGTGTACATCCTAACTGTCCACAAAAACGTCCGATATCAAAAAAATGTATTGCATTCCTTAAAGAATTAGTGCCCCAAGGTACTTAAGAGACGTTTTTATTTTTAAAAATTTTTCCCGATTTTTTATCAAAATTGGAAGTCAAAACCCCGATTTTCGACTAAAAAAATAAGTTAATTTAAAAAAATATATATATTAACATTAAAAATTTAAAAAAGCTTTACTTGAGTACCTGTACAATTAAATTTCAAAGTTATGTTCAAAATTTCAAACCGATTGGTTAAGTAGTTTTTGAGTTATAGAGTACACCGATTTTCAAAATGGCATTTTTCAGGAGAACGCTTTAAACTTTGTGATTTTCATACATCGAACACCAAACGACTTCCGTTCAACTACCCATAACTTCGTCAATGTTGTAATAATCGATGTAAAACTTTTACACAATATTTTAAGGATATTAAACCATTATTTAACAAAAAAAAAAAAAAAATACCAAAAAAAAATTTAAAAACCTTACCCTAACCTGTGTTAGTATTTTTAAGATTATAGGCACATAGGCAAATTTCGGCAAAATTTTTTTTACGATTTGTCATCTTAAAAGCGCGACAAACACATTGGCATAAATATGAACTGTAGATTATTGTGGGGTCACAACTATAACTTTAGCTAAACATAAAAAATACGTTTAAAATATAGGCCAGAAACATGATTATTTCACATGAATATAATGAAAACAATAATTATTTTTAATATATTAAATTATATCTCATTTTATAGAAAATACCTTGAACTTCAAAATCCATTACAAAAAATATTAATTTGGACACGTAATATTAATTCGGACCACTTCAAAGTTCGGTTTGGTTGTGAAACACTCGCGATGCGCGTAGCTACGCCTTGCAAATGAATACATCTTCACATCTTTAATTTAATTTTTAGAAAGTCCTGTTAGATTTAAAAAAAAATCTGGTATGCCACAAAGAAGTTTGGATATTTAAGAGACGATCTGTTTACTTTTCGTACATTTTTGTTGTAATAAATTTTTTTATTTTTGGCCTATGGGCGCAACCACTGTGCAACGGCGGCCCAGAGACTCCACAGCGAGTGGCGGAATCGAGGACTGAATGAACAATCGTGAACTGGTGAAATGGGAGCTGGGGTTACTTTTTGGTGGGCGTGGAGTTGGGCGGAGTCGTGGCAGCCAACAATTTTGTCTAATTACAGCGCGAGGAACAAGACGCCAGCGACAAGCCATAAAAAATATGCCATTTACACGAAAATAACTGTGATGTGCTGTGACCTGTAGCCCGAAACCCGGCACTGGCATTGATAGCCTCGTCCTCCTCCTCCTCTAGGTGAGAGGGAGGGCGGAGCTGCCAGAGCTTAGCCACAGATACAGCTAACAAATGGCTTAATTCAGCCAGCAGCTTGCCGCGGAATGCCGAGCGATAAAAAGTACATGTATTAAAATTAACAAAACAACAAGACGCAGACAAGAGTCGCTTGGGAGGTGGAAATTTTCGGGGATTTTCCGAGGACTGAGGGCGGGTCCCATCACGTGATTGACGCACATTTCGAGCCAGCAAATACAACTGCTAATTCGACGCACCCAACAACTACAACTGAGGCAGGACTGGAAGTGGAAATTTTATGTGTCTTCGTCATGTTAATTGTTTTCCTTTGTTCGGCATTGTTGGCTGTTTTTTGCCGGCTGGCTGGATGGCTGGCTGGCTTTGTTGTAAGCCATAATTTGCGCGCTTATAACTCAAAACTTTCGCCGTCAAGGCAAACGCAACTAACTTTATTAACTGAAGGAGCGGGCGCCAGGTTTGACTTCATTTGGGTTCATTCTTTTTGTTTTCTTGATTTCCGTTTCCGACGACGCGACGTCAAGGGAAAGGCAAAAGGCAATGCGATGCCTGGCGAGGAGGACGCAACTTTCTTTAGCTTGTTTTTATGGTAATCGGCGCATAACAAAAACCACAATACGCTTTCGCCCAGCCAGCCCTCGAGTCCTCGAGCTGCTAGTCCCAGTGAGCCCGGGGAGAGTCATCCACCTGTGTGTCTTTGGGCAGTGGGGCAATGGGTGGTGGCATGGCATTTGGAAATTAAACTGCGCATAGTCCTTAAAATTTTATAACTTAATTTCTGTTGGTTTGGCATTTTTGCGAACTTTTTGATTTGATTTCGTTTCGTTTCCCACTCGCACAACTCCTTGCTCGCCGTATCGGTTGGCTGTCTGTGGGTGGTTTCTCCGTATTTTTCGTGTGTGGGTGGCAAGCTGGGTGGCCAGGTGGTGACGTGCCTGGCGTTCTTTTTCTGCCGGAATTCGGCATGCGAATTAGAATAATAAACTGCTGGAATTTATTTGGCACAGGAAAATGCTTTGGCTGCGCTGATAAGGTTGATCTATGGCCGCTGGCATTTCAATGGCCCCGATAAGAGCAATGAGTTTTGAAGGATTATGCCGGTGGCAGCATAATTGATGCGCCAGGCCGCATGCGATGCGAACATAACTCAATCGCTGGGTATTTGCGAAATGGAAATCCGGCTACGCACTTCATTATATTTCTCTTGCGGCTTCCAGGTCAAGTTAAAATCCGTTGCCGTTCTCCGTCCTCCGTTCCTGGCAGCGCAGATGCTTTTTGCATTATGCTAATTGCACGGACATCAACTGCGAAAACAATGCAACTAATAACAGAGAGCTCGGGCAAATGCAAATGAAAAGGCAAAGGTACAAATAAAAAATGAGACAAAAAAAAGAGTAGGTTGCGGGTAAAGGCAAATAGAAAATAAACCAAAGAATTTTCATTAAAATTTTCATTTAGTTGCGCAATTATTTTTGTGCAGCCATTTTAATAACACTAATTTACCTTCAATTTCAACTCTTTTCTGAGCGGCAGAAAGGCCACAGAGCCGGGATCAGGGATTGGGAAAGAGAGGGAGCATGCAGGGTATAAATATGCGCAGCTGCCAGATAATAAAAATGATAAGTTTTTCTCTTCGCTCTCTGTCCGCTTTTGCCGTCTATTAATTTCATTCCTTTCAGCATTCACTCAACCGGGCCACAGATGAAGCTTAGCTATTACACAGGGCGAAATACCGTAGAACTTTTAGAGCTGATAATCAGCAACATAATTAAAAGATATAAATAGAATTTATTTAATGCCCACCCATCACTGTAAGTAATTTGTATAAATAGCTAGGCTATAGAATGATGTAATAGTCATGGTTTTTAAATAATTTTGACACGAGTTTCTCGTTTTTTCTTACCAATCTTTACCATTAAAGGTTACATATTTTTTAATAAAAACCCTCTCCAATCAGTAATTAACATATCACGCTTTTCACTGCACCAACGACTGTCATGCGAGCAGGAGGAACCAAGGCAACGAGAGCATCAAAGGCGACCAGCCAGGACATCAAGTTCATTCTAAGCCTTTTGCATTGCAAATGCTGCAGCTGCTCGGCAACAACGTTGGTAGTAGGATGGTGAAAAACTCCTTGGTTGGCCCCACAATCACTTTTCAATTAAATGACATTCTTCTCTTAGCCATTATTTTGTGTTTTTGCTCTAGGTCATGTTTTTTTCCAGCTCGAAGCGAAGCTCTCCTCCTGCCACAAAAGCAGCAGGCGTAAAAATACGTCAAAGAGAGAGAGAGAGTTCGAAAATGGGAAAAGGAAGACTATGGAGCTCTTTGAAAATAACAAAATCATTTCGGCTTCATTTATATACTTGACCAACTTGCCGAATGGTGGATGAAAGCCTTTGAGTGGCCCTAACTCGCAGTAACAGCTTGTTCAATTGTCAATCATTAATTCGGATTGATTTGACATGACGCAAGAATCCGACTCCGGCGTTTAAAGCCCCCAAAATTAATTATAAAATCAATTAGCAAAGGCTCCAGCCTGGGATTAACACAGATCCCGTCATAATTAGGTGCCGAAAAAGCTTTTCTTTTCCAAAAGTGTCAGGGAAAAACAATAAAATCCCTCGCTCAGATTGCGGGACACTTTTTCAAGTTGGCCTTTTGGGGTGCTAGTCCTTCAGGATTAAGACTAAACTTTGTTAATTCGCCGAAATTGGGGGACAAGTAAGCAAATAACTGAGAAATTAGCCCAATAAAAAAGGTACCTCGGGTATGGCTGGAATGGAAAAGAAATTTAAGACCTTACCTCATTTTAAAAAGCCAACTTCGCTAAGCCGAAGTTTATATACCCCTAACGTTTGTAATTGGATTTAAAAGCCGACAAAAATATTAAAAATGTATCATAAAATACTAAATAATTTAATATAAATATGTTGGGATTTTAATGGGGAATCGGCTGTCCTTAAATCGATATTTTTCTATATTACATCAAAGTTTAAAAATATTTTAACTCGAGCAAGAAAGCTTCAAATTTAATTCGGAAAGCATCTCTGTGCTAGTTTTTGAAAAATGTATATTCATGCAAAAAATGTATAGAGTTTCTTTGCCCAAATTACCTTAAATTGTAGCACCTATTCGGTGTCTGCTTCCAGTAAAACGAAACAAAAGCTGGTAACTTTAAGCAGTTACTTTTATTTGCACTGCGTTTTACCGAATGCGACTAAGTACACATAAGTATAAGTACTGAGAGGATTGCTAGCTAAGTGCGGCATCGGCACATTTGGATTACAACTTTCGACGAAGGGTCAGCACCAGATCCTTAGGGTCACTCCTCCAGCTGCTATGTCCTCTTGAATGCGCTAACCTGGCCCGTGGCCGTTGGCGTGGGCGTGGTCGGGGAGTCCACTGCTTCCACGGCATCGCCGTGCTTGAGCCAGTGAGGAGCGAGGCGTAGCATGAGTATGGCGCCCAATGGAGCTGTGAAGATAATCGCCAGCACCGAGATGATGAGGACATTGCTGGCCAGTGCCAGCTGATCGTTGTTGGCCGTGGTAGCAGCTCGGGCCAAGTCCAAAGCCACCGGGCCGAGGGCAGCCTGAAAAGATGGGAGTTGCTCCGGTTAGATGGCTCATATAAAGCGCCGGTCACCGCTGCGTATGAGTGATATGCGCAAAGACCAGCTTATGCACGGTTTGTGCTGTACAATTTTAATTAAATCAGTACAAAAAGGGGACAATGAAATATGCGGCGCATATTAGGGAAAAGTTTAGCAGCCACACATGTGACCTCCGCCACAGTATTCTCTTTTTTTTCCCCTGGGCAACAAGACAGGATGGCGAATAAGTAAGCCAGCGGAACATTTAAATTTCTGGCAACCACAGACGCACACCGACACACTCGCCAGGCGCTCACACACTCCTGGCCAGGCGACATAAACAAAATGTCCGTTTGCGGTTAAACTGCAAACAAAAGGGATGCCATGCCAACTGCAGCAGTGGCAGCTTCGGCGGCGATGACTCTGGCCAAGAGAACATGACCTGCAAATACGTGTATAACTTAAGCATGGAAAACACCAGGACAGCGGCCAGGACGACGGACGGCCGAGCTGCAGGGCTGCCGGGTTGCCAGGCTGCCAGTGGCAAGAGAGTGAAATGGCCGGCAATGAAATAAAAAGCGCCACCAGGCCAGGAGACAAAGGATGGGAAATGGGAAATAGCAAGGGAAAATTGAGGGAGCGAGGCAGGAGCGGGGGCACGGGACAACCGCAACAACATGACACGCGGAACGGGAAACTTACTTGGACAGTTGCTTTGGGAAAACCGGAAATTGTAATGTAGGCACGTTCCTTTCTCGACAGATTTCCGCCATATGTGGATAAATATGCAAAAGCCAAGCGAAACTGAAAACAAGAACAAGAAAGTGGTCATCTCGGGCTGCTGCTTTTTTTTCTGCCCCTCGGTTTTCCGTATTCAGTTGTGTGTGCAGGTAACATTTGCATTGCGGTGCCAGAACATTTTCATTTCGGTTTTGGCCCCATTCCCATCCCCTTCCTCAGCCACTCCCGGATTTTGTACTCGCTCTTTGTTTCCATAGAACGGGACTGGGAGGGGATCGGCAAGGGCTGGCTCAGAGCCTTGGGGACCCGTGGCTTGGCGGAGTATTCCCGACACAAACTGAATGGGAACCGAAAGAAATTAAATAAGTGGCCGGGCGAGCGCTGCACCACCTCCGGTTGCAGGCGCCCGACTCCGGCGGCCATTTTAATTACCAAACTTCCGACGAGCACCAACAAGGCCCCATAACCGATTACATGGCCCTCCAGCACGTTGAAATTAATTTCCTTGCCGATGAGGGCGAAGGAGACGGGCTTGAGGAACTTCCACAGGAGGTCCAGGCGCTTGGGCACACTTGCCTGCAAGAGAAATCAATGGTTTGTTATTAGATCCGTGCGTTCTCGTCATGTTTTCCTCAGCTTCCACCGCCCAAGGACCATTTAAATCAACTGGCCAAGACACAGCGCAAGAGCTGCCCAGAAAGCCAATTCGCCAATCGGCTTTCGGTGCGGAGCGTTGCCTTGGAAATCGAGTGCTCGCCCAGCATCTGGGTTAAAAGTTTAAGGTAAAAGGTAAACGGTAAATGGAGAGAGCCAAAGAAAAACACTTGCTCGAAACAAATCGAGGACCAGCAGTCGACTCTGACATGGGACAAGGACGTGATGTCACAAATTACCTAGCAAAAATCCCGCACATACAGGCGCTTTTTATAGCTGCAGCCGCTCCAAAGAAAAGCAGACATAAAAAATGGTACTATTGCCAGTGAGCATTTTTCTTGACCCAAACCCAAACAAGTCAGAAAAAGAGCGGGTGGGCTCAATGCCCCAAAAGCACTCAGAAACGCCAAGGTGAAGGCAAATTCAACGCACTGCTGTTCACGGGAAAAAATAATTATGTCCCCCTTTAACTGAGTTAACTAATGCATCAGTAATCAGAGTAACTGAAGATTACGACTTCTAAAAACAACTACAAAATAATATATACAGAAGTCTAGTTTAAAGCCAGAAGAATGAAATTTATTGCATTATTTTTAGCAGTGCTTGAATACTTACAATTTGCTGGGCCTGCAGCTGCTGTGGTGTCAGCTTGCTCTCCTCCCGCCTCCAGCCAATCCTTGCAATAAAGGCTGTCGTTACGCAACCCAGGGCGCCGGCCGACGTATAGCCAATGACGCGGCTGCCCATCACGGCTATGGTGCCTCCCAAGATGGTCAGGACGAAGCGCAGCCCATTGGCGTAGGTCTGCAAGGATGAGCACAAGACAGATATGAAGAGAGTGAATGCCATAACAGGTGAGTTAGGCATGTAGTCGGAAAAAAACAACATGAAAAAAGGAGGGGAAAAAAAACAAAATCACTTTACAAAACTGTGATGGAAACTGGTTCGCTTTTTTATCCCGTCTCCGTCCATTGTTTGTGTTTGGTGTGGTCAGGTTGCGTATACGCAACGTGGGCTGCAGTCTGTTCACAAAAAAAAAGAAGAAAAGCTGTCGTCCTGTCGGTCTGCTTTTGTTTGCTTACCAAAATTTTTTCCGAGCTCAAAAATTTTACCAAAATGACTTCTATCTACACCGATTTAGATCTGATAAATCTGGCTTGCGACAATGTTTTCTCTCACGGGAATATTTAGATATTTTGTAACTAACCGGCTGCAGTGTCAAGCTGTCAGTTCTTGTGGCTGGTGTTGAATTTCTGATTGAGATCTTTTAATTTTCCCGGTGATTTCCTTAGTTACCTAGCAGCACCGCAAATTGCTTCAGTTTACGCTCTGTCCTTTGTCGAGGGGTTTTGTGTTAAGTTGAAGCTGCTGCTCTCAATAAAATTGCATAAAATTGGTTTCGATTTAGCTTCATTAGTTGACCGGTCTTTATTTAAGGGGAACCTGAACTTTTCCGTCTCGCTAGGACTTTTAATTTTCCACTTTTCTAGCGATAAGTTCCGTTGTCGGAGCCTAGCAAAGTTTTCCGCGAATATCTTATTGAAAAATACTGTTAGCGAGCGCCAGTGAAATAAGTGGCGAAGGTGACGCTGAATGCAAAATTACAAGAGACTGCGTAATAATAATAAAATAAAGGCGGTTGCAATGACATGCGAAAAGAAGCTGCGGCCCGAAACGAGGCCTGATGACAGCGCCCCCCTTTGATGCTGACAGCGCACTGTGAATAGCCCCAAGCTGTGACTGTGTGTGTGTCTTACACGGGGTGGTTTTGGGAAGGCCAGGGCTGGATGCAAGTGGCGCAACTTCAACGACGCTCAGCGTGAAATTTTTGTACATGCGTGGATGCGGATGTGGATGCCACTTGACGATGGCAAAGGCGAGCGCGACTTGCAGAAAACAAAAGTTATGAGAAGCCGATGTGTGTGTGAGGGGGAGTAATGGTAGCTGGTGCCTGGTGGGTGGTGGGTGGTGGGTGGTGGGTGGCACTGCAGCGCATTCAGTGCACCACCCATGGCGTTTGATTATGCGCGCCATTAGCGGTGTAAGTTGCGGCAATGAGTTTTGTGGCTCTCGCTGCGGCTGCACTGCCTCGATGTCCCCGGCATCCTGGCATCCTGGCATCCCGTCGTCCCGGCATAACTTCACATAGATGCTGGCAGTAACTGTCGTCGCAAATGTCGCCAGCTCCGTCGTCGTTGTAGTCGTTGTGCATGTAAGTGTCTTTTTATGCAAAATGCACCCACACAAACAATCGCTTGGACGGCCTGGAGAGAAGGGATGCGACACTTGGCGAAAAACTAACATCTAAATTATGAAATCTTTGCTCTAAAGAAATTCTTTACCTCTATGTTCTTTAACTTGCAATAAACTAAACCCTATTTATTTTGTATTTATAACAAAAAATCCTATTTCTTTTATGAACCATATACGATTCTGTAAAATATTCCTGATTTTTGAGGACATTTTTGCTCAGTGCAGTCGTCTACTGCGGCCTGTACATATGGCACAGAGCACCGCCCGCCACCACCCTCCTGCCACTTGGGACTTGCGCGCGTTTTGCATCATTAAATGCGCTGATTGAGTGTCTAAGTGTTCACTGAATGTGCATTTTAAGTGCAGCTCCACGACGCGAACGAGGACGAGCTGCGTCTGGGTCCGCGCCTTTGTCTGGCCGGAATGCTTACCGCGTTGCGGGACGGCAAGTACTGGAGCATAGTGCCGTAGAGATAGCCAAAAACGAGTCCAATCCCGATGCCAATGGGTCCCTGCAGCACTTGTTGTGTGAGCGAGGCTGCAAGACAGAGTGGAAATCGAAGGGATTGGGATGGGGCTTAGTCAAGTCTGCTTTCAAGGCGCGGCGGGTGGCACGCACTCGTGGAAAATATTACGCTGATTATCACGCCGAACATGAAGATGGCCACCACATCGTTGCATGTGGTCATGGCGTAGATGAGCGTGTGGATGCCGCTGTTGAGGCCCAGGCGATCCTCCTTCAACTTGAGCATTACGGTGACGACCACATTCGGGGAGACGGCGGTTATGACCAGACTGTAAAGTTAACATTGCACCAGGTCCTTGCTAAAATATATTATCTTCACTCACCCCAAAGCTATGCCCCACAGCCAGGGCATTGAGAGGGTGAGGTAGGCCAGTCCGGCAATGACCGCCACCTCGACTATTGTGGGCAGCAGGGTCAGGCGGAGTATCATGAACCACAGACGCTTAAAGGCGTCCCCGTCCAGTCCCAGACCAGCCAGGAGCATGATGTTGATCAGGGCCATTTCCCTGTTAATTAGGGAAAATTGAATTACCAGTCTCTTCATTAAATACTCCTTCTTCTTACCTCAAAAACAGCTCAAAGCGCTGATAGCCCTGGAAATTGGCGAAGCCCAGATTGGTGTAGAGGACTCCGAAGAAGAGCATGCCCAGCATGTCGGGCAGGTGGATGAAGGTCACCAGGATGCCAGAGATCTGGGCGCCCACGAAGAGGAATGCAATGCGCATGATGACTGTCTGCGGCTCTGAGAAGTCCGGCAGCAGGACCCAGGCCATGGCCCAGAGTCCCAGGAAAATGGCCAGCAGAGCCACATGCTCAGAAGTGTTCACCCAGTGCCGAACCAAGTAACGCCACCTGAAAGAAGTAGAATACAGTTGACCAACTGACCACGAGATGGTGAATAAACTGAAAAGTATTATGGCCAGAACGATTATAGCAAGAGTTTCGTGTGTCTAAGTTATGCACACATAATTGCCGATAATTACGAAGCCCACTTGAAGGTATAAAAGCAGCCTGAACAGAGGAAACTCAACCAGGAAGAGGACCAATGGAAAGCCACAAGGATCGGACCGAGTCTATGCACCTGATTCTCAGGGTCATGCAGCTATTCGGCCTCTGGCCCTGGTCGCTGAGAGAAGGAGAGCAATGGACCATCTCGGGTTTCGTGAAGCGCAACTACCGCTTCCTGCTGCATCTGCCCATAACCTTCACCTTCATCGGACTCATGTGGCTAGAGGCCTTCATCTCCAGCAACCTGGAGCAGGCCGGTCAGGTGCTCTACATGTCCATCACGGAAATGGCGCTGGTGGTGAAGATCCTGAGCATATGGCACCACCGCTCTGAGGCTTGGCAGCTAATGCAAGAGCTCAAACACGGCCCGGACTATCAACTTCGCGGGAAGGAGGAGCTGGATTTCTGGCGACGGGAGCAGCGCTATTTCAAGTGGTTTTTCTACATCTACATACTGATTAGCCTGGGAGTGGTCTACAGTGCTTGCGCGGGGGTACTGTTCCTCAAGGAGTACGAGCTGCCCTTCGCCTACTACGTGCCCTTCGAGTGGCGGAACGAAAAGGGTTATTGGTTCGCCTATGGTTACGACATGGCGGGCATGACCCTCACCTGTATCTCCAACATAACCCTGGACACACTGGGCTGCTACTTCCTGTTCCACATATCCCTATTGTACCGCCTGCTGGGTCTACGATTGAGAGCTCTTAATAATATAAAGGATGAGGCTTGTTTTGGACGCGAGTTGCGTTGCATCTTTAGGCTGCATCAGAGTATGCGAAGGTTAATTCATAATTTAACAAGGATTTTTCCTTAACTTAACTTGTTCTAATCTTTATAGGCTAACCGTGATCTGCCAGAAAATAGTGTCACCCTACATTCTGTCACAGATCATTCTAAGTGCTCTGATAATCTGCTTTAGTGGATATCGTCTACAGCACGTGGGAATCCGGGACAATCCCGGCCAGTTCGTGGCCATGCTGCAGTTCCTCAGCGTGATGATCCTACAGATTTATCTACCTTGCTATTATGGAAATGAAATAACCGTCCATGCCCACCAGCTGACCAACGAGGTCTATCACACCAACTGGCTGCAGTGTGGAGTACCGATTCGCAAGCTGCTGAATGCCTACATGGAGCACCTAAAAAGGCCGGTAACCATCCGAGCCGGAAACTTCTTTGCCGTTGGATTGCCTATTTTCGTCAAGGTTTCTGTTTTTGTATTCTTGCTGTGATGATTATTGTTATTACATTTTTTTTTACCTGCAGACCATCAACAATGCCTACAGTTTCTTTGCCCTGCTACTCAATGTCTCGAAGTGAGCCAGGCAGATCACTTGAATTATTTAATAAATTATTAAAAAAAATAATACATTTTGTAATAAATAAAACATCGATAACTACTTTTAAATGCAATTACTTTTGTCCGAAAAACTATGTTTTTAATATGACATTTTATTTGAATATATTTATATGCATAACTTAATTTATTTTAATTTTTATTTAATTAATTTAAACTATACTTATCGGAATCATATGACAAGGCTACCTTTTTTTAAACCTAAGCAATGCAAAGCCTAAAAACTTTTAATTCAATAGGTTGCTTTTAAAATATCAACAAAATGTATTGCCAATTTACACTGTAAAGTTTTCCGATTTCAAATGAATACATTTTTGGCTTAGTTAATATTAATTTCCAGTGCAAACCCATGGACCGGCTTACCAAAGCCAGCTTCCTTTCTTTTTCAATTATATTACTATTTTTTAGTATATATTTTAGTAATTCAAAAGAGTCTTTTGTATCCTTGATATAATTTTTAATGTAAGCCCAAAAAATAATTTCTAAACTCTTTGCATTGTGAATTCATTTGCAGTTTAGTGCGATTCATATTAGAATCTGAATGTAAGGATGAATTCCAAACTCGAAAAGGGTCCTACAAAAAATAATTTAAGCACCTTTTCTGGGAATTCTTAAATACAAACCTGTTCACTGCTGCACAGCTCTCGATGCACTGACTTGAAAATCCCAAACTTGAAGTCTGGTATGGGATTATTTCCCCCAGTCATCTCCGTTTTCAATTGCGTGACTTACACTTTTAGAGAGGGCCAGCAATTAACAGGATACTTATGTCAGCAAGCTAATTATTGTAATTGCTCCTACTCATTAATTGTATAAATATTTTGACTGATTACCGAAACCAATCAGGGACGGAAAAGCGCAGGAACTAAGCTCACAAAAAGAACCGGTTCCACAAAAGTCAAGGAAATCACTTACATTTATGCCTTACTTTCCCAATGAAGGATATATCACTAGCTCATTCTTCCTGTGATATCCATGAACTAGAACTGAAATTGTAAGTTCCACTGGAAAGAGGTGAAATAACACGGCCCTAGTTCAGCCTCAATCAGAGGCGTGTCCCCAAGGTGACCTACGAATACTTTGAAATCCCCAGGGGTTATATAAGCCGGAAAACTCTGGGTTTTTCCTTTGTAAAGTAAAGTAAATTTGAGTTACTGAAATGGAGTCTACGGATCGCCTATCTGCAATCAACTTCCTAATTGTGGTCCAGCGCTGGACGGGACTCATTAAGTGGAAAAGCGAGCAGGGAGGTGGCCTTTTGTCCTGGATAATGCGCATTTATCCCTTTGTACTGCACCTGCCGCTGACGTTTACGTATATTGCCCTGATGTGGTACGAGGCCATTACCTCCGCGGACTTTGAGGAGGCCGGCCAGGTTCTGTATATGTCCATAACCGAGCTGGCACTGGTCACCAAGCTCTTGAACATTTGGTACCGACGCGATAAGGCAGCTCACTTTTTGGATGAACTACAGAATGATGCTGCCTACAGTCTGCGTAATTCCGAAGAAATCCAATTCTGGCAGCGGAACCAAAAGGATTTTCAGCGCATATTCTACGGCTTTATCGGAGGCAGTCTCTTTGTGGCCGTAATGGGTTATGTCAGCGTGTTCTTCCAGGAAGAATACGAGCTTCCCTTCGCCTATTACGTGCCCTTCGAGTGGCGCAATGAGGAGCGTTACATGTACGCCTGGGGCTACAACGTGGTGGCCATGACACTCTGCTGCCTGTCCAACAGTCTCCTCGACACCCTCGGCTGCTACTTCATGTTTCAGATCGCCTCGCTCTTCCGTCTGATGAGCCTCCGGCTGCAGGCCCTGCAAGATGTCCCCGAGCAGCAGGCCAAACCGGAGCTGCACCGACTCTTTCGGATGCACGCCAAGGTCCGCCGGCTGACTAGAGAGTGCGAGCTGCTGGTTTCCCCATACGTCCTGTCGCAGGTGGTTTTAAGCGCCTTCATCATCTGCTTCAGCGCCTATCGGCTGGTGCACATGGGCTTCAAGCAACGCCCTGGGCTCTTCCTCACCACCGTGCAGTTCGTGGCCGTGATGATCGTCCAGATCTTCCTGCCCTGCTACTACGGCAACGAGCTGACCTTCCATGCCAACGCCCTGACCAACAGCGTCTTCGGCACCAACTGGCTGGAGTACTCCGTGGGCACTCGCAAGCTGCTCAACTGCTACATGGAGTTCCTCAAGCGACCGGTAAAGGTGCGGGCAGGGGTCTTCTTCGAAATCGGATTGCCCATCTTCGTAAAGGTGAACGTTATAAATGATTTAGTCAGCTCTCTTATCAGGTTGTTATTGAATTTTTAGTCCTTATTATAATTTCGAACTTTGAATCAAATTGAAAGATAACTTTTAAAAACTTAAATACAAGCATTTAAGATATTTAAATTGTGCTCGCACACTAACTTATGAACTTATTTTTGGCAGACTATCAACAATGCCTACAGTTTCTTCGCCCTGCTGCTGAAGATATCCAAGTAAGGAAGGCATCTACCCGCTGAAGGAGCACAATGGAAACACCCACGGGTCGGATACGTAACACTGTAACTCATACGCCGCGTGGTTGTAAACAACGAGAATAAACGCCTGCAGCCAGAAAGGCATTTCGCCAGCTATTAAAGTAAGTGTCGCAGCCAAAAATGAGCAAAACAAAAAAGAAGAGAGAAATAAAAAACGGGAAATCAGGCTCGACTGCTGACTAGACGTCGGGGGATAGGGGACATGAGGACATGGGATTTGGCTGGGAGCAGGACCGAACACAGCCCCGTCGCTAACGGAAGCACGCGCGGCTGCCTAGTGCAGCGGCAACTTCCAGAAGGACATTGTTGGCGCACAAAAGAAATACAAAATACAAAAATACAAAACGAAAGGCGGCGAGCGGATATGCGAAAAACGCGTGCAATGCAAGTGTGAATGGCGGCGCTGCTGTCCCGCCGGAAGTGCATTCAAAGGGTTAAGCACAAATCCGCACAATGCCATCGAGCCGGAGTTCTGGCCACATGAGCTTTTCACTTACCACTGGGGTCCTTTGTACTCGTCGCCATGAACTCCGCCCGGAGTTGGCAAGCCGGAGCCGTTGCCGGAGCCCGCATTGTTGGCGGCAACGTTTTGTGTTGTATTTGTTAAATTTAATGATGTCGGCGTTAAAATTATTGTTGCAGCGTTTTGTGTAGCATCTCCGCCGCCTGCGTCCTCCGGGATCCTCTGTATGTCTAATTTGGTATGCAGCGGAGGAGTGGGCAGGTTGTCGCCATGCGATTGTGTTCCCTGCGGCACACTGCTCCCGTTGCCGTTGCCAGCTCCTTGCGTCATCCTGTCACCTGGCGCCAGAGCTCTGCTGTTGAATTGCTGTTGCTGCTGCTGCTGCTGCAGCTGCCTCTGATTTGGCTGCTGTCTGCCGCGCTTAGCTGTAAGTGGCGAACAGATTTAAATGTCTTAATAGATATGTCAGAGTCAGGTTCACTGAGGAAAAGGTATTCGAAAAAGGTATACTTTTAGTCTAAAAGTAAGTCAGAGAAGTTCTTCTAAAAGGGGAATAGATAAAGGTCATTTTTAGAATTTTAAAATATGAGCTTACAGATACTTAACCAATATTTCTTAACCTATCTAAAAATTAATTAATCTTTTAAAGATATTTTTGCTTGTAAAAAATCCCTGCCCTGTATTTTGGCTGTGCACCAAAAATGAAAACAAAATGAACAAGGTCTTCCCGGGGCTTATAAGCCATCCCGTCCGCCACTTTTGCAGCTCATGCATAACGAAGGCCCGGCGCAGCACAGCAGTTGGATCGTTTAAACGGCTAAGTGCAGCGGAGACACTTGCACACCCTGAACTCAAGGCGCTGTCGACGACGCTGGCGAAATGAAGATTGCAACAAAGATTGACAACCGTTGATTGCACAGAACGAGCGCGGAGAGGTCGAGGAAGACGTGGCGAGGACGAGGGCGAGGACACCGATGCCTGCCGGCAGGAAGATGTTTGCGCCTGGGCCAGGACGAGGTCCTCCAGACGACAGGTGCTCGTGATCCGGCAGTCGCCTCCATAATTGGCTTCATTGTTGCCGCGACAACTTCACACTTTTGTCACCGGGGCAAGGCGGGGGTAAATTGCTAGAGCTGCTAGACAGTAGGAAATACATAAATATTTCCATTTATAATTAGCGCACTTAATGCCGGTTTGTTGCGAACCATGCCATTCTGGGCAATTGACGCCTCCCACTGGAGGGGCTAATTGGAGGGGAGACTACGATTTGCATATGAAGCGCCGTTCTAATAACGACAATCCACAATCTCCTCGCAACCTTGCGATTATTATGCAGAGTGGCCCGTGCAATCAACACTTGATTTGATTCGATTGGATTGGGATTTGGAAGCCTATAGGTTCTTTTTATTTTACCAGCTGCCAGGCGTGTTTGTATTCGATTTTAGAAGACTATCTGCTTGTCATTTGTCACCACTCCGCTGCGCCGGCTACGTGTTAATTGTGCGCAAATATTTAGCGCCAATTCTCGCCGCTGCGGCTCGAACTCTAGTTCCAGCTTGCCTGTTTGCGTATCTGTCCATCGATCACGTGTCGATTGTGATTGCGATTCAGAGCGTCATGCGACTCTTTGACACACACGCCCAAATTGATTGGCGATGCTAATTGCTGGGCTTTGTCACAGCCCAAGAAGCTCAGGCAGTGCGTAATCTAGTCTAAAAATATCTAGATTACAGCCTCAAGAAGAATTTAATATGCTTGTAAAATTGTATTAGATTGTGAAATAAATTATATTACTATTTTGGCTAAGTTATACGTTTTTGTTATTGGTAATCCTTGCAACAATAAAAGGTTCAAGAATTGAAAAACAATCTTGTTTTTGCGTTACGTTTCAAATGTAGTAAATATAATAAAATAATTTTAATTCATAATATTTAAACAACTCTTTAATTTATTTGTTAGGTATTTAATTTTGAACATTGTATGGTAGATAACATTCTGAAACAGGAATACTTCACTTTTATTATTGATTAAAAAACCTTTTCAGTAAAAACTTTATTATATTGCTTAACTATTTAATTTTATGCCTAATAATATACCCAATATCCAGTTAAAAATCATTTCAAAATTAAAAGCTTATACCATACACACATCTTTAATGAAAATGTTTCTATTGACAAGCATGCTCACACACCCATTCGTTGATGTATGTGACCTTCTCAGGCATCAAAATATATAAAAATAATAAAACTACAGCTGATTCGTGTATACGTATTCTCTGTCTGAGAGAGATAACGCTATAAAAAAAAGCTATTGAAAAAACCGGCAAACAAAATATTTACGGACACAGAAAAGCTGTGTCGGTACTGAGAGTATACATTTATTTACATTTCAATATAAATTGCAATGAAAATATAAAATAATCAGCTATAACAAAATATTTTACTTATTACTTTTAAAACAATAACGAAATTGTTTAAGCACTAATGAAATGAACAATGCGAACTAAGACTGGAGTTGGGGAATTTAATTTTACCTGGACAGAGGATAAATTAATCAGTTTGTTAGCCACAGCACTCGTAAACCTCAACACTGGAGTTGCATATTCCGTTCAGAGATGATTATAATCTTCAGAATTCGTTCTATCAGCGACCTACCGCACCGAACCGCACAAATTTAATGACGAACTAATCGCATTCGCTGGCCGCGGCCTACTGAGATCCCAACGCTCCCAGTACTTTCCGCGGAAAGCTCCGGCATCTATATTTTTTATCTTATGCTAATAAAAAACATACATCTAGTAGGCAGCCGGAGAATCTCTCGTGGGCACGCGAGCGAAACACATAAAATATTTGTTTAATAATTTAAAATTAGCAGGCGAATTGGAGAACAGCCGATGCGAGAGCAAAGTGAGAGCTAATGTAAGGCGTTGGGAAATGATTGGATTATTAGCAACAATTGGCACTGAAAATCGGACGCGTTCGAGGTGCTAATCCGAAGAGCTGTCAGAGACCGATCAAGATATTAACAATAAATATATACTTCCAGAGCTAACTGTTGAAACTCAGAACCACATGGGAATTTCCAAAGGCCTTTGTATATTTAATGGATAATCACAACGAATAATATTTATAGGTTTAATTAGTTTTACTTAAACATCATAGTTTTTTAATAATGTCTGGACAACAAAATTAAGACAAGCCTATATTCCCTTTAAAGCCTGACTTCTTTGTCATTTCTTCAGAAATGCCCAATTAATCTTCCCACCGGCTGAATGAAATGTAATTCAAGGAATCCCTGGGTTCCGGCAATAGTTGGGGAAGCGCAGACCCACGGGGTTTTCCAACATAAACACTTGTTTGGCCCGCGGCGCAATTATGATTACGAGCATTTGCTTATCAATTAATTAGCCATAACCAACAAGAAACTTATGTACGCCCGGCAAATATTTGCCATTTCAGCGGGGCCAAACCCTCGGCTCGGTTCGGTTCGATGCGGTTCAGTTGAGATGAATTCATTATGGCTCCCAGCTTATTGAATATTTACAAGTTCAATGCGAAGTTCGCGTTTGAACTACAACAAATATTTAAGTTTTGCTAATTAATTTAAAATATCTCCGCCGTAGGAAACTTGCCAGGCTCAGGATGGGCGAATGGGCGGGCTGGAATGATAAGCGAAGCGAGATTTCTTCGGCTGCATCTCCACATTTTTGAATTATGTGCCTCATTTAAAAGTTTTTGCGGAACTCACTTTTATTTTTTGTCAGCTCCCGCCGCTGCAATGAAAAAATTGTGCATAAATTGTGCAAAGGTGTCGGCAGAGATAGCGCTCCACGGCGAGTATTGTAAGAAGGCGCTTTCACGAAGGTGGCCTCCCACTATCCTCCACTCCAGTCCACTCCACTCCTGTTCTTTGTGATATTTCATATTTCATATTCATGCGCTGCACTCAGCGGAGCGGCGTTGAGCCAACTTGAACTGCAAGTTGGCCAGGTCATTAAGGCTTCTTTGCTGCTGCCATTGGAACTGCCTTTGGCCGGGACCTGCAGCTCGCCCCATTGATTATTACCTTTGGCAGTTGCCCCATTCTTCTGCTCCTGCTCCTGGTCCTGCTCCTCCTCCATCTCCCTCGGCCTTGGCTCCGCCTCCTATCGCTGGTGGCACTTTTTGGCATTTTATCTTGTCATATTTTCTGCAACTTTCAAGTGACCAGGCACGAAAATAATGCAAAAGTTTTTTCCCAGCCAGCCAGCCAGCTCCTTGGGTGGCCAGAAATTCGCTTTTCAATTGCTGCAGAAGTTTCCACACAAATTATGGCACTGGTACTGGGCTACCCGCTCCCACGTAGTGCGAAAAAAATAGTGGGCATGGATACCCAAGTAAAGATCCTGGCTGCAGCTGGACAAAAGTTTTTGTCACTCGGTTGTCATATGAGGAGGACCCGGGAAATGAGTTGCGTACGGGTGCGAATCCGAGGTGTTAATTGGAATCGAGGCAAAGACTACTCCGGACGAGGCTGTCGCAAAAACTAAACAAGTTCGAGGCTCGGAGAGTCTGAGAGACAGGCAAGACATTTGCCGTTTTCATGCGAAACTTCTTTGGGGTCCAATGGAGAATTTATTGTACTTCTCAAAGTTGAAAAAGTTTTTCACTGTCACTTAACATTTAGATTGTTATTACAGCGTGGAACTGCTGCAAAAAGTGCCATAAATTGGTTTTATTTGAATGCACTTCGAGGGAGGTATGTACTACACTGGCGGCTTGTGTGTACTTCCAGTGATTTATTTCAGTTCTTCAACTATTCATTATTTACAGGCGAACGTCAGTTGCTTTTTCAATATGTTTAAACGCTAAATTGCACACGGTGATGACTTTTGCTCCCAGCGTTTCCTTCATTTATTTATTTACTTATTATATATATTTTTTTATTGCTACCAAAGAGTTTCAAGCTCCCCGGCTCTCCGCCTGTCTGGGTCTGAGAGTCTGAGTCCCTGTCTGTGTCTGCTGCGAATATCAATTCACTTTTCCCATACCTAACACACATTTATTTTATTTATGTTTACTAAAGCGTGCCCGCTTTTCGCATCCTTCTCGTGTGTGCTCGGCAGGATTGCGCTGCGAGTTGCAAGTTGCAGCTTTCCTGTTAACCAGTGCATGGCACTGAATTCAAAAAATAATTTCTTTCCGCGCAAAGTGGGTGAGCTGCTGGCTGGCTAAGATTTCATTCCGTTGTCACGCACTTCCTGCCCAAAGACGAACTCACGCCCCAGCGATTCACGTCTAATTTAGTGCTCATACATCGCAAATCAGGGAAAACTGGCAATCTCTTTGGGCCCCGGGCCCCGGGTTCCGGGCCCGAGCAGATAGAAAAAGTCGAAAGCAGGTCAGCGTGCGCTCAGCAAGCTGCATTCATCGCTTGGCAAATAAAACGACAAATTGAAAATGGCAAAGAACATGAAAAGCCATATAAACAAATCCCCAGTATATCAGTCTGACAGACGGTCAAAGGCGGAATGCAGAGCTCCGATTAAGCGCAGTTTTAGTAATTAGCTACGGAGCAAGTGCAAGTGCGACATCCTTCAGAGTTGAGTTGCCTGCAGTCAAAGGAACTGTCGTCGAGCTGCGAAATGCTGTTGGGCAAAACTCATCAACGTCAATGCAAATGACGTCGGGAGTGAGTGCAAGTTAAAATTTTCCCATTCATTTGGCAATCATTATGCTGACTCACGGCGGCGCTGGCATTTATAAATGTCACCCGCTGCGTATACGTAATGAACTGACTTGAGCACGGCTCGGCGGGCGCATGGGGCGAATGCGCAATGCGAATACGAATTCAGCTGCTTCTACTGAGAATACTCATGGCACACACGCCCTGCATTTGTCAATAGCCGAGAATGCTTGTGTGCCAAACGTATATCATGCTGGCTTTAGTTAACAGAAATGTCGCTGCCTGTCCTCCGGAGCAGAAGCGACACATGAAAAGTGGTCGCTGGCAGCCGAGTGAAGGGTGAGCATCCATTCAAGGTTGAGCTTGAGAAATCGCCCGAGACGCTGCATTTAAATGGAATTTATTTAATATAAACGAGCCGCTGCAGCCTGCAACGGGAGAGCACAAATATTTAAATATGACTTCCAGAAAGCCAAATAGGAGTTACAGCGGGAGTTTCATTCGGAGTCAGAATCACTGAGGGCGAAACTCGAGTGCAAAGCGAAATGAATGCACAGGAAATGAGCCCGGGCTAATGCATATTCATGGAAACATACTTTCCCGAAAGCCCCGGGCATTTGGCATTTGTGTTAGTTGTCTGATTGTGGGTATTTGGGCGCAACTAAAATGGCTCATTATTCGTGTGAAAATTCCATGGCGGCCATAGCCCAGAGACGAATCCTGCTAGGCATCCAAAAAATCAGTAATGCAGCGCAGAAACTCATATTTAGACACATGCAAAACAATTGCAGCTCCGGCGACTTTAACAATAATAACCGGGGAAAAAACAGAGCCCTACCGACCACCTGCGAAAACATTCGCAGGGACTCGACCCAAGCGAAACTAATAACCTCTATGACTTCTGACTCTCCATGTTGAATAATTCCAGAAGCAGCGAACCAAGGGCCACTCCAATCACAGCCCCAGTGGCTTCAATATGAGAAAATATTACGTATACGCCCAGTACTCGCTGGCCTTTGTTCCTTCGCCGCTTGTGCGTTCACTCAAAAGCCAAATGCCTCAATCAGATCAAAGCAGCTCAGAGAACAGGCAGCATAGAAACAAACTTAGAATATAAAAACTATGAATATATGCTCGAATACATATATTAAGTATGCACTTCGCAGCCACTTCGCTTGGCCGACCCGCAAAGCGCTGACTGTCTGTACCGCCGGATGTCTTTTTCCAGCTTTCCATCTATTCTCCTCATACTGCTTGCTTTGTCCCTGTCCCGGTTTGCGGAATGTGTGCGTCAGAGGATGGAGGAAAATAGAAAGAATTTCCGGAACAAATCTCTGCGCTTCACCATGACGACGGCGCACAATTAGACTTATCACTTACCTTCCGTGCCGCCCGACATTGGCATCGGGGTGCCGTGGGAGCGAGGTGGGGGTTGCGGCCGCTCGCCCAGCAGGTGCTCCTTCTCCGGCTCGAGAATGCTGGCGGTAACCGTTTCGCTTGCCCGCCGCAGTAGCTGCAGCGGTGTGTGATTGGCATCCCGGCCTCTGTCCCGCTCCAGATCCAAGTCGTGCTGAGCCGGAGTCTGAAAGGACTCGTCGAAGGGGTTGCTGTTGCGAAAGGCCTGTAAGGGCGGACCCTCGCTGCCGGCCACCACGTCCAGGATATCTGTGGGAAGGGTACTCGTTAGTTAGCCAATCAGCCCTAGCGCTAATTTGCACAAGTCCAACTTCTGCACTTTGCACAGCGTGAATTAACTTTAAGTTTTCATTACGAAAAGTTTATGTCTCTTTCTTATCTGTGGAGTAGCTCTGTAACTTTATGAGGGAGTTAAAAGCGAAAACTATCTCAGAAATTACTGCATTTATTATATTGGCTAATGCTATTTTTTCTTTACATTCAAGAGAAATGGACGCCAGAAATATATTATTAATTTGAAAACATCCTTTGAGAATGTACGAAAACTAATATAGAAACATTATTGTGATCCCGAGCTTAAATGAAAATTCAGCAATAAATCAGCAAGCATAGAAAATGTTTATTTTAATAAATAATATATAATATACTCTTCACTAAATATTTTTGTTTATTTCAGCCTAAAAATAAGGCAAAGCTTGAGAATGTCAATCAACTCACTGAAAAGCATAAAATATCCATATTGCAGTTTATATTTATTTAATTTTTTTCTTGTTTTCGTTGAAAAACTCATTTTGTTCAGCAATCCAATATGTGTATAAATCACATATTTTTTGTGGAATCTTTTCGAGCTATGGCAGTTCGCTGGTATGCGCACACGATTCTTATTTATTGGCACTTCAGCAGAAAGTGGCATTTAATTGATTAACCATAAACTCGTAAATTAGCGGCTAATGTGAGACTGGAAAACTGCCAGTGCTAAGTGCCAAGTTCAAAATAAAATAAACCCCGAAATTGAGCTTACCCAAGTCGGCGCTCATGTCCAAAGAGCGGAGCAAAACGAAACTGACTGCCAAATAGCCGATGACAAAGAGAGGCGATAAAGAGCGATTGGTGACGCAACTCTATGATGACGTAGCCACCCGGTTTCGAGTCAAAGTGACGGCCAAAGAAGAGAAACGTGACAGCTCGAAAAAGAGAAAAGTGTATACTTGTATACGGCTATAAGCAATCGACCACGCGAATCGAGGGAATACAGCGAATGGAAAACACGCGTCGTCGCCGCCGGAAAGGCAAGGAATCAGATTCCCAGTGGCCAAGGCGGGCCAAGAACTTGGACTCCCAACCCTCAGCACGGAGCTTCTTTTTATCGCAACGCATGCACTGACAAATATTTGCCCGACGCATTAATTAGAAAAGCAATTTAAACAATCGCCGGCCAGCGGAGAGCCAGCGAGCGCTCTTCGATTAAAACTAATTGGCAAACAAACAAGCGGCGCAAAGCAAACCGAACGCGGTGCCTCCCTTTGCAGCAGAAAAACTGAGCAACAAGAGATTATATGTTAGCGAATCGGGGGAGAGAGCGGTGAGAGCATGATACCATATAGACGTGTAGGGAACTTGGCGTCGATGAAGTAGACTTAACTTCGATTCAATACTCCCAACACTTGGCAGTAGCAGGCCAATTAGCTGATAAATTAATGAAATATGGACGTAATTTATCAGAATGCGATAAGGAAGTGAATGGCTCGATTATTATTAGCCATCTATTCACAGCTCATTGTGGGTGTGCAAGGAGGGGAGCTATGTGGTTCTCGATCCGCGACCTACCTTATTTTCTGTGTTTTATATAGGAGAATGCCGAGTGCTTGTAGAACATGTCAAAATGTATACCTTTTAACAGATGTAAAGGTGAATAGATATCTATTTAATTTCCTTAAAATCTACATATTTAAATATAAAAAAAATTAAAAAAAATCGTATAAAAGGTAATATAAATCTATTTACTTTGTATCTTTAACAGACATCCTTTATTTCCCGCGCGTTCATTAAAAACGATGCGTTTGTCTTGTAAATTGTTTTTTCAAAAAATTTGCATTTTGACTGGCTCATCAAATTTTGGTTGGCTTTCACCGCCAGCCAGGCCTTAATTTAATTGCTCTGCCGTAGCAACGTTTTTAATTTACCTGATGGACAGCGCGCGAAACATGACCAATCGCTGCGACGTCACCGCCATTATCCTTGTCGCAGTCAGATCATCTCCTCATCAGCCGCACGTGCAAAAAGTGTCGTGAGCGAAAATATTTAATTTATTTTAACTACGCACACTTTTTCAATTTTTTAATTGTTTGCAGTGTTGAGTGCCGCGCAGTGCATAAGATGCACTGATGATGATGGCTCATCAAAAACAAACAGGCGATAGCGTGGAAAGGCCACAAAAGCAAACTGAGAGCGGGAAAATGCGAAAAAAAAAGAGGAATAATAAAAGAGTGGAAAGCTGACACAAATGTTTCTTTATTTGCCAGAGCCCCGTGATTTTTGTTGCATCAAATTGGAGTTTTTTCCTTAAATATAGTAAACATGGATGGTGCACGGATTTATGTATAGCACGGCGCTGATGAAAATGACTCGATGCATTGTCCGTGTTTACTGTTTGTCAGACAGCCAGCTCCGGCGTTGGAGTGTGGCGCAAAAAACATTAATTTGCATGCAAGTCAATTATCAGGAGGCACCCAACAGTCAGGTAACAACATTCCAGTTTTTTTTTTTTGCCCCACAAAGGAAACGCTCTTAAACAGCCAAACAGGAAAACAAAAATTAAGGGAAATACTTATTTGAGGGTACTCTTTTTGGTCATCAATTCTAAATAAATCTGCAAACTATTCTATCAACCAAATATAATTCCCATTTATATTTTCTATGCTTTTTCCATTTAATTTTAATAATATTTAAAATTGTATTGTAATGAAAAATACTACCCAAAATAGTAGGCAACTTTCTAAAATCGGAATGCAAATAATATTCCACCCGTAATAATACAATTTCCCTCTTAACAGGGTATTAAATGACTCATTAGACGAGAGGCCTTTCAAACTGACTGGTCAGCACATTTCAAAATGTTTTTATTAATTAAAAATATTGCAAATTAAACACATTTCCAAATTGCGTTTTGCATTTTTCCGATAAATACGCATCTGTGAAAAAAAATGTAAATATAATTTACAAAAGCATACAGAAGCCGTCAGTGGCTTTCGATTTCACTTTTTATTCTCCTTTTATTTTTGCTACATTTTGGTTTGCTCTATCGCCGCTCGTCCAGAGCCAGGCAATCACTAAAACTAGAAGTAGTCTTATTTTGCTTAAAGCTGTTAAGGATAACTAACACTAACGCTAAACAATACTTTGGGGGCCAGTCTTGCGGCGGGGTGGGCACAGTTTTACCTGCTCTTGATTGTCACCTCAAAGTTGGCGCCCAAGTTGCGGCAGCTGAGGAACTCCCCGGACGCCCTAATCTCGGGCCAACTGCGTCGGAGCGACTGAACTGGACCAAACCACTTGACGCCCTCGCCCTGAGCCTCGATAACAGCCTCAAAGTTGGACCGCCCGACGGGTCCTCCTAGCGGCGCCTGGTCCAGGTGCCACAGGAAGACGGCGTGCTCGTTGCCGCCGATCGGTATGACAGCCAAGAAAAATGGATGCACCAGGTTCGGGTCTGTGTTCATTTCCAGGTCCTCGCTCATCTTCAAACAGACCACGCCCTCCTGCGGTGGCGGGGGCCTCACGTGCAGCCTCCGGCCAAACGTGCCGCAGAACTGGACCACAGCCAGGCGGTGCTCTCCGCTGAGGTGGCGCAGCAGCTGCCACTCCTGGTGCACTGCATCTAGCCCCTGATTTATGCCGGATGCTGCCGCCTGTTTATGGCTCCCCGCTGATAAGGCGCCGGTCTCAGCTCCCACTCCAGATCCTGATCCTGCGGAAGTCTGTCCCAACTGCAACGCGACTGTTGACAATTTGTTGGCCAGCGGCTGCTGGTGGTTGCTGCATGATTTCCCAGTGGGGCAATGATAATTCTGAGACTCGCTCTCCACCTGCTCGTCGGCGATGCGCTGTCCATTATTCGTGGTGGCAACTCCATCGCAGCGCAATCCGTCTTCATCTGGCCCCGCAATCCGCCAACTTTTCTTGCCAAACTTTAACTTTGGTTTAACGAGCATATTGTTGTGACCTTCCTCGAAAGTCTCCGGCTGGTGCTGCTGCACTTTTATCAGCGAGCAGTGCTCCGTGCCCCGGCTGCCACCGGATTCGTGGGCGACATCACTCGGAGCTTGAGCACTTTCCGCCGGAGCAGGTCCCTTTGGCATTGGCTCCGCCACAACCGGCAGGACCGACAGTTGCCTGGAGATCTGCTTGCCCTGCTTCTTGCCGGAATTCGACTTGGCCAACGCCATTTTCGGTTGATTATGATATTCATTTGTGCACTTGTTGACGCTGCTCAGTTTTTCATAGCCCTGGGCCGCAGTCACCTTGCTGGTTTTCCCTGTAAGCAAACAAGAACGATGAGAATTCCGCAGGAATGCATTTCAAAATGTAAATATAATAAATGCACTTAAGATTTTCCCGTCTTGCTGCACTAAACCAAATTTAGGAAAATAATAATTTCCATTTCTTTAAACAATGATGCAAATAAAATAAAATCAGAATAATTTAAAATCATTGTAAATATGTTTTAAAAATTAAATATATTTTACTTGGAAATTTCCTACTTTTATTTTAAAACAGTTTACGAGAAGTATTTGCTAAGAAGCTAGTGTAAATATCAATAAATTATTGTAAATAAATTTAGAAGCCTTTAATATACAGTAAATATTTTTTATTTAAGTGCAGTACGCACTATTCTTGATGGCCGTAGTTTCGCAAGTTTCCCTGCCGCTGAAAATGTCCATTTTCGCTCGTTAGAGCATTTGCCCCCTTGACAAGTAACTCGGCAGAAGTTCAAGTGGCAAATGAAAATAGAAAAAACTAAATAATTCCTCAAGTACACACCTACAGACATACATATACTATATATAAATATGAGCTAAGAAATCTCAGCAAAACATAAAGAATGCACACTTAATGTGGAAGCAATAAAAACCTACTAAGCACGGAATAAGCTAGGGGAAACAAAGAAAGAAGAATCCCCCGAAGTGCGGGTAAAGTGGCAAAAAATGAAGACCAACAAGTAAAAACAAATGCAGACAACGCGGAAATTCTTGAGCTTGCTTCTGCTGCTTGTTACCTACGCTGTAAACTTCACTCCAAGTTAAGTTGGCGGACACAGATTGAAAATGGCAACGAGGCGGCTAAACTTTAAACGAGGCTCCGAGCAGAGAGCAGCAAGCAGGCGAGCGGCCATGTAACGCAATGCCGGCAAGATGGCAACAGCATAAAGCGCGAAAAACTTTAGCAATTTATGTTACATAATTATGCTATAAAAAGAACAACAAGGGAAGATGAGCCATTGCGCTCAATTTCAAGCACTCTTGACTCGGCTCCGCTTTCTGCTCGCATTTTTCTTTCATTTGCGCCGCCTCTCGGTTGAGATTTAAGTGAAACATTGACACTTGCCGCTGCCGAAAACTTTTTGGCCCAAGTAAATGACGTCTCGGAGCCCTGAGCCCAGACCCAGAATGTTGCCAATGGAGAGCAGGGGCGAAGCATATGATATTTCAGGGGGGAGGCTTGTAACTAAATATTGTTATATTATGTAATTCATAATAAAATAAATTCATAGCTTGAAATACTTTTAATCAATCTTGTTACGGAGCATGTTTTTTCATTGAGAAATAACAATCAATATGAATATTAAATTCTTAGCTCAACTTATAATTAAAATTTAAATGTCTAGGAATATACAAGTCCTACAATAATAATAACTTCAATATTAATTTTTAAAATATTTTTCTACATTCACTTAAGCCCCTCCTGGGTTAAGATGAACCTAGACAACTGCCAGAATCTGACAGAAACAGCCAGCTGGCGCCTAATGACACTGCTAATTCGGGTTTCGTTTCGCCTGGATTGGATAGATAAAAGTCGCTACATGTACTTGCAGATTGGGTGCACTTACCGCCGTCGCAGGGAAAGCTCTCCGCCAGCAGGGTGAATAATTTGTCCGACAGTAGACAGCGACCTCGCGGTCCCAGAGGAACCCGGCACACCGGACACTTCACGGAGCGGCTGCGGCAATTATTGCAGAGCACGTGTCCGTTGCAGCACTGCCAGCCAGGTGGCTTGATGACCTGATTTCCAGTTCGTTGGCCCGGTGAGAGGATCCGCGGGAAGGGGGCGAAGAGTGCGTGTAATTATTCAGAGAGGGAATCATTTCAATTAATTATACATATCGTGACCATCGAACCCGGCCACAGGGGCCACAGAGACGGGATCCCCCTGATTGCTCGTTATTATTATTGCTCGAATTGGATTTAAACAAAAACCAATTGCAGTCCTTGTCGTAAGTAATGTACAAATGGCAACTAAATTTGATTATTCCTCACATTGGGCTCTCCTTTGCCCAAGTCTCAATGGCTTTTCCTCTGGGAAGAGCTGGCTCTCCTTGCGTCTAGCTGCTGCTTCTATTGCTGCTCTCGAGTGTACATAGATGCATATAAAAAATGCATTATATTGGCAGCGCTGTGCGCAGCAAGCTTTCCATTTAAATTGAAAATCAAATTGAAAATATTGCAAGCGGATTTAAAATAATACAACTGTGTTTGATGCGCGCCCAAATACTTTTGCGAATTTGAAGCTGGCCCTTACAAAAGCACAAAACTGGGCCAAAAACACAAACGCAAAATGCTGAAATACTGAAATACTGAAATAAAGAAATACAGAAATATAAAAATGTGAACACGAAAAACACTCGCAATCGGATAGACTGACGGACTGGGGGGAATATGCATCGAAATTTGGCTGATGCTTTTTGTCTCTCCTCAATCGATGTGCAGACAAACATAAATTTGCTCCATTCAGAATAAAGAAACAATTTCTGGTCGGCAGAATTCATACTTTTTGCTACGATTTGGCAGAACTGCAATCGAAGTATTACAAATGTAAAACGATTCGATGGCAATCTGACCAAACGAAAAAAAAAATACCAAGATAAAGAACTCTGACCACGATGGAAAATCGAAAATACATATGCCCTCACTTTCTAGCATATATATTTATATGTATGTAATAGATTTACGTGGGAAATAAGGCAGGGATTTAAGCGTCGTGCACGTGTGGCAAGCGTTCTAAATGTTATTCGTCTTTTATTGTTTTTAATTGGCTTAAATGGCATGAGCAAATGCTTTTAATTTTAATACCATTGCATGCATAAACAAAGACTCCAATTAGTGATAGAAATCAATTAAATGCAGCTGAGCGAAAACAAAGTGGAGCTGGTGGGGGAGTGAGAAATGAAGGTGGAAGTGGAAATGGAACTGGCAGAGGAAGCGGAAATGGCCAAAGACGAGTGTGGATGCCCCACTTCCGAGCAGCAGCTGTCGCTCCAAAATCGAAGGCACCATAGCATGCTTTTAGGCATATTGTAAAATATCTTTCCGTTCGATGGCAACCATATCGAATTAATTCGATTGCCAAAGTCCGCCTGCCAGTTTATATTAAAGAAAAGCCCGCCAGGCCAAGGCCGATCGAGTGCAATCAAAATGAATTAATCATATTGTGCTGGCCAAATCCTTGCCTGCCTTAGCGAGCCGTTTGTTTGCTGAATTTATGAAAATTAAATGGCTCGCAAATTTATGCATATTTAAATGAAACAAAAACAAGCTCATGCCCGATTTAATGTCAAACAAGGAAAAGCACTGGCAAATCCTTATCCGAACGGATGGAGCCTAATGCAGGCGATTAGCATTCAAGGGAATCGGGATGCGCAACTATTAAAAGTCCGGCAAAACAAAATCCCTTAATAACTTAATGGACTTGTGTGTGTGTTGGCAAACACATATATGAGAAAAGACAGGGGCAACACACCAGAATACGCTCATAATACAATATAATGCCGTCTCCGTGCCACAGTAATAATGGCAAAATCATAAGGACTCTCTGGCAACTAAGCCGCAGGGCGGTAAGACTGGGAACGAGACCGAGAGTATCCGGCATAAACTGATTTCGGGTTAATAAACAAATTATTCAGTGCAGCTGCAAAAGGAGTGCAAGCTGCTCTGTGGCCAGCTGCCAGCTCCCAGCTCTGAAGGCGTTGCAGCGTGGCCGTATCTGAAATATCTCCGGAATCAGGCATGTCCTTGCCCTTGCTGCTGCCGCCTGCACATGCTTAATTTATGGTTACACACCGACACTCCTACTTCAACGAGATCTGCTGCTGCTGCTGCTGCTCCAGGCGAGAATTTCATTTGAAAATACTCGTAGCTCTGCATTTTGAATGGAGGTTGGCCCCAGCCCGACTCGGTCCGGCACTGTCCGCTCACTCTTCTTTATCTTGTCTAATTAATTAAATTTATGTTTTTGCTGACAAGCCGGGCATAAATAAATTTAAAGCCCGGCCCTCGTCACCGACTTCAATTTAAATGCACAACGAGCTCGGGGGCTAGCATGGAGAGCATCGCAACAGCAAAAACAGAAGCTGCCCGCAGGCGATTGACACGATTATTCACACTGACTTCCGCTGCCGCACACTCTAATCGTCAATATTTGATTTTTAAACGACATAATCAATCACACTGCCCGTGCTATGTGTATATATTTTGCAAAACTAATCAAATCACATGCCAGAGCAAACATTTATCAAAAACCTACTCGAAATATAGGACAAAATAAAACTGGCAGCAGGCTGAAAAAAATAAAAAGGAGAAAAAAGGAACATAACCGACGGCTATTAACTGGCAGCATGGAAAGCTGGCCGGATCGGGACATGTGCGTCGTTTGAGTAATTGAGTCAACAAGGCCGTCGTACCTGCCCCCACGAAGGCGAGGAGCAGCAAGGAGAGGATGTCCTGACGAGGGCACGCAATCACTGGCAGCCCGGTGCTCCAAACTTTCTATATATCTAGTATGTATATATATGTATATATAAATATATACTTGTAGAGCAAAGTCAAGTGATTAGCAACAAACTTGCGCAGCAAAATCAACTCAGATCGGGAAGAGGATGGCGCTGCGACTGGGACTGTAACTTCCACTGCACGGAGAGAAATAATTGAGATCTTGAAACTGATTAAATAGCAAATAAAATACTACCTTCATTTTGAGCAGTCTTTCTCATTTATGTTAGATTTGATTTAGATCGAAACCTGGTGATATTATGACTATAATATTTAAAGTTCCCCAACTACTAAATGCCTCAGTGGAATCTCTCTTTATGTGAGATTGAAAGCAGCGGCTGGCGAAGGCAAACAAACGACCAACTGGCCAACTAAGTTTTTGGACGAGTTCGGGGCCCAGCCGAGTTAGATAATGACGAACTAAAACTAAAGCCGACCAGCCTCATCGATATGCAATGCACATGCAGGCGACCCATCTCAGTCGCCCACTACCCGACATTCCAAGGACCATCGCAACAGCAGTCCGTCCCGCATCGTCCACTCACCTCAAGGCACACAGGACACTCCAGTAATTGGGAAATATGTTGCAGGCATGTTGCAAACTTTTGCAGCGATTGTTGATTAATTCCATGCTGCTGCAAATACAAAGACAGAACGGGAAAGCGCTGGTTAATTTGAGGGTTTCTGGTTTCTGTTCAAGGTTAAATGGCACTTCTCGGGGATTCAATCAATTAAATCTGACGCCTACACTTAATTGTATTTACATTTTTGGGGAGCCACACTTTCGCTGCTGCGTCGTAAATAATTCACACAAGAGTGTCCATGAAAGCTCCCGGACTTAAGCCGATTTCCATTTAATTTGCATTCGATTATCAAAACGAGCCGAGCGTGCGCCGAGTAATATAATATGTTCAAAATTCCATCGAAAGGGTGGCCTGCATTCGGAAGACACATTACGTTCTATGCCTGATTGCGGTTGCAAGTTTAATCTGTTTAACGTTCCTGACCGAGCACACACAGACCCACACATACCGAGTGGCACAACACACTCTGTGATGCACAGCCTTCGGCATTGATTGAAATGGACTTTCCATGCCAACCACCTGTGCCAGGTGTCCGAGTGTCCGTAAGTCCATTGCTCCGCGTGTGTGTCCTGCTTAAATTTTCGACTCTGCCACTGCAAGGACATTTGGGTCAATTGAATTGTAATAAAGTACACATAATGTGTCAAGAACGGAATTACGTTAGTTCGATTCAATTGAATTTAATAAAATAAACAGCTCCTAGGTCGGCAGATAAACAATTTACCACGACGCCCTGTATTGACATCAGCACGGAAGAACACCTCGAGCTAAGCTTCAGGGCTTAATTTAGCTCAACGGGACATTGAGGTGGACCTTAGTGTTTGATAAATTCATGGCCAATACTTAATTTATATTTACATTAAATTACATGTGTGGATGAAGGTGATTAATCTTCTACATAACACTGTTATTTCTTTAAAAATAATATTGGATCTTAAAATTAGAGACGAAAAATCAAAATTAAAATCTACAGGAATTCATTTTAATTTTATTGTTTTTACTGAATTAAGTGTTTTTTTTTTCAAAAAAAAGATTTAATTAATTAATAAGGGTCCACTCAGACTGAAATAAATCGCACAGCCACCTCCAAATGTTCGCAATTCAGCTTACGTAAATAGCATTTGATGGCCATTCAATGGATTACGTGTGGTTATGGATGAATTAGTAGCTAAAGACTAATTTTGCGTTTTTCTTGCGAGAAACCTTGGCGCTGAGAAACTATAGTTGGTGCAGTGGTGAGCCCACAAAGCCAGTGGACCGGGCTGCAGCGTCTAATTACTGGCAGCAGCAGCAGCTGCCATTAAGCCAATCAGCATTATGTAACGCTCAGCGGCACACGAACAACGGTGTTGTGCCGCACATTCATGTGTGACAATGGCCCATTTAGCCATCATTCCGAGCACTGCGAACCAATTAGGCGGCTGTCTTAAGCCAGAAACCCAGAATAGGAGCACAGCTTGGGGATTTTGCACATAATGAATCGATTCTTTCTAGCAACTTATATATATCTAATCTCTATAAACTATACAAAGTATATAATTTCATTCTCATTTCAAGAATAATACCTAGTTAAGTTTTATGGCAATGACTCACCACAGCGTGGGCTGCCTCCGCGGGATCCTCATTCGGGGCGATGCTCGCCTGCTGGCGCCACATCATCAGGGTCACGTGCTCGGCGCCGCTCTGCCAGTGCTCCTGCAGCCGGCCGGCCAGCTCGCTGATCCTTAATCCCAGGACATCGGCTCCATTGAGCTCCAGCAGTGTGTCGCCCAGCCGGACTCCGCCGCGCTCCGCATTCGACTTCGACTGCACCCCGCTGACCCACGGATAGGGGTCCCAGGGGGCGCGACTCAAGTTCAGGCCTAGAGTCCCGTTGGCGCAGGCGTAGATAGTGCACAGCTGGAGCATGATGGCTACAAGGAGAGGCAAGGCATACAGATTAAATCAAGCACATCTTCAAGGCCGCACGTCGCCGGCATTTCATGCAATTTATGTCACACACACGCACCCGGCGTTGGCCAACATAAATTTGGCCAATTTTCAACACTTGAGGCGTCTGCCAGACACATCTAATTACCTGGCCTAACGCACACACTCACACATTCTACGATGGAGGGAGAGGGACTGTGAAAAATGGTGGCAAACTGTTTTATTTGGCCTGCTCCGCAGACTTGACTTGGCATGCCCATCACGTAGCCACTCGCATCTATTATGCGTGAGTGTGTGATTGGGGCAACCGCTGTCCCCAGATTTCGGCACTTGACTCATTTGCACCTTTCGAGGGCTATTCTTTTACCTTTCGGCAGGTGCCGAGGGTGCCTTGAAGCTCAATTAATTAGCCAGTTGCTGGGCCCAGAAAGTTTTGCGCCAAGTGGTCGTAATTACGCATACGCCACGTTCGCCGGGCGTAAAATTCGCACACATAAATCAAAAGTTTGTGCCTCCCAGCTTCATTCTCGCAGGAAAAAAGGGTTTCTTGAAAAGTTTTTAGCACTAGCCAAAATCAATTATGCAGCCCCAGCCGGAACTCGGTATCGAGTATTGAGTACCATATATAACCAGCTTTAGCTTTAGCTTTAGCTGAGAGAACCGAGAGCCCAGCTGTTCTGGCAACTGGAGTCTTTCGCTTAGTCACTGGCACTGTCATTCCCAATCCAAGTCGATGTTGAAGCCAATGGATTGCGTCAGATTCTTGGGGCTGTCAGCTTAGAAGATTCTTCTCAGCCGGGAAATTGATTATGTTGCTTACGCGCCAAACCTCGAGTAGATGGAGAACCCATTGCTGTCTACGCACGCGGATACAGATACGAGTACGAATGCGAGTGCGAGTGCGAGTACGGCAAACTTGTTCAAATCACTTCACTTCACTTCACTTCTGGCTGACATTGGCCATGAAATCGCTGTGACGTCGGCCAAGTGAAGTGGGCACAGCGGAAAGTAAATAAGTTATTGAACAATAATTCAAACTAGGGCTGCCGCGGCAATTAAAATCGATTGATACTCGACTGGCCATCATTTAATTATGCCTCGTTTTTAAGGCCTTATATTTTTTTTTCAAGCATCTCCCTTGTAAGGGCAATTAAAAGGCCGATTTAATTATTTTTCAAAGCCGCACAAATTAGTTAAAGCTGCTGCACCCACTAATAAAATTAAAAAAAATAAATAACCAAGAGACGGAAAACCACCAACCGCAGCAGCGGCGGCGCACAGGAACAATTTGCGGACCATTGTTTTGGCCAAAGTCAATGAAGCGCGGCACTTGGCAAACAATTACGAAACGAAAACCAACAGAGGGCTGCCCCTGGGGTAACGCTCCAATTAAGGCCCGACTCTTTAAGGCCTGCTGCAATATTTATACCGTAATTGTTTTAACTCTATCAGAAACTGTTTCTCGATCGGAAGCCAACCGAGCTTAGGCGCGTGTGAATTGCAACTGACTGCACTCGAGCGGGTGCAGCAACCAGAAAGCCACTGGCCCGCTTTCGTTTTCAGTATACGCAGGAGAGCTGGCTAAAACGAAGCTTGGCTAAAAAACAAACTCACACGGAATTGCGTCACAATTACACGAAAGAAACCGCAAGCGAATCGCATGGAGACGGAGACGCAAACGGGGACAGAGACAGAGACCCAGAAACCCCAAAGCGGGCAAACTGTTGCGCATGCGCCATTGAAGCGCTCGTCCCGCTGCAGCCAGCTCCGTCCCCGTCCCACACTCTCTGGGCACTAGTACCACACAATTAGCAGCCTGAGAGCTGACGCTGCCGTGTAAATTCCGAGTCGAACGTGAGTCTCCAGTTTTTATTTCGCCTCTGTTTTCATTTCGCAAGCGTTGCGCATGCGTATGATTTACGGGCTGAATATGTATGTGCACTGCTCTTGGCGCATTTCTAATTGAATTTCGACCCGTTTGTTTGGCTGACAGCATAGGAAACGATAATTCAGCTAGAAACAAACTCGTTTTGCGGTCTTAATTACGCGAATATCCAGCAAATGCGTTTATAATTGTGCGTTACACTTCCGCGTTTTTTTGGTTTTCATTTATCTGTTGGTTTTTTGTTGTTGTACTTTTTCTATTTTGAGTGAGGCTAATGCGCGGTGGCAACCACCTTGACCTAAGCCAACGTTAACCAACTTGGCTTGGACAATACCAACTGAGCCAACTGAGGGCTCTGGGTGAGCGTAAGGTCGTTTGGGCCATTAGAGCCATTTAGGCCTCGCACGGTTTGTTAACAATTACACACCGTTTTTGGGTTTTGACTCGCTGGGAAATCAATTTTCACAACTCTCCGCTCCGCTTGGCCGCTCTTGGCACGTTAGCGAAATAACTCAATCCAAAGGCTTTTCCTCGGCGCCGGCGCAACGCACTTCGCGACTGTTTGCGGAACTTGCGGCGCTTGCGCACTGTCTGCGAGCTGCTAAGAAACTGCGGCTCGGCGTCTGCACAGCTGACCAGCAGACCTAAACTTGGCTTAAACTGGCTAAGACAGAGCGCCCCCTTTTGACGAAGCTTGGAACTCAGTGGGAGCGAGCTTTCGAACGGTTTTTTAAACTATTATTTGGTTATAAACAATTGTGGGGCCTTTTAAGCACCGCTTAAACCGAACACCATGGGAAATATTTGTTAGAACTGCACACGAATGTTTATGTTACACAGCTTCAACGTGTAAGTTTTAAGCTGAAAAACTACCTAATATTTTGAGGTGTGCTTTAGGCATTCAATAAATCTGCAACCAATACCTATACAAGACGTTTTCAAACTCTGAGTTGCGTAGAATTATCATAAGCTGCTTTTCCTTTAGCTTAAAATGTTTAGCAAATCGAAGCATCCGCTGGCACATAGTACATAGAACGAACAATGAGTCTACTAAATACCCAATTTCAATGTTCAAATTGCATGTATGAAATGGATGTTTAAAAGCTCCCGCTGGAGAGTTTACACAGTACTTAAGCTGTTATGAAGAGCAAGCGGAATCGCTTGCGTGATTGCACTTGAATTTGGCCATTTGCCTTTGGGCCAGGCCTAATTGCTGACCGATTAATAAAAGTCAATTGCCTCGGTGGTCGGTGGCCGGAGGTTCAAGGGGGCGTGGGCGCTGGAGAAACATGAAATTTGATGTTATTGGCTGCGTAAGTATTTGGTAATTTTGACACCGCTGACGGCTGTCGGCTGCCGTCCGCTTCCGTCGGCCACTTTATGCCAACCGCCGGCCGCACTCGCAACCAATTGCACAAATAAATTCAGCCAAATCTAATTGAACTCGCAAATTGAAAAGCCAAAACGAAATCACACACAGCCGTGCTGCCCAGGGTCAGTTAGCTGGGCGCAAAATTTAATGAAATTACCAATTTCAATGCTATTTCGGCAGCAACCGGCGCTGGAAACAGAAATTACCTCCTCAATGGAGGAAACAACAAAAAAGCGAAAGTCAAATGGGCCAACGAGGTTTGGTAGCTATAGCAATGCCAAATCCATTTGTCAGCTGCCAATTTCCATCAGTTATCATTGTTAGGGTTAACGGACGAGCTGGTTTAGGCCCGGTATTTATTTAGGGCCCCATTGTTTGTGTTTATCGCGGTCCGACACCTTCATGCAGTGCCACGTTTGTTGGTTTAATTTCTTCGGTATTTCAAATAATAATATTTTGCTTCACTGCTGTTTGCCGGCCATTGACAATGCACTGCCATTTGGCAGTGGCCACACGCAATTAAGCTGAAAAATAATGCTGTTTATTTTGAAATTTAATTACAGAGTCGGAAAACTTTTAAAATAAATAAAGCGGAATTAAACTGATTAAGTTCCATTAATGTACATCGAAAGCTAAGTGGTGCGGTTTTATCTGATTTAAAACTGTTTAGGTTGGCCGTAATAGCTTAAATATAAAGTAAATTTTTACGATTTTGGTGACAAATAGTTTTGGGAAACTTTATTTGTTCTTCAATATGTGGTAAATCATTACAAAGTAGCTTGTATTAAATACACCTTAATAGTTACAATTTGTAAATAAAATAATAATTTTAATTTAATTTTCCTTTTTCAAATAACTTTTGCGGTTATAAAATTAAGATTTAGTCTAAATTATTATTGTTTTTAAAATCTTTCATTTGAAAAATAAGAATATAAATATGTATTTCCCAATTTTGACTACAAAGATAACAAAATTTGGTTAAAACAAGAAAGGAAGCTAACTTCGGCACGCCGAAGTTTGTATACCCTTGCAGATTGGTTTCGATGTTTATATTATAGATTTAAATGCTGAAAACACTCACAAAACAGAGTTTCCTTACATTTTACCTATACTTATTATGTTTACAGTTTGACAGTTACAGTTTTGCATTCCCAGCTTTACATTTTCTCTATATCTACCGATCGTTTCTATGGCAGCTATATGATATAGTTGTCCGATTTTTATGAAATTTATACCAAAATTCTAGAATAATAAAATAAGCTTATATCTCAGAGTAGATGCAAATACGTTGAAAAACAACGAAGTTATAATTTTTTTCCTATTAATTTCCGGATCGTTCCTATGGCAGCTATAAGATATAGTCGTCTGATTTTCATGAAATTTTTACCAAAATTCTGGAATAATATAAAATAGCCATATCTAAAAAATGGTGCAAAAATGTTGAAAAACAGCCAAGTTATAATTTTTTTTCTAAAAATTTATCGAACATTTGTATAGCAGCTATATGATATAGTCGTCCGATCCGGCCCGTTCCGACATATATAGCAGTGAGAGTATATAGAAGACTATGTGCAAAGTTTCATTCAGATAGCTTTAAAACTGAGGGACTAGTTTGCGTAGAAACGGACAGACGGACAGACGGACGGACAGACGGACAGACGGACGGACAGACGGACATGGCTAGATCGACTCGGCTGTTGATTCTGATCAATAATATATATACTTTATAGGGTCGGAAAGGTCTCCTTCACTGCGTTGCAAACTTCTGACTGAAATTATAATACCCTGCAAGGGTATAAAAATTGGTGACCTGATCACCTTGGTCCAACTTTTAAATGACGGAAACTTGTAACAAATATTAGCAGTATTTTTCTTTACCCATTTACTAACATTTTTGAATAATATTTTCCAAATGTACTTTATATTTTTGCAGTCAAGTATACAAAATTATTTACGGGGTTTTGTGTTTCTTTTACTGACTAAGACCTGTGACTTTATAGCGCACCCAAAAAGCCAGTGACGGAACCCACTCCGAGGCAGAGTTCAAATATTTACTTAGCGAGCGCTTTTGCCAGAGTTCCATGCCCGCAACTGGCTGTCAGCACAGCCCCGAATCTGGCCCTGATCGTAGCCACATTTTGGCGCCGACAACTTACAACACAGCTCAGATCAAGACAGATCGCGGATACCGGACAGCGGATGGCCCAATGTGGCCGAGGGGAGCGGGGTCGATAGGTGAGGCTGCGAGCTGTAAACGCGGCCAAAAGCTGAGGCCAAAATGTTTGTCGTTGCCTATTGCGTCGGCCCAAAGCGCTGAGCTTCGCTATCGGCGCTCGGCAACTTTTCACACAAAGTGACTGAGCTGCGAGGCAACTCGAAAATAAAACACACACGAAAACAGTTTGCCAAGCGAGAGCGCCCGTGGAGCACGTTTCTTGCCAGCGGTGTTTAATTTTTTCGGTTCCTATCCACGAGTTTTTCCAACTCACAATGAGAAAATCATCGAGAGGATTTCAGGCAGCGCGGTCCGCCGAATGCGAATCCAGAGAAGCTGAAGATGGAAAAGGAGAAGAAGCCACCTCCTCGGTACGCCTGCTAAGGATCCCCAGGGCGGCGCCTGGCATCGACCACTACGGATTCCATTTGACCCGCAGCAAGTGGGACCCCTATCCCTGGGTAACAAAGTAGCCGGCTTGTTGCCCCCGCCCCGCTAATGCGATATCCCACACCACTGACAGGTATGCGATGTGGCAGCTGGCACACCTGCCGCACTCTGCGGCCTCAGGCCCGGCGACTGTGTTCTGGAGGTGAGTACCGCGTACTGAATACACTTGGACAAGCGTTCGAATTCCTAGGTGCCAGAATATGCATAATGCATTTAACTTTTAGCCATAACTCTAAGCTATGCATAATATTTGGGATTGAGTTACAGGAAAAACTATTCAAGCATAACTGAATTTAAACTTTATCAAAATTTATTCAAAAATTCTTAAATTTTGAATATTCTGAAACTCTAGACTTTGAGATACACTTATTCAAGTTTTAACTAAATATTAAGACTATATTCTTTGGTGAAAATAAATAATCGAGCTCAAAATGAATTGTTAAATGGTGATTGTTTAAACTATGGAAAAACAAGTTTTATGGATATCCAAAATTTGTCAAGTTCGAGTTACGAATAATGCTGCCTTAGCAGAGGTGGAGCTATGGAAGTTGAACTATAGATCAGGCTCGGACTTTGCCAGATTAGCTTTTGTTGTTCTTAGTGGATATAGCCTGCTTAAAATAGCAATGCGGCAAACTTAATTGCTTCCAATCGTCTTTATTCAGTGCTTTTCGCGGGCGATGAGTGGGGTAGAACACATGTTGCGGAATTATAAACAGTTGGCGCTGGCAGAGCCCGACCTAGTCGAGCCCAGCACTAATGACAATACTCTAGTGTAGTTGGCAAAGAGTCGAAGTCGAGGAAAAGATTAATTAGCGCTAAGTAAACAATTAAAATAAACAAAAGCAAGCGACTTGCTGCCGGTTATCAGTATCTGCTGTTAACAGCTTCAGCGGTTAACAGGGCTTAAAATCTGTAAGCAGTGGAGACGCCTAGCAAGCAGTCATGCCAAGCAGTGTTTGAAGTTTAACAAGAAAGGAAGCTAATTTCGGCACTCGGAAATTTGTATACCCTTGCAGATATTATTTTTTATGTTTACAGTTTGACAGTTTGAGTTTTGCATTCCCAGCTCTACATCTACCGATTGTTTCTATGGCAGCTATAAGATATAGTCTTCTGATCCGCCCGTTTCGACATATATAGCAGTGAGAGTATATAGAAGACTATATGCCAAGTTTCATTCAGATAGCTTTAAAATTCAGGGACTAGTTTGCGTAGAAACAGACAGATGGACATGGCTAAATCGACTCGGCTGTTGATGCTGATCAAGAATATATTTGCTTGATAGGGCCGGATGAGTCTCGTTCACTGCCTTGCAAACTTCTGGCTGAAATTATAATACCCTTGCAAGGGTATAAAAATGTTTCTGAGCATTTATGTTTTTAGTGTTTTTCGTCATTTTTAAGGGTTTAAATAAGTACGTTAAGGTTGCTGTGAGTAAACAGAGCTGAACTCGCGAGTTTACCGTTTAATAAACTACGTTTTAGTATCCAACTTACTCATAAAAAATCATTAAAACTTTAATTACAGGTCAATGGCACTGATGTACTGGGCTTGAGAGTAGCTGAAGTCGCCCGAATTGTGAAGAGCCAGGAGGATGCCGTAACATTGCTCTGCTGGAGCAGCAACTGTGAAAAGGACTGCGATAAGAACGTAAGAAAATAAACCTACTATTAATGCCTGCAAACAAAAACCCCTTGGGATTACCTTTTGATTCCCAGAGCATCTGCTGCGCCCCCATGCCCACCAGCCTGCGCCGCCTCTCCCTCGTCCTGGAAAGCATCCTGCGGCTGATTGAGTGTCCTGTATGCAGCATCACCATCGCTCCGCCTGCAATGCAGTGCCAGAACGGGCACCTGGTCTGCGTGGACTGTCGCATACGCTCAGAGCGCTGTCCGGTCTGCCGGGACTTCTATACGCCAAGCCGGGCCCTGTTGGCGGAGCAGATTTACCTGACCATTGTCAACGCATTCGAGATGTGCCGCCAGGAGGATAAGCTGCGACAGAAACTCTTTGCGGGGATCACGCGACCTATACCCGGCCCCACGCTGGCGGAAAGAACAGCCCGGCTTACGGGGCAGGACACTTGGCGGAAGCGCAAGCCGGTTTTGCCAACGAACAGATTCCTGACCAAGCTGCTCGAGGGTTGCGCCTACTCCATGGACAACCTCTCGCCCTCGAACGCGGCCACCCTGCTACGGACCACTACCAGGGATAGCCGCAGGCACTCCAGCGGAATCCGAGCGACAACTATGGACGCCCCGCCTGACGGGAATGCGGAGTCTGCGAATGATTTACAGCGCGAAGGAGTTGAACCAAGAGCCAAGGGCGTTGACGAGGTCTCGCAATCGGAATCGGACAGCAGTCACAGCTCTGCCATGGAGGAGCAGCCGCCTCCGCCTGTCAGCGAACAGTCCGCACCGCCTGTCACTCCTTGCCCAGACCTGCCGGAGCATGTTGATGCTGTCCAGGCTAAGCCGGCCTCGGTGTCCGCGCTCTGCCGCTGTCCCTGCGATATGGAACCACGGGGCGAGGGTCAGACGCTGCACCAGAACTACTGCTACAAATCCGCTTTCCGTTTGCTTTGAGCTTCAGCATCTCAATCAGCGGCATTCCCTTTACAGCAGGAGCCCCTGAGCCTCCGCCGGCTCCTCCTACTCGTCCTACTTATACTCCCACTCCTGCTGGGGGCCCTTACTAATTAAATGAAATGCCAGTTCCTTTGCCAAAGTTGCTTATCGCGCGAAGAAACGAACTGCGCAAAGGAATTGAATGGCTGTCGGCCCCGGACAAAGGCCGAGATGGAGATGCAAAGAAGTTCGTCCGGAGCTGGTGCACTCTGTCACTCAGTGAACTGCAGCCAAGAGTTCCTCCCGGGAAGCCGAGTTAAGTTTTAATTTAATCACTCCTGAACGCTTCAATGACTTTGTGTCATTTGGCGTCAAACTTGGACTCCTCGATAATGAACCCGGGGAGTCCGCAATGTCAGAGCTATTTGATAGATGCATGTTTTAGACTCACACAGACAAAAATAATAAGCATCTTTGCTTTAGATAAGAATGCTTGGGAAAATCTATTCATTTACGAGAGAAAATTTAAGCATAACGACTTGGAATAAAAATGGACTAGTATATAAAATTATAGTCTTTAAAAGTAATTCCCAGTTTTGGGATTCGCTTGACTGATTTTCCAGTGCACCAAGCCCGGTTATGACTGCAGTTGCAGATGCCAACCGCAGCTAAGGGTCAATCAAAGTGAAGGTTGCTGGACAGGCGCGTAATGAGCTTTATTTGTCATCCTGACGGCCTGGACTCCTTACGGGGCCTGGAACGGGCTCGGATCCTGGCAAGCTACGGCAACCATAATGACAGCCGCAGTCGGACGGCCATTATGGAGGCCATTTACCATTTAATATTGATGCAAGCTGGAAGTAAACAACGCCAGCAACAGGCGTTAGCCGAAGCTCCCCCAGCTCCTCTGGCCTTCTTCTCCTCCTTCGGATGACCAACCGCAGGGCATTCTTATCCCAGCAGATGCCCCCTGCTGCTCCGGCAGGCTGCTAGGAAAATGTCATCAAAACAGGAAGTGGCAGTTTAATTTAAGCGCGTTAATTGAATTTTATTTTCTGCATTGTTGATCGTTCGGACAAAGAGCTAGTCCGGGCGAAGACCAAGTCCGTATCCGGACTAGGTCCGGTTGCGAGCCCGATGCGGAAATTGATTTGCTGCTGCCACTGCTGCTTCGGCTGCTCCTGCTGCTGGTGCTGCTCCTGCTGCATTGTGCTCGGTGTCCCGTGGCGCCGTCACCTGACTGCCTCGGCAAACTTTAATTACAAACTTCTATGCGCCATTATGCAGTCGGCGGCTGCTGGGAAACCAGTTTAAATTGCTGTTATTGTTGCACTTTACGCCCGTCTTGCCGGAGCCTTGTGTGGGCCACACACTTTCTAATTGCATTTCATTATCTATTGGAAATTACAGCGATTTCGAGGGTCGATGATGGCACCACTAATGGCAGCCGTAACAAGTGCTCCTCCACGTGAAACGCGCCGTGGCGCATTGCAATTAATTACGCTGTCGCTGGGAAAAGAAATCGTTGCGAGAACCGCGACAAGTGTAGTTGCCTGCATAATTCGCCGAGCGGCGAAACCCGGACCGATCCTTTGGTTGTTTAATTAATGTGAAGCACTCATTATCGAGTGCAATTTACCTTGGATAAACACGGGACTTCAAACGTTAAAGCAGCGCTCCTCATGATTGTGAGTTTTCAATTTGCATCCTGGGGCAGCGCCAGTTTAAGTTCTCGGCTTGCATCAGAATAAACGGCACTTTGGGGCAAGTTTTCGGGCCCGGCTAAGTGGTAATGGCCAAAACAATAAATTCACTTTGGACCGAATTTCGCTGCCACGCCCACTTGCCAGTCGAGCAGTTGCCGCACCAGCGGAGGTCACGTCAGTGTACCACACGGCGTATGAGTGTGCACCGAAGGACAGTGAAAGAAAAGTAATGACGATGGCATCTTAAATTAAAGGACACTTAAGTGTAAATAAATAAATAAAAAATTGAATCTTTGAATGTATTATATTTAAAAAATCCATTGGGTAAATCTATATAAATAATTTCGAAAAATAAATAAAAATAAACTCATTTACTCACTTTAATAGCGTATTTCTCCCAGTGTAGCTTATCAGCCGGTCGCAGGAGCAGTCCTTACACGTGTCTATGTGTGTGTGTGTATAGCTTAGCAACAATGTGACCGCCCCAAAGCGAAGGAAAGCGTGCAACAATTTGGAGAATCCTTCCCTTTTTGGCGGCGCAGCTGTTCCGTGTGCGGCCGCAACCTTAGAAACTTTCTAACGAGCATTTTGCAAGGCAAGGCGGAGCCTCGAGGACTCGAGCCGCAGCCTTTTTGTTGCTGCACGCCCTTGGTGGCTGTTATTGTTTCTAGCTGCAAACAACATGTGCGGTTGTCATAAATTTAACGCCAAAAGAGCATTTTAAGCAGTCAGACAGAGTCCCCCTGGCAAGGGACTAAGTCCTCTAATTACTCCGAGGGAAAACTTTCGGCAACCAGGCCATGATTCATGTGTGTGCATCTCTCGTGCCGCACCAGATGACTGGAAACTTTGACGAGCCAAGCCCCGGCCGGAGCCATCCCGGCGTTAAATGCCGCCTGCAATATGCAGCCACTCTGCGTGCAAAGTATTTCCATATTTAAAATCGCATTCGCCAGCGGACGCGGGGTTTTTGAAATGAAAATTATTTATTTAATTGAATATTTAAAAACGTGCTGCAGCCGTCTTTTATTGCATTAGTCGCACTGCGGAGGCGCACTGTAAAATATGGTGCACATCCCTCTGATTTATTCAATTTTTTCCCATTATAAATATTTTTTGATTTTATTCTCGCGCGCACGCAGAGCTTCTGGCCCCTGGAAAGAAACTTAATTATGGTTGAGCGACATCGCAAGAGCCTGATTAAATTAAAATGAATATGAATTGCATTCGCAGTCGCAGTTGCACTCGCGTGGGCAGCGCCTGTAAATAGGCAACAAAGCGATTCGCTGGCGACATGTGAGTGACACATTTCACACTGGGATTGATTTAATTGAAACATCGAACAGAGAGGCCTTAATCGAAAACCCATTCGAAAGATTTACCCTTGAAATTCTGCTCTGCGAGCCGCGACGCCGAATGAAACCATTTTCGGAGCCAGTAATTTGCAGGCCGCAAAGATACATTGCCACACCATCGCCATCGCACCGCAGTTCGCGGGGCAGCAGCCTTGGAAATTAAAATTAAAATTCCATTGATTAGAAAATTGTAAATGCATGGAATTTTAGGATATCGCTGTGTGGCGATCTTTCGATTTGCATAATTGCGAGCCAAAGCGAACCGAGCTAAAAACCGTCGCAACGCACCGAAAATCTGGGAGGGTGCAGATGCTTATCGGGCTGTAACTTTGCACTGGCCTTTGGCCATGTCCTCCTGCCCCGCAACCAACGCGGCGCGCGCGGTGGCCCATAAATATCAAAAATTCTAACACATGGTTGGGGAACCTGGTCCTGGTCCTGTCCCTGCTCCTGCTCCTGCTCATGGGCTGCCTGCAGGTGTGGGAACCTGCGAACCTGTTCGCTTTTTGCATCCCTCTCTGTGCCGGGGGGAGTTTTTAATTAAAATAAAAACGAACGGCAGCGCAAAGGCTGCAATGGCAATGCCACATAATTGTCGAATTGTTGCCACTTGCCACGCGTAGTGCTGCATTGGGGGCGTGGCTCCCGCCCGGAATGGGGCGTTTGCTGATTAACAAAAATAAATTGTAAGCCCGACTTTGGCATAACAATTACTCCACCGCATGCGGGCTCGGCAATGGCCATTTTCATAAAACTCCAACGCCCCCGCCGATCTCTGTCTGTGCTTTTTGTTTGCCGATGTTTTCGTTGAGCTTGTAAATATTTAGCGTGTACTGGCCGCACAATTTCAGCCCTGCCCTTTAATCCCAAAAGCAAAAAATGCATTTTGGAACCGACTGAAAACCGGACCGAGAGAGCCAATGACCACTTGTAGCCCTCAGCAGGCAGTCTGCACTCATTCAGATGCCCATTAATAGGGCAAACCAAAGGATATGCGGGTTTCAAGGTCTTTTTGAAAAATGTAATATATTTCCCTTTAAAATAAACTGTTGAATACAATTTTAAATATTTATTTAGCTATAATAATGATTTTAAATATATAGTTCCTTGGATGCAAGGAAAGGGTATTTTACATGCGATCCCTGGAGGATATCCCAAATTATTTGGGAGTCGGGGCGGAAGACTAGAAAGTAAGCAAGCAAAAAAGTCAAAATCATGCCTTTGCTCATGTTTTATGTGGGATATTCCGTTGTGTTCTGCCAGGCTGCTTTTAATTGCTTTACATTTTTGTTGTTTATTTTGTTGACGCTGCTGCTGTCCCTGTTGTGCCGCTTGTATGTATGTGCGTTTCCCTGTCTGTGTTTGCGGGCTGTAATGAAGACCATGTCGGGCTGCATATTAACTGGCGTACTTGCAGCATTTTTAAATGCATGTGCATACCCCGGCCGGCCAGAGAAGCACCTCCCAAAACCCCAAACCCGCCCTAAGCATTTTAGGGCTGTAGTTTAACAGCGAAAACAGAAACGCGGGAAGCGGGGAGAGCAGCACGGGGGCTGGCTACGCTTTCATTGTCTGTCATAAGCATAAATGGTTATTAATATTAAAGTTCATAACGGGCAATGTTAACTGCTCATTTAACGGGGTTATGCTTCTGGCCACTTTATTTTTGCCTGACTGCCTCCGCCTCCGCCGCGGAGTCTGACTCCCAGCCTCTGCCGTTGCCCGTGCATTTCGCATCCTCCCCTACCCATTGATATGTTGGCAGTTGTTTACACATTAACAGCCCGCTGTGTGCCATGACCATAGCCATTTCCAGCCAGTTAACGAAAGAGGCCATTCGGGCCTTATTAAGTCACTAAAATTGCATCGGCAGTGCTGCACAGATGGTCCGGCAGGTTTGTCAAGGTTTAACGCTTAATTTGGCCATCATTGAGCAGGGAGAACCTCTGTGTTCCCTTAAATCAAATTAGCAAAGGGCGAAATCAGTGAGCGACATGAACTCAAATTAATTTAAGACATAAGCCGATTTTTATGAATTTTATATGCGGCGCAAATTAATTCGATATATGTAAACAAATAAATGGAGAACTGAGAATGTGTTAAATGCGAATAATAAATTAACTATGTAAATATGCGCAGCCATCGCGTCCGTTGTAAGCGCTGTAAATTATTTTTTGAATGCACAGCAATTAAGTGAAGTCAGATGACCAAACATGAAACGGAAATCCCAGCATGTTGTCCACGTCCCTCGGCATCGAGTCCCGCGGACAGGGCCAGGTGTGAGGTATTTAATCGAAAAAGAATGCATTACCGGGCATTATGTATTCAACGGGGAATTATATCTGATTTTCATACTCATTGCGTCTTAAGGGGATAAATCTGGGCATTGAAATCCACAGTTTGAATACAAATTTCAAAAAACCATTAAGCTTACATTTCCTAAGAAGCGGTTTGCTTTTGAAAATGTCCAATAGATATATAATTGTGGCTGCAATGCAACACCTTCCATTTTTATGACGTTACATTAAATCTTTATTAATTCAATTCATTAACTTTGCCCGCAATCTTTTCATTACCTTTTTTCTGCGCTCCGCATGGCAAGTAATTAATATAAATATTTAATTCAAATTAAATATTCAAATGCTGTTTTTTAAGAAGAAATTATGCAAATACAATTATTTATTATGGTCAATGCGCTATGCTGACAACTTTAACGAAGCAATTACAGATAGCACTTAACCGAGTCTATTCTAACTATGTTAATGATTCACTTTTCGTGGCAGGAAGGGTGGGCTGGTGGAAGACACGGCTAATCACTGGATCAAATTGAAATTCAGGAACGTTTCTTTCAAACACTTAACCTAGGGCTCCTACGAAGTAATTTGCTATTTACAGGCGATGTCTTACTTAATGGTAGGCATTCTTATAAGGGCTCAGGCACTGAGATCTTTGGACTTGCTGAATTCACTGGCTCTCCTTGGTGGGCTTTCTCTCGCTTAAACTAGATACTAAAATAGGTCAATTCATATGAACTGCTGGAAGTCCAGCATGTCGAAGTTGTTGTCGAACTCGGGATGCAAATGGAAATTAGCCGCGGGACTGGGGCTCTTGGGCCGCTGTGCGCCGGATGGCGGCTCGTACACATCCGCGAGATATTTCGTCACGTACTCGAACGACACAAACTCGTTCAATTGGCATTTGCTGTTGCCGTTGCTGCCGGAGTTGGAGTTGCAGTTGCCGGCGGTGACGGTGGCGGAGCTAATCCCATTAGCAGCCGGAATCTGCTTGCAGACGCCATTTGGCGTCGTCAGCAATTGTTCGAGCTCGCTTAATTGATTAATATTTCCATGGCCGTCGTAGCCATTGTAATTGTTGTGGCTGCCGCTGCTGCAAACGCTCAGCGCATCCGTTTCCGGTGCGGACGCCATGTTGTTGCTGCCGTCGTAGTTGCCATATGCTGCTGCTGTCGCTGCGGTTGCCGTTGTTGTTGGCCCATTCCGATTGTGCTCAATGATGACAATGCAATTTGACAACTCATTAAAGTTCATTGAATTGTTATTAGCTGGCACTCCAGTGCCGCAGCCATTGCGGTCTGTCTGCAGCAAAGCATCGCTGCAGCTATTGCTGCGCTGCTGGCGCTGTTCCCCTGTTGCACTTGGCACCCCTGGAGCTACTTGACCTGCTCCAGTCTGTTGCACCTGAACCTGCACCTGTGCCAGGGCCGACTCCGAGTGGCGACGGGTTTTGGCCGTCCTCCTTCCGCTGGCGCCTGCGGTCGAAATCGTGGCTCCTCCGGCTGACTTGCGTCGCAGCTGTCCGTTGGCGTTGCGCAGCGCGTGGTTCTTGACATGTTTGCGTAGGCTGGAGGGATCCGTGTAGCGTTTGGTGCAGCCGGGCAGCTGGCAGGCATAGGGTTTCTGTTTCAATGGAGCGGAGAGAATGGGGAGAACGATGTATTAGTATTGACGCAGCTTCGATGGAAACCGCAGCGGCTCAGTGCCGCCGCCTAAAACTATGCAATTGATTTCGCCCACGCCCCGCAGGCGAGTCCTAACTCGCACACAGACACACACTCGCACACCCACATAACATCTGGAACGGAGGGCCAGCGTATTTGCCAAGTCAAATCGTTTTGAAATGTCATGTTGCATTTTGTTTATTCTGGCCAGCCAGCAGCCGCGAGCCGAAAGCGACAACGGCAAAAGCCATGCACTGGCACAAATAATGAACAGAGTTTCAAAAATTTCCCTCTAAATAATGTATTTTTAAATGAGAAATTAAATATGTACATCTTAAGAGGCATTGGATTTTTGACAATCCATTGATTTTATCTTAAAAACCTTTTAAATAAATCGAGAAGTAAAATAAAGTATTCCGTATTTAATTAAAATTCTTTTAAAGTTTCTTTCCACTTTTAGCTCAAAATATATCCTATTTTTTTTAAGTGCATCAATGGTAGCGTTGGTGGAGCACCAAGCTAGCACACATTGCATCCTTTGTGATCCTGATTGGCTGCCCTCTCCCGCCCCATTTCCCAGCCCCTGTCAGCCTCCCCTTCCGCGAGGCCAGGAAAGTAACTCGTTTAGTTTATTCGATTTGCCTGCTGCTGGTTGTGCTGCTGTTGCCGTTGTGTTGCCGTTGCCATTGCTGCTGGCTGAATTGCTGGCCTTTCCAGCTGTTTTGACCTTTTTTCCGTCTGTTGTACGCACTGACGCGGCTGCTGTTTTAGCTGCTCCTGCTGCTGCTGTTGCTTTTACTTCTGCCATCGGGCCCCGCTCACACAGATACGGCACACAGGCAAAACTATAAATCACTCAGGCAGCGAAATGCGAAATGTGCACATGTCATCCTGGCAGCCGTAGCAGCAGCAGTGGCCGGAGCTGCAGGAGCAGCAGAAATCCCTGGTCTTTCCAAGCGACTGCAAGCTGGGCCCCTAAGCGCCTTGGCAGCCATTAAATCTTAAAGCCGCTCTGCGCTTTCCAGGACCCAGCTGGGCATCCTTCGCTGCCGTCGCTGAAGCCGCGAGCTCTTCAATTTCCTTTTGACACGCATTGCAAATTGCTTGGCCCACACACACATGCACACCTCGCACAACCCACGCACACCCCACACACACTCCCCAATATAAGGACGGGTACTCACCGTGTCGTAGTGCGTCCTTTGATGTTTCGCCCGATCCGAACTATTGCTGAACGCTTTGAGGCAGCCTTTATACTGACAGCCATAAGGCCGCTCTCCGGTGTGCGAGCGCTGATGAATTTTCAAATTTTCCAAACGCGAAAATGCTTTATTGCAGCCGGGAAACTGTAAGGGGAAAACAAAAAAAGACGGGGTGTCATCGAAAATTGCAATTACCATGGGGTAGATGGGCCTGATGGAACTGAGAAATTGCGAAAGGAAGTGCTGGAAGGACGCATAAAATTGTGACCTCGCAACAGATGTTGCAGATGCTCCCGCTGCCCGCAGGTGTCACACAGGACACCCCGTGCCCCCATTCGGACACCTGAAAGGGCAAATTACACTTTTGCAAGAGAGACGAAACAAGTGTAATGGCAGAGGCAGTGGGCCAAGCTGATGACACGGCCACCGCCGGAGGAGTGAGAGAGTCTTTGCCATTGGAAAAACAAGCAAGGATCCATCAATTACTCAAAAATCAAAATGAAAGAGCATGGCGGGATGGCCGGCGGCAGATGTAGAAGATATAGTGTGTGCCTTAATAACATTACCAGCAACTCTATTTCAAGTGGACTTTCCACTCGCATCTCGCAGCTCTCGTCCTGTCAATTTCTGTGATTGCCCTGCGCCGCACAATTCATCATCCCAACGATGCCGCATCAAATGTCAACACGTGCATGATACAAACAGAAAAGGGAAACTAAAACACCAAATGGGCTCCGTTCGGTGCTCCACGGCCAAAGTCTTGTTTGGACGCACAACTCGCCCCACATAAACAAATGTAGCAGCTGTTGGCCAGCAGCAAGCCAAATCGAAATCTATTGTTTGATTTTGAAAAATGATATTCTATGAGGGATTTGAAAGGTTGGCCCACAGAGAAAGAGAAAGGGAGTCGAAGACAATGTTTTAATGTGTTCAGGCAAGGCTTTAAATATATTTCCTGGAACTTTAATATTAAAGTTGAAATATAATAAGTTCTACTAAACTTCTAAACTTCTGGCAATTTCTTTCTCAATATCAGAGCTTGAGTCAATATATAATCCTACATAGACAAGGTAAAATATAGATTTCTTACCGGACATTTGTTGGGCTTCTCGCCACTGTGGACTCGCATGTGGATCAGCAGCTTGTAACGGGCATTGAAGGGCTTGTAGCGTCTGGGACAATCCAGCCAGAAGCAGGAAAAGTCCTCGCCCTTCCTCACATCCACGTGACACTTTTCGATGTGCTCCACAAAGGCCTGCTGATGCGGGAACTCCTCGTCACATCCCGTCCACCGGCAGATCAGAGGCACAGGCTCGGCCTCCGTCTCTGCTTCGGGATCGCAACAAACTGAATCCGGCTTGGGATCACTTTCCGCCGGCAGAGCAAACACCTCGTTGTCCAAGTCATCGTCCTCTTCCAGGTAGTTTTCCTCATCTTCGCTGTCCAAGTTGCGACACTGTTCCTCCTTGATTAAATCATCCTCCATGTAATTCAGATCCAGATTTTTTATCTTTTGGCATTGCAATTGCTGTTGAAGTTCTTCATGTTGCTGCTGCTTTTGCTGTTGCTGCTGCTGCTGCTGCAGCTGCTGCAGTTGATGTTGATGGAATTGCTGCTGTTCGCCCAGCACTAGTTCGTCCAGCTCGTCAATGGTCCAAATTACCTTGTGCTCCCGGTTGGGCTTCTCCACGGCCTGCGCTAAATTATGCTGATAGTTCTCGGCGGCGTAGGCCGATCCCTGGTACAGGTTGGAGTAGTCGTCGTAGTTGCTGGCGCACATGGGAATGCATTTGGGGGTGCCGAACGTGGAGTTCATCGACGGCAACTTGGTGGGCGAGGGTGAGGGCTCCTGCTCGTCCTTGACAAACTCCTCAAACACGTTGCCCAGCTTGGGCGAGGCACCCGACGCGGCCGCTGATATCTCGCCGAGATTGAAGTTCAGCCAGGCATCTAGCGGCGGTGATGAGCACGGAGATTGGTTTTTCGATTGGCAATTAATCTCATCATAATTAAAGTAATCAATATCCAGATTGACGGAGTCGCTTGCCGTCGGCTGACTGTTCTGGGCACTGCAGGGCGTGTACGGAGTGTACGGGGTGTACGGTGTGTACGGAGTCTGCGGTGGCTGCAGCAGACCCGGCAGGTCGGATTCTCCCGTGAGCCGGGCTATGTCCTCCGGCTCGAAGCGGAAGATATCCTCTCGGTTAAGCTGTGTGTACTGACCCTGCTGGTATGGCATGCTCGTATTTCCCGCAGCGGCGCACACTATGTCGTCCTGATCGTGATCCTGGTCCGAGTCCCGCTGCTGATCCTGGCTCAAGTAAGCGTGGCATTCACTGAACACCGAGTTGGGTGTCTCGGCGGCAAAGCACAGGTGTGAGAAGTCTGGGAACTGAAGCTCCCCGGCGGCGAAGTTGTTGTGTCCTCCAGATTCCACCTTGGCCGGCACACGGAAAATGTCCCGGTCCGCGTCGCCGGTCGTCATCTTTGCACTAAGCGGGGGCGACATGAAGCCTCCTCCGTAGCAGCTGCCCGGGAGCTCCTTGCCCGAGATTCCGCCGAGATCCGGCGTCTTGACGTACATTCCGCCGCCGCCGCCCTGGCTGGCGAGGCTCTTCAGCGTGGATGACATGTTATGGGTCTCTGGTGATTTGCTGTCTGTTCTTCTTGGCCGGCCGCTTTCACTTTCGCATTTCCGGCAGTTGTCTAGCGCTAGGTTTTTTTTTGGGAAGGTTGCCAACTTTTTTTACGGCCACTGAACGCGGGAAATCCCAGGGAACACACACAGGGAATCGCAACACACACGGAAAACGAAGAGTTTTCTATATTATTCTAGTTCAAACCTCGGACGACGTGAATCAGTTCTCATTAGCGGCTGGCACTTGCGATGTTCACGCCACCGCGATCTAGCTGACAATAAGCCGGAGCACTGCCGCCGCACGATATTTAAATGTCCGGAACGGGATCGTCGGATATTCCACGGCTACGGGAGCAGAGTGGAGCGTTGGATCCTGCTGCCGATGCTAATGCTGAGGGTGATGCTGATGCTGATGGTGTCTCTGCCGCTGCGACACTCTGCCAGCGTCGCTGTCGCGATCGGTGTTGTCTCTGCTGCTGTCGATGAAACTAACAGTGCTGACTAAAAAGTATTTAAGTAAAGAAACTATATACCCAGAAATAATTTATAATAGGAGCATTTAATAAAAATGCTTGAATTTGATTTTTTTTAGATTTTTTTTAACAGAAATTATTTATTTTAAATTACCATTTCCTTTAATTTATGCGGTTTTGTTATATATACGAACAAATAATTTTGAAGAAAGGTTCCTAAATATATTTAAATCTATGTCAATTCTAAGATAAACTTTTTAAAATTTTTTTAAAAGTATTTAATTTTATTTATTATTTATTTATTTGCAATACCTTGTAAGTATTTCCATTTTTAATTGAGGTTTCCCCTTATTTTGTATTAGATTTAAATAATACAAAACTTTACTTGATTTCCCTTAAAACAAATTATAGATCAGACTTTAAAAAGGACAAACTCTCAGCACTGGCTTCTGATGTCGTGGCTGCTGCTCAATTTTCCTGCCTTTGGCACGCACATGTGCTGCCGCTTCTGCTTCTGCCTCAGTCGGCGTCGCTCCTCCTCACCCCCCCTCCAACTTCCCGATCGTCCCTCTATATTTTAGTTGTACTTTTCTTCGTTTTGTCTCAGTACCGCTGATGTGGTTGTTGTTGTTCTTGTTAATACTGTTATTTTAGGTTTATGTTTGTGTATAGAAATTATGCGTGAGCTGGTGCCGCGAGTGCCATGTGGAAAATGCGACGAGTCTTTCAAAGAAGTCGAGTTGAACCGAGGAAAGTCTTACCTATGGATTTTTCTTTAATTTTATGAAGTCAATTTTATGTGAACTCAATTTAAAGAAAAACGTACAATATATTGTATTGAAACACTTTTAATGACTTATTGATCTTGGTCAATATTATTGGAAATTCATTTATTGTTGTTGTTTATCATTTATTAATAATTTTATTTAATACTGTTACTAGAAATAATATGTAAAATAATAACTTTTCAGTGAATTAATCATCATAATTCGGTATCTTGCTGGTCACCACTCCTCGCATTTTCCACAGTGCACTTGACCGTGGCAGTGTCGCTGCTCGTTGCTCCGCCCAGATCCGATCTGATCTCGTATCCTCATCCTCCGCCTCCGCCCAGTTACACTTCCCCGCACATTTCCAGCGATCTTGGCGGTGCACACATGGTGTGCAAGTGTGCGATGCGTTGCAATGCTGCTGTGCTTGCTGCCGCTAGGCCTGTCGAATGTTTTAGCACTATTTTTTATTGCCACATCATTTTCCCTGTTTTTAGCCTTTTTTTGTGTGTTTTTTTTTCTTCTGTTTCTCTACCAGGCGGGCGTAAGTACTGTACTCTATATGAAAGTACTGAGAGCATGGGCTAAATTTATTAAGGCAAGTCATTTACCATTTGCGACAAATAGGCAGGCACACTCGCTCCAGCATCCAGAATGCATCTTAAAGTGCATAACGCTCTCTTGGGCTATTTTTATCACCGCTAATGCCTGACAATATGTTTTTAATTTACGCCACAGAAGTGCAATTGCGAAACTATTTGCTTTCCTCCTCCAAGCGATCATTGTCCTAGGTCCTTGCCACTGGCCATAGTGACATTTCCAGAGCATGAGTCAGTGGCCGCTTTTCCATTTCCATCTCCATCTATAGTACACTTCCCTTTCCAGCCTCACTCGGTACTTTATCATTAAATGATGCCATCTCTCCCCTATAATCGCCATATATTTTTTATGATTTTTGGCAAGCGTCGCGCTTTGGCGCACGTTCGCCCGGATGGGATGGGATGGCATGGGTTGGGATTGGATGGATGGATGGGTCTGAGGGTGGCCGGCTGGTCGAGGAGGAGGTTCTGCTCTCGGCCCGGTCGCGTCACGTCAATTCAGAAACGTTTAACACACAATTCCTGCCACTTGCGCGCTTGTCATTTGCGAATCGGTCGCAGGGCTGGCCAAAAGATTGGGCTCGTGGCCAAAACTGTGTGGTCGCTGCCTTTGTTGTCGCCCCGATTGCGACAAGTTACATCATTGTTAAAATTAGTCGATTTTGGCCATACTTTTTGGCGTCAGTGCACTGGGCGGAAAAAGAGGTAATAATATTCTAGATTTGTTTGTTTTTAAACGGGAAGTACCACCATATTTTGTCTTAGAAGTGAAATTTTATCTTAAATTTTGGTTTATAATTAATATTATATACTATAGAAATGGTAATAAAATATTTTATAAGCCATAAAAATATAAAAGGGCCTAATAGTTAATAATTTATAAATAACTATGAGCTCTTAATATTGCTTACTATATTTTTATACATTTATTTAAATGCATTTATGAAATCCTTGATTGATTCAGATTCTTCTTGGTTCCCATACTTCCGATGCTTCTACATTCTTTAAAAATTGTCTACATATTATCTAAAATTTCGCCGAGTGTAGCGCAAGTGATTCCTGGCCAAGACCTAAAGACCTGGTAGCAGCCTGATGCCGATGCGAGTTGATGTTTATGAGAGTGGCGATGACGCGCGGCGACGTTTCTTGGGAAAACACTCGGCCATTTCCGCTGTCGAACGCTTTCCTCCCCGGGTGATTATTAATTTTCGCGAGATTTAAGGTAATTTCTCATGTGCGTGGGCAGCGCTGCTGTCGCCGAATTTTGATTTGTCTGGGACAAGTTTCAATTTCAATTAAATCCCCGAGTGATTCACTACCCGCGGACTCACTATCGCACTTCCAACGGTTGGGTTTGCTTGTTTAAAGCGCAACCAATTAATTAGTCTTTGGCATTCGATGCTGCAGGGAAAATTGTCAGTGAAATTGTATTATTATTTTTTACAAACGAACTGCAACAAATACGCCGCAACATTAATGGACAGGCTCGAGAGCCGAATGTTTGGTCAACTTCATAAGTTCTGCGGCGCGGAGGGCGGGGATTATGTGCGGCCGGCCAAATGACTTTAATGAAAAATCGTAAATAAACCGAGTGGAGGGGGAAAAGCACACTGAAAATACGTACTTAATAAAATTTATTTGTTGCGGAATAATGAGACGGACGGTGCGGTGTCGATTTGTTAATGAAATTTTTAACTTTATGCTTTCCGCTCTCGGCGTGACAGGGATATATTGTAAACATCGGTATGGAGTGTGTGTCGCAGTCGGGTGGGTTCATAAATTTGTCAATGATTTTCCACTTGACAATGCTGCAAATGGTCGCGTTTATTTACTCCACATTCTCCATCGAGTGAGTTGCTGATGGGCTGGGCCTAGGGATGCACATATACATCCATCCATCTATCTGGGGTAATTCTCGCTGTGGTAACAAGCGGCAAAGAAATGGTTATTGCTTTTGTTTATTTCCAATCATAGACATCAAGTGTACGCCTCGAATGTGATTTGGGACTGTCTTTAAATAAATAAATAAAACAGAGTTCGAAGGGGTTGAGAACGGAGCTCTGATTATCTGTCAAAACAGGATTATTGCCAAGCTTGTTTGCTTGTTTGCTTGTATTTGTTTGCATTCAAACTATTTAAAATTAATTCACCATTATTTTCTGCCTGAAGCTAGCTTTCCAGTTGACTGAAAGAAAAACAAAGGGACAGCCAAATAAAACATTTGCTTTACAAATGAACTCATGCTTTCTTCTATGCTCTGCCAAATTGGCAATAAGTCAAAAGATCTTTGCACTTCTCACTGAATAACGGCAAAAGAGGAAAGTTTCTGAGGCAGAGGTGTCGGAAAAGCAGATTTCTTCCCCCACTCGCATTCATCGCAGTCAACAAGTAAATTTGTCAGGCGGTAATTCGATTTTGTTTAGCCAAGGGAAATGGAAAACCTCGACCTTGTCGCTGTTTAATTTGTAATTTGAGCCACGCAGGCGCGACATTCAACTTGAACTAGCCTCCGGCACTCACGCTCCCTGGATTCAGATCCCTGCTCCTTGTCCCCGTCCTCGGTCCCGATCCCGATCCCTTTCCCGATTTCCTGTCAAAATGTCAAATGATTGCGTTGACATGCATGTAGCACAGCGATAGCGATGGTGCAGCAAAAAAATAAAACATAATTCCAATTCGAACAAATCTGTGGGCTCTCTGGAAAAAGTGTCACTCACTCTATTCGGCATTATAATGAGCCGTTCCCGTTCGCGTCATGATAGAATTATACAAGGTAGTCCACTCGACTGCCGAAGTCGTTCGGGTTTTGGTCCATTAATGTCAGTGCATGGCCTGCTTGTCGAACTGAAAGGTTGTGTGTGGACGGTTTTTTTTTCAGAGCTTTAACCCTTAAGTGGCCAAGAAAAAAAATTACATTTACATACGTAGATGAGGTTTCGCATGGAGGTCTGATGAAACCATCATCGACATTTAAAAACAAAATAAATCAACTCGAATTTATATTTATTATTTTATTATATGTATTATTATTTATTATTTATTTTAAGATACGCATATACTTTGGAATTAAGAGCTTAAACAAGAGAATGGCTGTTAAACAACAAAAACAAAGAATTATGTCAAATTCAAAACTTATAAATATAAAATTATAAACAATACAACTCTTGTCATAACTAAGGAAACTTTTAGCCCCATGCACCGTGTACGGGTTAATCGAAGCACTATGTTGCCATTTCACTCACACTAACTATTGAATGCTATTTCACTCGCACTTACATCAGGGGACTATGATTTTGCCGAGTGGACTACCTTGTATAATTCTATCATGGTTCGCGTTGCCGTTGACCCCTTGACATTTTACAGCTCGAAAGCCGAAGCCGAACACATGTGGCAAGTTCAAAAGTTGACGGCAAATTGACTGTATTTATAAACATTTTAAAGGCGTCGCACAATAAAAAAAAAAGGAAAAGAAAGGAGAGGAAAACTGAAGCTGTTCACGCCCCCCGAATGAATTTTAATATGCAATTTTTATGATTATTGCCCCGGGGGGACTGCATCTGCATGTGGAACCGGAGAGCAGCGTAGATTTTATGATCGCCTTTCGTGGGCGTTCCTGCCCCGCATTTACGGTGGCATTTTGTCTACTCATTAAAAGGAGCTGACCGACCCTGCATACACCGTTACTCGTCGTTTCGTTTAATTAGTTAAACATGTGATTTATGCACTCGAACGGAGTCGAATGGCCCCGCAGGACTCGGAAATTCAGAGCCGTCCAACTCGCCTCGGCTGGCAGTTTGTGATCTGCATAGCAAATCAATGGGCCATCAAAATTAGTTACGTTCACATTAGCCATGGCAATGGCCGTGGACCAGTCAGATTTTTAATTAGTTTTTGACAGTCGACAGTTGGCGGCAGTGCTGGCCATTTGTGGATTTTACAGACAGATCTGAGCGAGTTTAAACGGTTCCAATTAGTTTAGTACAAAATTTAAAGTAAATAATACAAATATATTATGTTTTTTTAACACTTAAACAACTGTATTTATTAACATTTAATTTGTAGACATTACTATCTAAATTATTATTATTTTTATAGGTTTTCAATTTGAAAATTTGCTTTTATTATTTTTTTTTTTTTTTGGCACTTTATCAAAGTCTTTCCTGTGGGCTGCTCTTCTCTATTTGGCTGGGCCAAGGCCATTGGAAATGGAAACTGAAAATGTGAAAATGGCAACGCAAAGGCAATGGCAAATGATATTTTGTGAGCATCCCGACACTGGCATACAACTCTTCATTAAATTCATTTCGCGGATTTGCAGTCGATGGAAATGCCCCCAACGATGACGTGACTGCTCGATTGCCCGCGTCAGGAGTGAGTTGTGAGTCTGTTGGTGAAACAGGTAAATGCAAATCGGCAGACGGAAACCACAGGTGACTGCTCATGTTACCCCCAGCTGGTCCTTCGGGAACTTCATTCGATTTCCCACGCATTTTCCTAGCAGCTCATAATTAAACCCGAGTCGGCGGAGTTCGGGTTCCCAGCTAGCCGGGCTCCCAGTGGATTCCCAACCAGAAGCGATAATCAGGCACGGAAATGCCTCGTTTGTCTGCGGACAATCCGTCGAAATTAAAAAGAGTACGTCAGTGTCAAAGACAAACAATAAACTCCGGGCCCAGCAGCCAGACGACGAGGGCGGATCCGGGACGCACATTTGAGTTTTCAATCAGGCTGCCATTGAGGCGTTACGGGAGCCACGTTGCGGGGCTTTGGGGTTGCGATGGTCGTGTTGGGGCCACGCATCATTAACGGCTTTTTAATTGGGAATTACTCCGGAGTGACTTGGCTCCGAAGCGGATCCCTTGGCTGTTTGGCTAATGCTTTCCCACACAATCGATTTGATTTGCTGACATAATATTTTCTCAGGGGCTTTCCCAACGAAAAAGCCAAGTGACAGAGCCGAGGCAGAGGACCCTTTTACTCATTTCCCTATATTATTTTTGCATTTGGCAGCATTATTTTTTCATTTTCGTAGGACGCCGCTCTCCACTCCTGCTCCTTCTGCCGGAATGTCTTTTTATATTTTTCTTAATTTTACTAAAGTCTTCATCCATATGTCCTATGGCCCGACTGAACTGTGAAGGAAAAAGCAGATGCAGCAGGAAAGAAATTTCACATAAAGGCTGTATCCTGCAGTGAGTGGATAAGTGTGTGTGTGTGTGTGGCTAAAGCATTTCAGGTTGCAGTGATAGCATAAATAAAATAAAAGGACGAAGGCGATGGGAAAAGCGCGTGCGGAGCAGAACGTGAAAATATGCAAGAAATTCAGTGCATGTCTGGGAAAAGCTCGAGCTGTGTAAAAATGAGAAAAATGGAGAATATACCGCCATTGCCGCCGCCGCCGCCTCTGCTGCAATATTTCTCTTAATGTGTTGCATTAATTTTGCCAGCATAAAGATAAAGGAACAAAGAAAAACTGTCAGGCAGTTTCACTTCCACAATGATGGCGAACAAAAAGAAGTGTGTATTTTTATTTTTTCCTCCTCGTTTTTTGTGCGAGATCACTTTAACCAAAATAGTTTCTGTCAAGCCACTCTCTCTCGACCCTATTAAGGGACTATTTCGTTTGAAGCTGCAAAAACCTGCACTTTCGTCAAACCAAGCGAATGGGGACAGATGTAGGCGAGGCCTTAGGCCATCCAGTCCCCTAATGCCACAGCGCCTGCAAGTATGCAGCACAAATTCCCCAGCGAAATCATGCAATTTTAAACTCTTTGTTAAGCTGTCTATACCTGGTGTTCACAGAAATGGTGATGGATATTCATTTATGCGATAATGAAAACAATAAACTAAACATTTGTTCATAATTAGTGACTTTTTAAGCACGTAAGAAAACGTTCTCTAATAAAATACAACAAGTAATAATAGTTTATTTCAGAAACGTGCAATCCTTTGATTTCTCTATTGATTTCAAACTAACAGCCATTTCTTCGGCAATAATTTGTCTTAATCCTTCAATAAAGGTATTTTGTGGTCGATATACTCAACTCCGACCCCCTTTGCTTGCTTAATTCGGCAAAATATATAAATCTGGCAGCCTCAATGACCTCATGAAAGTTGCATAATGAGATTCGGCCAAAGGAGGGAAAAGTCTGGGCTGCTGACAAGTTGATTGCAACCCTCTCCGCCATCTGACAAATGCAGACGCCGAGGCAATGCACGGACTGCGGCCCAGACCTGGACGCAACCCCGAGACTGTCGGAGCTGCAAAATTAAAGCAGTTCCTGCTGGCTGAAATTAAATAAAAAGGAAAAACACATGAAACACACGACCCGTAGACAGAGCCGAAGCCGGAGCCCGTGGCCTGTGGCCAGTTGTCCGTGACCGACCAGCCGCAAAAAGTATCTTTAATCGGATTTAAATGAAATGCTTTTCAGCAGCAACGCCCCACCTGTGAATCCTCGGGTCAAAACGAACAAGTTGTTATTTTTCTGGCCCGCAACCTGGAATACTTTTAATTATCACGTCACATATTTACGCTTAGGAACGTATATCTCGGAACTTCCTGAACGTGGTGCCAGTGATCAGTAAAATTCCAAGCATTTGCCAGCTAGAGGGCATGAGATTCAACAGCCTATATACCAGGGAAACGAAGCCTGGCAGCATGATCTCCCGCTCGCCGCGCACCATGCCGTTCACAATGCGCTGGGCCACTTCTTGGCCACTGATCAGCGGATATATGTTACCGACTCCTATTTGGCCAGTCATCTCCGTCACCTCTTCGTTGGTGGACAGGAACGCGGGAAATACGGTGGTCACGTGGATGTCCTTCTGCTTCTCCATAAACAGCTCCATGCGTAGGGCCCTCATATGGGTAGCCACCCCCGCCTTGGTGCTTGAGTAAGTCGAACTGTAGGCCAGCGGAAAAAGGGCTGGCGGGAGGACAAAGGATATTGTGCTATAGGATAACGAAAGCATTTTTTTTAGCGGCTGGACTCACCTGCCAGAGAACTGATGGTGAGAATATGGCCTCGGCGCAACTCTTTCATTTTGGGTAGGAAAACGGACTTGGTCTGGAAAGATTAACTATAATAATAATATGTTCTGCCTTGTGGTTATTTCAATTGGTTACAATAAACCTGTTTACTTTAAACCTTGTTTTAATTTAATGCAATTTTAATTATTATCTTAATAGTTAAACTCACCCAGAAGTGTGCCGTTAGGTTAACATCGATCATAAGCTGCACTTCAGCGGGTTCAGGGTTTACACAATTTTTATGCAGCAAAACTCCCGCATTGTTAACCAAAACAGTTACCGGTCCCAGATCAACGACCACTTTTTTGTTCAGCTCAGCGAGTTCCCCAATACTTGTCACGTTTGCCTAAATATGTATATACCGGTTAAAGGGTAATTACAAGTAAATTAAATATTTTTATATCATACACAAGTTGATTGTGTTCAAAACCAGTTTTTCTGGCAATTTACTGGCTTTACTTACTTTGTAAGCCTTAGCCCGAACATCATAGCATTCCTTAATTTCCTTAACCGTTCTCTCGGCGCCGGACAAGTTGATATCCACCACAGCAATGTGGCATCCCTTCTTGGCCAGCTCCAGGGAAATGGCGCGTCCCAGACCATGACCGCCGCCAGTAACCTGGAGAAAACAAAAAAAGCAATCGCTATCATTAGTATATAGTAAATAGTATATGCCATCTCTAACTAAAATAATTCTGGTAAAAGGTCTAACCCTGCCATTAAATGTAGTTTTATTTTGAGCACTTAAAAAATATATAATGTTTTTTTTTAATATAAAAAGCTTTATAAGATTACTTTACATGATAATAAAGGAATTTTATAAATTTTGTTTTCTCCTTTCCTTATTATTTTTGAGTGTCATTTAGACATTTAAAGGTTATTGAAAGTTTTATCATAGCTTGTGGACTTTAACTATTACAGCTAATTGTTTAAAGTCTGTAATTATATATATTTTTTTCATGTTTAAGCTGATGTATTTATTAACAAGACTAAACTTATTAGAGCTTGCAGTAATTTATTTATCTCAACTTTGGCCTTTTTGAACTGGCCTTTTTCAACTGTATAATTACATAAATATACTGAATAACCAATAAAACGAATTAATTATTGGTAACCTTGAAAATAAAGTTTTGTCTTTAAGGTATTAGAATCAAATATATTTTAAGATTTTTACAAAATATTTTTGGTTTCTGGGGGTGTGCCTATTTCAGCTTTCATATTTTAAAATGAAAACCTGTAGGTTATATTTATTTAAATGTTACAATTTGGTTTGCTTTTTAAAAAGGTCCAGAAATTACGATCAACAATAAATTACTTTGGAGCAAAAGTGCAATCTCGTTTGTTACGGTTCCGCGCTTAATGCCAATATTGGCAAATTAGTGTGTCAAGTGTGTGTGGTGGCCTGCTTGGCCAAAACTCACCACGGCCACTTCACCGGCGATGCTCTTCGGGGATGAGCACCAGCAGCAGAGATTCGCGAACAACTGCCTCAGCACGGCGGCGACGATGAGCAGTGGAGTGATCGCTACCAAGCCGATCAGTGATATATACGCCTGCACCTTGACCAGAGCATTCCACAGCGACATTTTCCGTGATTTGAGCCACGTCCGAGTCGCGAGAGTGGCTAAAACGCTTTGATCGCCGATCGCGGATTCGGATCGCTGATCGCGCTTGCCACTCGCGAAGCTGAGAAACTGGCTTGCCGTCGACAAGAGTGCATTAAAGTCACCCCATTCGGCGGTTACCCTGCGCCAGCACAGCTCGGCAATTAGCAGTGACTTCGATTTATTCAATACTAATGCGGGGCAAGTGTTTGCAAATGAGAGCCCATTTACCACAGGCTTCCAAAAAAAACATATAAAAAATCTGGACTGGCATTGTCGGCAAATAAATAGAAAAGTCACCTCCTGCACAGATGGGACAGCCGCGGCGCGGTAAGTAATGTTCGATATATGCACACACCAGCAACGGCAACATCGATTCCAATAACAACAAGGGGGAGCACTGCCAGAGGGTGCCTCGACAACAAGATACCTATTACCCTGTACATTTCATAAAGAAAGATTGAATATTGATCTCACCCTTTACCACTCCTGCAAAGTATCCAATATACCCAACGTCTCTACCAGTAATGGGTACTACAAAACCCGAGCATGGCCATTAGTAATAAATAAAAGCAATTTTTTGTGAACTACAAAAAGCAGCGCAGTGACTACAAATGTACAACACAGGCACACAAGAACATCCAACCCCATATACACGTATAAACACAAACACTCTGAGCTCCAGCTCAATAAAAAAAAGAAGGAAAAATAAAAACACATCGAGAGATGCCAACGAAAAAATGATTTTCTGACAATAAAGTGGATATCCATAAAGGAAAACGAACAGAAGACAAAAAAAAAATCAGAGCACCAGCTCACATACATATGCGAATGGAAAATAGAGACAGCCAAAGGATAATTTTATATTGCAGTGGAATGGGAGGCCAGATGAGAATAGAGCGGGGTGGAGCACTTGCCGGCTGTGGTTTTAGTTAAAAATAACAAAGCGAGCGACAAAAACGAGAATCGTGAAATATGTATGTATATTTCATTTTAGGTTTTTCAAGGGTGCTTCAGCTGCCCGATGAAGTTTGCCATTTATATATATTGGGTAATTGGGTAAGGACAAAAATATTTATGGTATCCCCCTCCCTTGATAATGATGGAGTATTTTGTGCAATACATTTGAAGGATATTTTTAAAGTATTTACTATTCAAGAGTGTATTCACAAGTTGGCTTTATACAAAGAAATGCTTATGGTTCACCCCTTAACACCACTTTCTAAGCTCTTTTCCGCTCTGGCAATGGCATTTTAATAGGGCTTTAGTTCGGTCAAGGGGCAAGCGGAACAGGTTCTCTCTTGGGGCTCTCCCCTGGCCTCAAGCTCAACTCTCTTAATTTTCCCAGTTCACTGCAAATGAAAACGACACTAAAAACGGGTGCTCAAGCCCTTGGCCAACCATATGCAGCCTGGAATTCTCCTCCTCCCGTTGCGCCTTCATGCATTTTGGCGCAATTGCGAGTCCTACTTCTTGGCTGAGGAGTACTCACTGCACGTGATGTCATTTCGTATTTATTTAAGCGAACATTCGATTTTGTTTTGGATGTCGCCAAAATCGGGTCACACTTTGTGCACGTGGTGTCGCTTTGCATGCGACGGTTTTTTGTGGCTATTGATGTGTGGCTTCGATGATTTATGGACTCGGCGGCGTCTGCGTATTTTGCGGGCAGCCGGAGCACATGGCACATGGACATCCTTAATCCAGATACTCTTACATTCCGCCTTATCCCCCTTGATTGTCAAAACTCCGTGCCACTCAGCGGTGCTCGCCCGCCAACAACACTTCAACTTAAAGGGCACTCAAAGAACACTGGCACTGGTGAAGGGTAAAGGGAAGTGCTGTCAGCCTGGGACCACGGAAGCTAGCCCAATTAGGAAACTTATAATAATTAAGAAAAGCCATAGCAAGTACAATAACACTAATATCTAAAATATATTTACCTTTTCAATGAAAATAAAAATATTTCGTAAAGTAACCTCTTTAACATTACATATTATATAGATTTATATTATTTAGATTTATTTAACATTTATGTTATATTTATTTATAAATATTTCAAGTTTTTTTTAGAATTTAACCATGTTTTTTATCATTTAGAAAATAATCCTAGAAAAACCATTTAAAAATCTATAAAATCCTCATATTTCATATTGTTTTCTGCCCTTTAAAATATTTTACAGTAAACCTAAAATAGCTGAACGAACAACGCTGATGGAGAATTTTATCCGGCAATGCCGAGGAGTGCTGGAGGTAGCGGATTAGAGGTGGTTAAACCTATTTCCCAAGGCTTCCCACGGCAAAGGACAGGACGAACTGAAGGCAAGGGTTGGCCTGCCGCAGCTGGCAGGGAAAAAGGGAAAAACTAAAAAGTGTGGAGCAAAGTTTGAGTGCTCAAACGCGTTAATCTCGATTGCTTCTTCATTTTTTCCATTACTTTTCTAATATTTCACATTAGCATGTCGGGCGAGCGGCACTCAGAGCCGAGCTCAGGGGTCTTGTAAGAGACAAGAGCTACCCAAAAAAGAAATAAAGTATAGGGAAAGGGCGAGGCAATTTCTCAGCGCAACTGTCAACACCAATCTGAAGTGCTACTGCAGCAGCAGCGGCAGCAGGACCTAATGAGACAGCCACGGATAACAGGCCATTTCGATTGCGATCCCTGCACATGTGTTTCAGTTTATTACAACGCAACAAGTACACGGCCAGTAATGTAAATAAATTAGCTGGTCGTGTAATGCGCAAGGCTCTCGAGGACCGAACACATTCTGCAATACGACACCAGCCAGGACACTGGCAGCTACTGCATCCCAGCATTGCTCCAATGTGTTTGTTTAGGTGCAAGGATAACAGTTTCTCACGCCTGCCAGGAGCATACGCAGCCGAAATCCACTTGAACCCGCTCTGACAGTTGCATGTCATAATTTAACAGTCGGAAAATGCGCGGCAGGTTGCCAGGATAATCAAGTTGCATCTCCCGCTCCTGTTTCTGCTCCTGTTCCAGTTTCTGATCCTGATCCCTCTGCTGTTTGTTTAGCTGGGGTTTTCCTACATGCCTACGGTCGCTCCACATTCCTCTTTTTTATAGCCCCCACAGATTTTATTGCCGCCTGCGATGGGATAATCCTTATTGACATATTTATGCACGGTTCAAGCAACGAAATGGAAATTTTTGGCGTCGCATGGTTCGCTGGCATTTGCCTTTCGTGAGGGGCGTGGCACTGGGCTAATGGGCACCACATGTAAGTGTCTCTAGGTGAATGAATTAAGGCTCCGCCTCCGCACTGCAGTTGAGTTTCACACGGAGAGGAATAGTTTTGTTCAATATTTGATATTTCGGGTTATAAACTTTATTTATTTAAATAACAAAAGAAAAATACAGCAACCCCACCTTTAAATTTGATTGTTTTTAATAAATTCACAACCCAACATTTATTTCAGAAATCTTCTAAAAGGGCTTGTCGTATGTATGTTTATATTCCAAACAATTGATTCATGGTTTAAAATAGTCAAAAATTGTCAGCATTCTGAATTTAAATTTCCACATGAATATTCAGTTTACAAACGGGTGTATTTTATGTAAATAAAATGTACATTTAAACACAAAAACAAATAAAAGTACTGAGGGAATTATCACAAATTTTGTTCTCTGCAGCACCAGTGGCCCTTTCCGTTTAAGTTCGAGTTCAAGGCGCAGCGCACATGGCTGTCGAGTTCTATGGGAATTATCTAAGGAAAATACGTTACATCGAGCAGCCAACACCTGTGTCAATGCGACAGATCGGGCGTTGCGCTGTGCTTAATGCTCGTAATTAATTTTCCGTGCCACAGACAGTGGCGCACTGGCACCGACACCGCCACAGACACAGACTCAGACCGGGACAATGGAGGATGTCCTGATGCACGGCATTAACTGAGCATGCAAACGATGCGTCAACGATGGTCCTCGGCCCAGGCGGCTAACGCTATTATTTACACAACAAACACTTGTAATTACACAAAGGGGGTGGAAGATGGAGATGGAAGCAGGACGGAGCCGCAATTAAAAGCGAAAGGATAAACACAAATAAATGAGCGACACAAAAGGGGCAGACAAGATGGCTGCAGCTGACTTGGATGACGGGGGCCAAGACAAAGGCTAGTCCACTAGCACCGGCAACAACAAGTACACCTAAAACTACAGCAACAACAACTACAACTATAACCCGAAGACAACAATGACAAACGGACGGACGAGCGGACGGCATTAAATAATTGCTCATACACGAGTGTCTACGCACAAAAGCAGCCGGAGGAGCAGGACGAGAGCTAGCGGAGCAAAAAATTGTCCAGCACGTGTTGCAGCCCCAAACCCCATGCCCATCCACCTTTTCGTCTTGGTGTGCGAAAACTAGTTAACAGCTTTTATTTACTTGGCAAACAGACTGAAACGTTGTAAAACAACAAATGCCTAAGCCGCAGGACATAAGCATAGCAACGCTCGCACAAAAACACACGTTCTTGCACTGAAGAAATCAGTGTAGATTTCAAATTAATTAATTTTATTATTTTAAAAATTAAAAAAAAGCTCCGACAGCGATAAAATATTTTAAATATAATTATACAAGTCTGAAAAATATTTCTAAGAATACTTTTATACATGGAATAAATAAAGTACTCTAAAGACCCGAATAAATCTAGATTTTGGGTAGCTTTTTCTATCTGTGTGGAGGATAAGAACAGAATAGAAACATGACCAGCCCGGCCAAAAAGTACTCGTTGTCCATTGCGGTCAGCGGAATGATGGCGATGAGCGTGCAAGTGACTGCGCTGCTTGGACGTTTCATAACCGAAGTGAAAAGTTGGAAAATAATAACGGGCAACGGGACGGGACACACACATATGTATGTATGCCCCGTCAGAGCAATCGCCTCCGATGCTGCTCCAGGCAGGATGCCCCCGCCCAAGGAGGGCACCATGCTCAGCACCGTGACAAAGTTAACCGAGTATTCAGCTCGACTCGGTCAGCTGGTCAGCGGTCAACGTGGCGTATGCACGATGCCCACATACTCGTAGCCCCTGCAGGCCCTACACATAAATTATATGCCTTTATTTAGGCGAAACAATGTTGTTGTCCAGCATCAACTTGATGACAACAACAGGCAGTATAATGCAACAACAGAAACAGGAACCGAAACAGAAACAGGAGCAGGACCTGGAACAACAATGAAACTTTTAGCAAACAAACGAGCTAAACTAAGCGCTTTCAACTAATGACGACGAACACAAACCGAAATGCATCGAAATTTGTGTTTGAGGCAACCAGTTGAGCCTCCGGCTGAGGGTTCCAAGTACATCGTGCTGAAAATTCAATAGCCGAGCGAGAACAGCCTCAAGAACAGATCCCCAAAAGTCTCGGAATAACCAGGCAAACAACAAGCCACCACCAGCTCTAACCGCACCGAAGGACATTTGCTAGAAAAATGCATCTGCATACGAGCATGTATTGTACATTTTCCGGGTGGTGACAACAAAAGCCTGCTTAATGACAATAATAACAGATTTGCCAACCGCAAAGAAGACGTCAGGAGAATCATCCTTTCAGGACCAGTAGCAGGTCGGTTAATGGCCTGTGCAAGGCAGGAAGTCAGCTTCAGAGTGTTCACACATCCTTGCTGCAGCCACTCTGAATGAAAATTCATTAAGCGACAATGCATAAGCCAGGGCCTGGAACTGGACATGGACAGGAGCTTTATCCTGTTAATAACGAGAAAAGACCACAACCGCAGCAAAGCATTTCCTTTCCACCGACGATGATTGGCTCAATTTGCCTCCAATTAAAAATAAATTGAGGCACCTTGTTCTGCCGCAAACTAAATGGTCGCACTCCGTCCGCACCCCTCCGGTCCACATTCAGAAGGCGAGAAACGCGACCTCCGCAGTATGGGGCCAAAACAAAAAATTGATTTCAACTTCGGTTGCCGCCGAGCATTTGTATTTATAGCCCGTATTGTCACTTTCCTCTGCTCTATAGAGTTTCTTGAAAAGAGAGCATAAAGCAAACAAATCATGCTCCGATACGCACACATAAAAATGCATAAATATTCTATTTTGAGTTGACATTTTGACAAGTGAATATGAATATTGCAGGCGCTGAGTACAATTTATAATTGATATGTATAAATAATGGACAAAGCCATTTTGTAAATGGGTTTAATGAAATGAACGAGCGAAGCTTTTGTAATAGGCCGACGGCAAAAAAAAAATACAGCAAACTAAACAAGCGGCTAAGTGGGTAATTCTAAATAAAGATACCCTATAATTTTCTATAAATAAAATTAAATTAATACTAAATAATTTTAATATGTTGTTTTCTACTTAAAACAAACACAAATATTTTCTTTCATTTCTGGTTAGATTAATGCCAAGATCCTTCTCTAGAATCTCCTTACTGTCGGAGTTACAGACCCCTCGTTGTATTAAATACCCTGTAAATTTTGAATATTTAATTTATTAAAAGCAAAAGTGCCTAAAGTCAATTGGCTAAAATTGCATTGAACGGCACCAATTAAGTTTTAGCCAAACAACTAAAAATATGTTGAATTATGTAGCAAAGCACCAAAGAACCTTTGCGTTACACTTCCGAACTTCCAGCTTTAAATACACATCTGTCCCTCAGTGTGTAGGGTGAACCAAATTTAAGTTCATTTGGAATATATTCGCCTGACTTTAAAGCGAAATGGAAAACGAAGAGAATCAACTGCAGCCTGTACTGAATCCCATTCCGTCCGGCGATCTGTGGGCTGACTTGGCGGAGATGACCAGGAACTCGGAACAGCTGATGGAGAGTGTCACCTGCAGACTGAATGCCCTGAACTCAGCCCTGGATCGTCTGGAGGATCGTACTGATCGGGTTCTCGTGGAGCTGCGGCAGTTGGTCGGCACAGAGAACCAGGTGCGAAGAGCTCGCGATGGTTGCGGAGATCCTGGTGCCGATGAATAGGCAGACAATTATTATTATATGGAAATAAATGCCAATTCAAGGTTCTGGCTAATAGCACTCCGCATTTGACTCTTCTATGGAATATGGTTTGTATATTTTAAAAATTCGGGAATGCCTTACAAGTTGAAACTGATCAATCCTTCTCTGTGTCGAATCGAATGGATTTGGGATCGGAAAAACTTTGCGGGGGCATTAAGACAAGCAGAAGATCCATAAAACGCCCGACAGTTTGTTTGTTTTTTATGAGAACTGTAACCCTAGCACACAAATAATTAGTGAGCTATTTTTATGGATCGGCGTTGCCGCTGCGCCTGCGCACCGAACAACGAGTTCAGGGAGTGCTGGGGCACTGGAGCTGGAAGCTGAGGAGCTGGGGAACTGAGGAGCATCAGGTGCTGGGGGTCTCCTCACATAATCGTAATTAGATTTTACATTATGGAAGGCAGCCGCTGGAGGGAGTGGGTCGCGTTGTTTCTGTTTGTGTTTGTGCACATGTTGCTCGGCATTTGAAGATTTCAGCGTGCACTTAATCACTTGAGTCGCGTCCTCACCATATGGGGTCCTTTTCCGAGTGCCGGCAGAGCGGCATCTGGCAGGTTGGATATAGACGATGGTATAACCTGTTAACCCATCGCGGCATTGAGCCCGAAAATATGCCACAAAGCTACCGGGACAACTGGCACTCGACTGCGTTCAATTAACAATTAATGAAATTGCAATTTGCACAGCCCTCCGGCGCCCTGGTAATTCTTCATTAATCAGCAACGCAATCATTTACGTAAATCGCGAGCTGGAAGAGCCGGGAAAGCAACGCCGCCAAACCTAATTGCAAGTTATGAATATCTCATCGAATATTAAATCGATGGCAATCGCTTAACTCCGACAAGCCGCGACCACGTCCATGTCGGCGCTGATGATGATGATGGGGATGATGCCAATGATGTTGTTGATGGCGACGAGGGCGATGAATGGCGGTGGTCTGTGTGCGCGTCCAATGGATGGTATCGGTGGTAGCGTTCGTTTGTCCCGTCGGAAGTGGCGACACTTAATTGCTTATTGAGTGCGTTTTCAATTTTTATTGAGCCCAGCCCCGAGAGCCATATGCATTGTGCTGCGGCCTGGCACGGTCATTAAATCTGTGGCTGGCTTCGCTGGGAAGTAGGCTACAAATGGCAAACGCCACCTGGGCGGGAACGAAAAGCCAAGGGCGGGTGCGCAGTAACTCCCCAACTCATTAGCACTATCGGGAACACGGAGATAACCACGTAATAATCGAGGCTGGATGCTTGTCGCCCTTATCAGTTGGCGGGCACATGCAAAAATATTCTCAACCGGTATCGGTGTTTTCGGGTATTTCGGGCGTCTGAAGTCAGTCAGTCGTCAGATGTCTTTGCCGCACTCCGGCAGTAGTGAAATGAGAGCCCTAACCTGGTTAACTATAGTTCTGGTGGCCTTGCTGGGTCACCGCACCCTGGCCCTGGAGTTCGCAGAGTGTGAAAGTGCCCCACAAATGGGAGTTTACGTGGCCAGCTCCAGTAACTGTTCGAAGTACATTTACTGCGCCGGACCTGGCTCCTTTGAGGCCGAGTGCCTTGATGGTCACTTTTACGACGAGAAGCAGGAGCGATGTCTGGAAGAGGACCTGGTTAAGAGATGTCAACCGTTGGTAACCACAACTAAGTCGCCACCGATGAAGCAACAACCACCACCCACAGTGGCCCCGAAGACGGAACCGCTAACCATCACCCTGGAGGAATTGCCCAACGCCGGACCCTGCTATCCCTACATGGTGTGCTACGAAGGAGCAGGCCTGACCAGAGCCTGCACTCCCGCCCATCTGGTGTCCTGCAATCGCCGCCAGTCGCCGGGCATTATCACTAGCTGCCAGTCGGGCGTGTATGGCTTTATGCCACATCCCCTGAACTGCGCCTACTTCTACTACTGCTCCAGTGGTCACAAGCTACTCCATCGTTGCCCGCTCAACTACACCTGGCACTACGAACGCAGCTCCTGCGTGCAGCAATCCGAGAAGAAGTGCTTCTCCGAGGCCCTGCAACTGCGAAGAAGGAAGCCAACGAAGCCGGCAAAGCCCAAGGTATAAGGCTGGCGCCACTGTTAGGAAGATATATTTAATTTAAGTTAAGGTTTCGTATAAATAGCTAAACATGTAAACCTAGCGTAAGCAACAGTTGAATTAAGAACTGCGAATGGGAAACCAACAAGCTTCGAGCTTTCCGCGTAAATGCTTTTGGGATGGTATGCTTCTCGTTCACTTCCAGTAGAACAGGTGGGCGCTGCGCACGTCGAAGTGGTAGAAGCGCAACAGCATGTAGTCCTGCCACTTGGTGGGCAGCAGTCTGGGAAGGAGCGGAGACAATAATCGTTAAAAATAGTTAGCGCACGCCGGGCTAATTTCATTCTCACCTGAGCAGCCACACACTGAGGGCGAATATTTTTGGCACGTACACCATGCGCTCGTTCAGCAGCACGCCCTTGACAATCTTCTCCGCCACGTAGGGAGTGGACAGGCCGGGGTAGCTCTGCGCAATGCTGAAGGGAAGAGTTGGGATCAGGCAATCGGGCAAAGGGAAACGAGGAAATCTCACCCCGCATCGCTGAGCAGCGGCAGATCCCCGCTGGTACGCATCAAGTAGGCATTGGCCACGGTGGTACGCACATAGTCGCAGTCCGATAGGCGGAGCTCGGCGCGCAGAGACTCCATGAAGCCCTCGATGCCATATTTGGTGGCCGTGTAGATGCCGGCTCCGGGCAAAGGAACCAGGCCTGCATAGGAGATATTAGAGTTAATTTTAAGGTTCGACCTAAGCGAGGAGAAGACAGCTTACCCGCCAAGGCATTCACTGCCACGAGGTGGCCAGACTTGCGGGTTATCATCTTGGGCAGAAACTCCTTGGTGGTCTGGCAAGGAATATATCCAAAATATATAAAGAATATAAAGAATAAAGTCTGTACACTGACCATTATGTAAGAGCCCAAATTCAGCTGCAGAATCGTGTCGATTTCATCGCTTTTCAGCGAGGGCGTCGAGGTCATGGGCATGAGGGAGGCGTTGTTGACCAGTATGTCCACGGGACCCAGCTCCTTCTCTACCTTAGCGGCCATTAGCTGAAGTTCGCGTGGCGAGGAGACATCATTCTGAAAGGGGAACAACATGTTATGATGCCACAATGATGACGAGATAATCTTACCTTGTAGGCCTTGGCCACGCATCGCGGGATCTTGGAGAGCAACTCCACCGTCTCGTAGCAGCCCTTGGAGTTGACATCCACAACTGCCAGCTTGCAGCCGCGCCGGGCCAGCTCCAGGCAAATCTCGCGTCCCAGGCCACTGCCACCGCCGGTCACCTGTGTGCGACGGAAAGATGGATTCGGGCGGTTCACTCTCATTATACTTAAACAAATTAATTAGCTTAATTTGCAAACAATCAAGTCGAGCTAATGCGACTTTGCATTGAACAAAAACCCCATTTACCGGCAATTATTCGAGAGAGCAGCGACTTATGAATGGCATTACACATACGCTCGGTGGGCCGGCCCTCTCGGGAACAATTGAGTGACTTTTGACCGTAATTAAAGCGAACTGACGACTGACTGTGTGACCTCAGTGCCTCCTCAGCTGAGGGTGGGTCACCGTGTCGCAGCCCCAAAGTTTGGCACGTTCGTGCACAACAACAACAACAAAAAACAATGAAAAAGCAATAACAATAACAAGTCGCCAGCACATGGCAGTGCGCAGTTGTTGTTGTGGTTATAACATTGCTGAAGAATTTCAATATCATATGCAAATTAACTGCGGAAACAGTTACTAACAGCAGCGCTGAGTTCTATCTACGCATCCGAGAGATACCAGATATAACTTCTGCCCTTCGCCTCGGGGCTCTCTGTTTTTGTTTACTCGCGACTCGGCCAACGTCATCGCTTGTGCTCGGGCTGAAAACAAAAGTGAAGTGAAGTTCCTGAGGTTTGCACTTTTGAGCTCTCTCTTTCGCTTCATCTTGTTAAAAATGCGGCGACACACACAGAAAACCAGTTTGCAGCCGGGCAGGGGCGCCGGAAAATGGGGGTTTTCGAGCTGACATTACCCGAATTTATTTACAAATATATCTCCCAAGTCGATCTACTAATTACACCGTTTCTCACAGCTGGCACGGGACTGGTGCCCCTCTCTTCCAACCAGCTCACCCCTGTCAGGTCCAAACCGCAAGACGTATCTGTATCTGTATCTGTAGTCGTTTTTTGTATCTGAGGGAACGATCGAAATTCGAAAAGCTGAGACTAAACAAAAATCGAGCCACAATGATTCATCGATGCGCTACGTGAGACGCTTATGGCCGGCACACGCCTACGTTCTGAGACCAGAATGGAATGCTAATGGTCTCCGAACCCGATCGGGTTCTTTACGATCCAGAGCATCACCTACACACTTGACCTTGACCAGTGGCGTCCGCCCCAATTGACTTTTCCATAAAAAGACGCCACAAGTCAATGTGTAATAAAAATGCGATTAATGGACCGCGATATGGAACACCGCAAGCTTTTCGAAATTCAGTCGAGTTTCCAGATTTCCCTTGGCTTACATGGAAAATGATGTCACATTAGCTGACCGAGGAAAGCATTGCAAGCATAAACACAAACAGTTGGCCAACTAACACTGCTGGGCACCAAAGTACCATAAATATTTACTTTAATAACTCAGGCCCCAACAATCGGCGACCGCACCCAATAGCTAGCTGGAGACATCGCTTAAAACTGAATAAAAAATAAAAGAAAAGCGGGAAAGGCGGCTGGAGGGGAGCTTGGAGTGGGCCAAAGGTGGGAGTGGAAGTGCAGCCACTGGAAAAGGAAAGTGCGTGACGTTGCGTTTCGCTTGGCTTCTACCTAGCTGCCTGGCTGGATTCCAGATCGTTTATCTGTCAGATACTCTTGTTAGATGTGTATCTAAATACACAGAGACCTTTGTGATCTCTTGGCTATTAATTAATAGCCATATAAACTTGTTATTCTCTGACTTCAATGGATGTGAATTGAAAACAGCATTAAAAAGTCAAAACTACTTTTTGGTTTACAAAACTTTCATGATTTCCCCCTTTGAAAGAAAAGTCTGGGAAACAGATATTTGCACAAAACAAACATAATTAAGTCACAATCTTTTACTATCTTTCCCCAGAGGAGACTTCCAATAACAAGGCTTAGCAGTTAATCCAAAAACATTTCTTACCAGTGCCACCTTGCCGCTGACATCCTTCTCCTTGAGCCCCAATGCAAAGAGGTAATCCAGCAGATGCTTGAGGAAAACGGCGAACAGAATCAGCGGCAGCAGGAGCAGGAACACGATCACTTTCAGGTTGAATATGGCTCGGGTGGTCTCATCATTACGTTGCGCCCGCGCGGCCGCCTGAGCCGCTGTGGGCGTGGCCGAGGACGCGGGCCCTGTCACCGTCACCGATCCCGCCGGCGCCGTTGTGGTGGAGCGCGTTATGGTCGTAGTGGTTGCCGTTTCCACCATCTCTGCCACTCACGGGTGCACTAACACAGAAAACCAGGGGCAATAAAGTAGATTTTCTTAGCCCAGAAAATTTCGCGGTCAAAACGAATATGGCACGAATTCACACAGCTGCAACGCGACGAAGATCAGCCAGAATACCAAGCACAAACCACGACAACGACGACACCGCCAACGCCAAAGCCAACAGCCGAATGCGAATGCCAAACTACGTGTACAAGCTTTCGACTCTTCCCCATCGACTGAGTGGAGATCGCCGGGCGCTCGTCGTTATCTGGTTTCTGTATCTACGACTGCAGATCCGAGTGGGCAGCACTGCGTTGCGGGCCCCTTTGAGTGGAATCGAGCGAGTGGAGTTGCAGGCGCGGTTTCACCTGACGTCTCGTCTTGGCCTGGCTTTCTGTTTTTGTTTGGCTTTATTGTTTTCCCCACGCGCGCACAGTGGGCACTGCGGACGAAGATGGAAGATGGGTGCCGATAAGAGCTTTCCGGTGTTTGCTTTCCCTTTATCTGGCCCCATAAAGATAGTTATGAGTTTTCTGGAAACTGGATAGCATCTGTTTTTGTTAAAAGTCTCCATTGTAAAATATGAATAATGAATTCTAGCTACTGCCACCCACTACTGTACGCCACTGGGACCTGTCATCAAGGAAAAACTCAAATATTTGATTGGGTTTCTTGGGTGACTGTGCATGGGAGATATAAATATAAATATAATATAAAAAATCATATATCGTTTCTGTAGCTTTAGCTTTTAAATATAAAACTAAACTAAACGTCTTAGTAATATGAGTCAGTTTAATATTTTTCTCTGTGCAACTGAGACCCGCACCTCAAGCTCAACTCAATTCCAAGCCGCTTTGCTTGGCACTCGCCGAACGAGAATTGAGTGAATGAGTCGCTTCTCTCTCTCGGCTTCGACCCATTTTCGCGGTGCCAAACTGGTAAGGTGAAAAAGGAAAGGCCCCAAATGGAAGCCGATACATCCGCTTTGCCTGCCTGCATTATGGACACGGCGGTTCCCATTCCGTTACCATTAAGGCATGGGCGCATATTAAATGCCCTGCCCTAGGTCAATGAACAGCACTCGGTGGGCTAGAGTAAACACTAGCGAAACACTAGCATTTGCCGCATGTGGCAAAAGCTAAAGTAGTCGCCTGCAGCTGCGGCGCAGTGTCAACATATGGTTTTTCTTTATTTTTCGCACATCTCTGCACATGTGCAACGTTGGCGAACGCATGCGCCCTGCTTGAGGTTGTTTTTTTAAGCATAGAACTAAAACCAAAGAGGCGCAGATACGGGGTATAAATAAAATATGTAAATGCAGCCCAGCGATTTTGACATATTTGCCGACTAGCTGAGATGGATCCCGAGAGCATTGACCGCAAACACAAGCCACCACACATGTCACATCGCCCGGCCATAGCATGCGCTCTGCCGGAGTACAGTAGGATCTGGGCATTGGCGCACTCCAAGCTGATATCCTTGAAAAATACTAAGAGCTTTAATCTTTTGATGTGTTTGACGTTGGTTTTACTTATCGGTAGCTTTATAAAATTGTAGGTAACAGTAGTATGTATTATAATATCAAAAATATAAAACTGTCTTATTTCGAATCTCGCACAGGCCAATCAATGTGTAGTATTGTAGTATCACTTGGAAATACCTAACAAACTAAAATTATATTATATACGAACTTAAAAATTGTACATTTTCCATCCGAGTACATTTTCATAGTGCCTCACACACGACAATACAAAGGTGTCTTGTGGAAAACACTTGCTTCTGATGGTAAAACTTGCTGAGGCCGTAAGAGATTTCTCTAGTCAGTCCATCAGTCACGGAAGGTCGCAGGCACGTTCTGCAAATAATGTCATGTTAGTTAAAAATTTCGTTAGAGGAGCAACCGGTCTTATGCTTACTCTTCAGGCTGACCAACTTGTGGGCATGGCGGCGCAGTTTCGCCTGGTTTGGACATTGTAGCACTCCAGCAGCGGCCTCCTTAATCATACCATCAATGCTCTGAAGGAGCCAATCCTTTTTCGGGCAGGTAATCGACAAACGATACTCGCCATCCGCTGTACGCGACACCTGCCATTCGGAGGCGGGCATCTCCTCATCGTTGCTGTCATTGCTCTCAGTCTCCTCCTTTACTTTCCGCCGGTATGAAGCGGTGCGGCGACGCGTCTTGGCCGGCTTTACATCCGGCTCGTCCTCCTCATCGGAGCAAGCCGGTTCGGATTTGCGCTTCTTGCCAGTGAGTTGGCGCTCGTCCTGGTTGCGATCACGTTTCGGGCACGTGCAGATTTTAACATTCAAAACCTGCTGTCCCACAATATCGCCACTGCAATGAAGTAGAAAATTATATAAAGTTCTGATTTCTATAAATTTCTTTTAAAAAACTCACCTAGCGTTCTCCAGACAAAACACCAAGCAGGTTTCCTTTCGGCCAAAACACGAATTTTGGCAGACAAACTTGAAGGCCAGCGTCTGGCGAACATATCCGGCACTGCGGTTGCCAGATCGGCACATATTCAGGGGAATCAGAACGGAGTAGCGTTCGGAAATGCCCTTTCCCTGGGCAGATCCACAGTAGACAGTGTTGGGATTCTCACAGCGCAGCAAACTCTCGCGCTCCTTTATGTTCGGGATGCTCGCTGTAAGGTAGGAGTGACATATAAGACGGAGTACTTCTTGCCTTCCAACGGGAAATCAACTTACTTGACTCTACGCTTAGGTGATTCTGGCATCGCAGCACCGGACCGCTCACATCCTTGACAAAACAGAGGAAGACACGGAGACTGAGCGGCTGAATGGGCATCTTCGCCTTGAACTGAACGTCCACATTAAAGATCTTGTCCATCCGGATGTAGAGCTTGTTTAGGGCCACCGAGAACATCCAGTGAGATTTTGGTGGTTCATCCAATACCATGCTGAAATTGTAGCCGCCAAGGTTGTGGTTCTCCAGCTTGGGCAAAGTATTCACATGGGACTGCAGATCCTGCAGCATCATCTCGCGCAGCACAGATTGCTGGAAATAAGGAAAGTAGTATTAATACGTAAATATCCCTGGTTCCGGCTTTAAGTTCACACTTTGCGCACGTAGAACTGATAGAGCTTCATGTCGCGTTTTTTCAGCTATCGACTGAATGGACGGGTTTTGACTATTCTTTTGTTATGGTCTTTCACAAGTGTTTGCAATTTTTGCTGATTTGTGACGACACAATGAAGCGTTCCTTGCTAATCAGCGAGATAAGTACGCTGTGTGGCTCTCGCGCTAGAACTGAACCCCTGTAAGACTGTGACGTCATGTAGCTCTTATGAAATTGCAGCAGGCCGGCCATCCAGAGCTGTTGAGTCACACGGGGAATGTCGGTTGTCGGTTGATATGGTTCCTTTAAACTCTCCCCGCTATTGTTGACCAACGCAACGCATGCTCAGTTGGATTTCGGTCGGCTAGCAAGCAGCACGCATTCCGAGATGTGTCCAGATAGTGTCCTCCACCTTGACAGGTCCTTCAGATGCCGTCAGTTGGATAAGGGGAAAACAATTAAGCTGGCTGTAATTAACACTCTCTCTAAAAGAGTACTCCTCCAGTCGCTGTCCATTGCTTGGGAAAGATGAACCTCAACAGCGATAAAACACACCGGAGCATGGTGAAAATGCTCACGATTACCCTGGTGTTCTTCATGACCGTCTTCGGACTCCTGGCCAACAGCTATCATCCCCGGAGCCGTCAGAGGTTCCAGTTCAACAAGTTTTATTTGGCGTACGCGATGCTGTGGACCATCGCATTCAGCACCGTCTACGGCCGTCAGATCTACAAGGAGTACAGCCAGGGACAGATCAACCTGAAGGATGCCACAACGCTCTACAGCTACATGAACATCACGGTGGCCGTTATAAACTACGTCACCCAAATGATGATCAGTCACCACGTGGCCAAGATGATGAGTCGAGTGCCCTTCTTTCAGACCCTCAAAACCCTACGTCTCGACAGCCGGTCCTTGTACACATCGGTCTCCCTGGCCTTGATCAAGACCATGGCCTTTCCGCTGACCCTCGAGGTGGCCTTCATCCTGCAGCAGAGAAGGACACACCCCGAGATAAGTTTGATCTGGACCCTCTACAGGCTGTTTCCGTTGGTCATTTCGAATCTGCTGAACAACTGCTACTTCGGAGCCATGGTCGTGGTGAAGGAGATGCTGAAGGCACTTAACCGCCAACTGGAGGCGCAGCAGCAGGAGGTTAATCTGCTCCAGAGGGAGGATCAACTGAAGCTGACCACCGCCTACTACCGCATGCAGCGCTTCTGCTCGCTGGCGGACGAGCTGGACAAGCTGGCAAGCCGCTACAAAGTGATATATTTCCACGCCGGAAAGTACCTGACTCCCATGGCCCTGTCGATGATCCTGTCGCTCATTTGCCACCTCCTCGGCATCACAGTTGGCTTTTACAGCATTTACTACTCCATAGCAGACGCCTTGATCGCCGGAAAGGCCTTCGATGGCCTCGGCACGCTCATCAACTCGGTGTTCCTGACCATCTCGCTGTCGGAAATCACCATGCTGACGCACTTGTGCAACAACCTGTTGGTGGCCACCAAGAGATCAGTGCTCCTCCTGCAGGAGATAGACCTGCGGCATGCCGACTGCCGCTACCGGCAGTCGGTTCACGCCTTCACCCTCTTGGTGGCCGTCACCAAGTTCAAGATCAAGCCCCTCGGCCTCTATGAGCTCGATATGCAGCTGATCAGCAACGTTTTCTCGGCAGTGGCCAGCTTTGTGCTCATCCTGGTGCAGGCGGACCTGTCGCAGCGCTTCAGGATGCACTAGTCCTACTCACCTGGCTGAACTGCATCAGATTTCCGGACTGCAAGACGGAAATGCAAGTTAGTAAAAATATTATTATGGACTCAAGTCCTGCTTACATTTAATCCCTGCAGAAAGGCCATCGGCTCCGCGTTCCTGTGAATTAAACGGACTAGTTAGCAATAGCACAACCACCTTTGGCCAGGAACTCACAGGTCACTCGCTCCCTCCACCGCCTGTTCGATGCCCGCCGCACCCGCGCCCGCACCCTCCGGCCTGGACTCGGCCGAGTCCAGGGAGGCTTCATTGGTCACCTGCAGCTCCTCGTCAGAATCAGTGCTGGAGCAGAGAAGTCAGAAATAAAGGTTTACAAAAGTCGAGCTCCAGAAATTGCGATTTGGATAGTCGAACAAACACGATAAAGGGAGCTGCGTGCGTGAACGGTGCAAGTACAAGCGTGTTGCTACATGCACGGTTACACGCCAACATGAAGCCACGGTACCTGACTTTGTGCCACGACATCGGCTGTGATATGTACATCCCGGAAGACTAATCTGGGGCAGTCCGATCGCACAGGAAACCGGAATATTAAACAAAAACGCAAAAATCGACGGAATAAACGACAATTAGCGATAGGTCGGTTTTGGTAAGTCACCACGAAACGTGGATCGCGTGACGATAGTTAATCGGAAGGGCGGGGATTTTTAAATCGCTTACCGCTTGAACATGACGTCCTCCGCACTAGGTGCATAGAAGCCGTGATCATTCTGAGCACAGTGCACGGGATTGTACACTTCCGATCCCTGCATTCCTGACGGATGCATTCCTGACGGCTGCATTACGCGGTTCCTACCGGCGCCGCAGACCATGAAATCCTGCAGGGGATTGAAGCCACCGCTGCTGTTGGAAGTGACCATCGTTGGCATGAGGAACAATTCATTGTCGAAGAGTCCGGCCTGCTCCCTTACATTCTCAAAAGTTTCCAAGTAGAAGGTCTGGCTGTTCGAGCGCGAAATGCTGCAACTATTCGGGGGGAAATGAATGGACGTCAAGTTCGGTTCGTTTATTATTATGGGAGTGTTCCCTGGCCTCTTACTGGTTAATAATCATGCTAAACGAGGGGGATTGCTGAAGAGACATGGCTGCAGATCAGAAAACTTTTAATTTGCAGTTAAGTTTTGTTTTTCCTGACCAGGGCTGACACCTTGTCTGGTTCCACTACCTTGGTGCTATCGATTATTCCACTATCGCGATAGTTTCAACAAAAATCCAAACTATTCTGCAGAAGTTTTCTTATGTAAATTAAATATACAAGGGTAAAAGTAGCTAAGGTTACACAATTTATAAAAGGATTAGTTTATTAAATGTATTTTATTATGTTATCGATAGCTGTTCAGGTCCAAAAAAGTGAAATGTGACCATTGGCTAGTGCAGCAAGAAAATACTAGAAAACACACTACAAAATTAAGTATAACCATGTTTGTGCGCCAAGTTTGAAATCTGTGATGTTGGAATCGCTTTAGAGGTTGGAAGATTGCGTGCCCGAGGAATGCAAATGGCTTGACAACATATCCTGTGAATTGGTTGGTTACTTTTCCATAGGGATGGCGGCTCCCAAAATGACAAGTATCTCAGGATTTCGAGTTGACAGGACCAAAGGGTTTGATGTAAAGATTATAAATTTATATAAAGCTTAAGCAAATATATTTATAACTGAATGTACAGAATAGCTACTTGCACAAAAGTATTATTAAGCACACACAGATTAAAGCCCTAATATTTTCCATTCGTCAAATCGTTCGGCGACTAATCTTTTCCCTTGATTCTGGGCCGCCTCCGTCACAATGGTGAGGTCAGAGCTCCATTGCTCTTTAGCATGTCTGTGGAGAAAGGGAACCGATGAGAAGTGTACAGTGAGGATGTTTATTACTAAATACTTATTATATATAAAATTGTAATTGTTATGGGAACATTGGAATATTTTAAAATGTTCCCTGTAAAACACATAGTGCTGCAGCGTGAAGAATATATCAAAGAGCACAGAGAGAAGACCCAGTCCGAATTTGGTAGGATTCCGGGATATGGACGCCAAGTCATCTGGATAGAAATTACATTTTTAGCCATAGCTCTTGAGCAATCAATTATTCTCATGCCTACCATAATTGTGGCCAGCATATACAGCATGCTCAGGCTGCCGCCCATGAGGTCCAGCAGGATATGGCCAATGCTCCAACCGACGGTGCTCTTCCTTCATCAGCGCCTGCGGCGTGATGATGATGATGATAATGTTGATCGTTAGCTTCACGTAGCTGCAGTAGTAGTGGAAGTCCAGCCAGTCCAAGCCTACGCACACAATCACGACCACTGCAAAGATTCCCAGAATTCCGTAGGCGAAAACGACACCTTCTGCTGGCGCCTCTACGAAAAGAAAAACAAAGAAATGGTTTGTCACTTTCGCTTCCCAAACGATTATATTAGTTATTTCTTACCTTACTAATTGATCAAGTAGAGGCCGCAGTTGAACAAGCTGAACAGGGTGAAGCTCACAATGTTTAGGGTAAGAAAGTCAAAGATGAGCCCCTCCACCGACTTGCGGCGGTAGTTGATCCAGATCTGTGGGTAGAACGACACGGACCAAGCCACAAAGTACACCCAACCAAACACAACCGAGTTGTAGATGAGCCCCTGCGACTTGGCCACAGTCAAGCTCACAGACACCCTCGAGACTATGGGTGATAAAAATGGAATTAATTAGAAAATAAATAATAATAATGAAATACCCTATAATAATCGGTGATTCCTCAAAATAAAAACTAGAATCAGAGATTTTTCACTCACATTTCCGCATTTTCAGAATTGGCTTCGGCGGTAACTTGAACGTTGCCGGCGTTCAGGCCTGTTATAACCACGGCCTGGTTCTGGGTGCTGCCGGCCTGATAGAGGAACGTTACAGGATCCAGATCCAAGTTTTTTTCAGATTTCGTCTTTAGCGACACCTGGACAGCGTTGTCCAACAGTTGGCTATAATAAACGATTTCATGATACTGCTTCTCCTTATTTTATGTTGTTGCAACTCACTTGGCAAAGACCACAAATGACTCGTTTGAGTGCAGAAGAACGGTAATGTCATGTGAGTCGACATGTTGTTTGCGTATTTCCCAGGGAAACTGTTGGAGAGAAGATAAGAATTTCCCCAGTTAGCAATACCCTAATAAGTCTGGTTGGGTGGTCACGTACCAGTGGCCAGGAGCAGCAGCGCCGGGTGTAGAGAGCTCAGAAGACGATGCATTCTCGTTTGGGATGGGTTATTATTCATTCATGCGTGAGTCTTCGTATGCATGCATTTCCCCCAATGGAGCTCTGTAAGTTGTAAAAAGAATTAAGTCAATTGGCGACAATCAAAGGTGAATCGATTTCAGGGAATCTGGAAAACTCCTCCTGGCGACTCCTCCTCTGACTCTGAATAGCCAAGGCAATTTAATTTAATCACTTATTAACAACCGATGGCTCTTATACATGAATCAGAGACAAAGGAACTTGATCTTTCGCATTTTTATGCATGTTACACGAATGATACCTCACTGATAAGGAAAATAACCTATATATTTTAATAATAACAAAATGGATCTAACAACTATAATGTCTCTGTGATAGTAAAGACATTTTTAAGGGTATTATAATTTGAAACGTAAAGGAGGAGGAGGATCAGCATCAATAGTTTAATGGATCTGACTATGGCCGTCTGACCGCTTTTATACAAACTAATCACTTCGTTTTTAAGCTATCTAAATTTTTTTAACTATCCCAAAAATTTTATCTTTTCTTAAAACATAAATAAAGGGTTACATCGTTAAAAGTTTAAAAAAATTTGGCAAAAATTAAGTTAGAAAAAACCTTAAATGTAGTATGCAGTTTATTGGACCCTTTCCAAACTGAATTTAATGCGTTTTTAGGTGGATTTTTGAAATTAGGGTTTGGCCCAAAAATTTGACTCTTTTTTCAACATTTAATAAGAGGTTACAATTTTTGGTTTTATTTTACGAAAATCGAACTACTATAACATATAGTCGCTATAGGAACGATAGGGAAATTATTATAAAAATATTTTAATTTCGCTGTCTATCAACATATTTTCATATAACTTGAGATATCTCAAGATTCTAAAAAATTGATTATTCATTTTATGAGAATCGAACGACGAAATATTATAAATTCAATCATAAGGTAGGGAAATGAATATAAAAGTACTTAAATTTTGCCGTTTTACAATATGTCTATTTGTCTAAAATTTCTGTTTCAAATTTAATGCAATCGTAGTATTGTATCATATACATAGATGCCATTAAAACGATCGGTAAATGTAGAGTAAAATGCTGAAATGTAGATCGAGAGCTGTAGCTATAAAACTGTACATTTAAAAGTTGATGTAATAAAAGTTCACATTACTTCGTTGTTTGACTTCACTGCGTGCCAACTTTTGACTAAAATCAAAATACCCTTAAAGAGCATGACAAAAGTAAAATAAATATAAATTAATTTTATGGTCATTAATGATTATTCGCTGGATAAGTACGCTCTCGCGATATTACTGGTCCTTCCAACTCTCCAACTGGCAGGCGCAACGCATGCTTAGTTGGTTTTTAGTCGGCTAGCAAGCAGCACGCATTCCGAGATGTGTCCAGATAGTGTCCTCCACCTTGACAGGTCCTTTAGATGCCGTCAGTTGGATAAGGGAAAAACAATTAAGCTGACTGTAATTAACACTCTCTCTAAAAGAACGCTCCTCCAGTCGCTGTCCATTGCTTGGGAAAGATGAACCTCAACAGCGATAAAACACACCGGAGCATGGTGAAAATGCTCACGATTACCCTGGTGTTCTTCATGACCGTCTTCGGACTCCTGGCCAACAGCTATCATCCCCGGAGCCGTCAGAGGTTCCAGTTCAACAAGTTTTATTTGGCGTACGCGATGCTGTGGACCATCGCATTCAGCACCGTCTACGGCCGTCAGATCTACAAGGAGTACAGCCAGGGACAGATCAACCTGAAGGATGCCACAACGCTCTACAGCTACATGAACATCACGGTGGCCGTTATAAACTACGTCACCCAAATGATGATCAGTCACCACGTGGCCAAGATGATGAGTCGAGTGCCCTTCTTTCAGACCCTCAAAACCCTACGTCTCGACAGCCGGTCCTTGTACACATCGGTCTCCCTGGCCTTGATCAAGACCATGGCCTTTCCGCTGACCCTCGAGGTGGCCTTCTTCCTGCAGCAGAGAAGGACACACCCCGAGATAAGTTTGATCTGGACCCTCTACAGGCTGTTTCCGTTGGTCATTTCGAATCTGCTGAACAACTGCTACTTCGGAGCCATGGTCGTGGTGAAGGAGATGCTGAAGGCACTTAACCGCCAACTGGAGGCGCAGCAGCAGGAGGTTAATCTGCTCCAGAGGGAGGATCAACTGAAGCTGACCACCGCCTACTACCGCATGCAGCGCTTCTGCTCGCTGGCGGACGAGCTGGACAAGCTGGCAAGCCGCTACAAAGTGATATATTTCCACGCCGGAAAGTACCTGACTCCCATGGCCCTGTCGATGATCCTGTCGCTCATTTGCCACCTCCTCGGCATCACAGTTGGCTTTTACAGCATTTACTACTCCATAGCAGACGCCTTGATCGCCGGAAAGGCCTTCGATGGCCTCGGCACGCTCATCAACTCGGTGTTCCTGACCATCTCGCTGTCGGAAATCACCATGCTGACGCACTTGTGCAACAACCTGTTGGTGGCCACCAAGAGATCAGTGCTCCTCCTGCAGGAGATAGACCTGCGGCATGCCGACTGCCGCTACCGGCAGTCGGTTCACGCCTTCACCCTCTTGGTGGCCGTCACCAAGTTCAAGATCAAGCCCCTCGGCCTCTATGAGCTCGATATGCAGCTGATCAGCAACGTTTTCTCGGCAGTGGCCAGCTTTGTGCTCATCCTGGTGCAGGCGGACCTGTCGCAGCGCTTCAGGATGCACTAGTCCTACTCACCTGGCTGAACTGCATCAGATTTCCGGACTGCAAGACGGAAATGCAAGTTAGTAAAAATATTATTATGGACTCAAGTCCTGCTTACATTTAATCCCTGCAGAAAGGCCATCGGCTCCGCGTTCCTGTGAATTAAACGGACTAGTTAGCAATAGCACAACCACCTTTGGCCAGGAACTCACAGGTCACTCGCTCCCTCCACCGCCTGTTCGATGCCCGCCGCACCCGCGCCCGCACCCTCCGGCCTGGACTCGGCCGAGTCCAGGGAGGCTTCATTGGTCACCTGCAGCTCCTCGTCAGAATCAGTGCTGGAGCAGAGAAGTCAGAAATAAAGGTTTACAAAAGTCGAGCTCCAGAAATTGCGATTTGGATAGTCGAACAAACACGATAAAGGGAGCTGCGTGCGTGAACGGTGCAAGTACAAGCGTGTTGCTACATGCACGGTTACACGCCAACATGAAGCCACGGTACCTGACTTTGTGCCACGACATCGGCTGTGATATGTACATCCCGGAAGACTAATCTGGGGCAGTCCGATCGCACAGGAAACCGGAATATTAAACAAAAACGCAAAAATCGACGGAATAAACGACAATTAGCGATAGGTCGGTTTTGGTAAGTCACCACGAAACGTGGATCGCGTGACGATAGTTAATCGGAAGGGCGGGGATTTTTAAATCGCTTACCGCTTGAACATGACGTCCTCCGCACTAGGTGCATAGAAGCCGTGATCATTCTGAGCACAGTGCACGGGATTGTACACTTCCGATCCCTGCATTCCTGACGGATGCATTCCTGACGGCTGCATTACGCGGTTCCTACCGGCGCCGCAGACCATGAAATCCTGCAGGGGATTGAAGCCACCGCTGCTGTTGGAAGTGACCATCGTTGGCATGAGGAACAATTCATTGTCGAAGAGTCCGGCCTGCTCCCTTACATTCTCAAAAGTTTCCAAGTAGAAGGTCTGGCTGTTCGAGCGCGAAATGCTGCAACTATTCGGGGGGAAATGAATGGACGTCAAGTTCGGTTCGTTTATTATTATGGGAGTGTTCCCTGGCCTCTTACTGGTTAATAATCATGCTAAACGAGGGGGATTGCTGAAGAGACATGGCTGCAGATCAGAAAACTTTTAATTTGCAGTTAAGTTTTGTTTTTCCTGACCAGGGCTGACACCTTGTCTGGTTCCACTACCTTGGTGCTATCGATTATTCCACTATCGCGATAGTTTCAACAAAAATCCAAACTATTCTGCAGAAGTTTTCTTATGTAAATTAAATATACAAGGGTAAAAGTAGCTAAGGTTACACAATTTATAAAAGGATTAGTTTATTAAATGTATTTTATTATGTTATCGATAGCTGTTCAGGTCCAAAAAAGTGCAATGTGACCATTGGCTAGTGCAGCAAGAAAATACTAGAAAACACACCACAAAATTAAGTATAACCATGTTTGTGCGCCAAGTTTGAAATCTGTGATGTTGGAATCGCTTTAGAGGTTGGAAGATTGCGTGCCCGAGGAATGCAAATGGCTTGACAACATATCCTGTGAAATTATACAACAATTAAAGAGTAATTAAGATAAATTTTTTGTATAGGTTTTTAATGCGAATTTCCCTTTGTTTTAGACAGCAACTATTTGGTTCGTATAAATATTTTTTAATCATTTAAAGAGTCCCCTAAATATATATTTACGATATATACGTAGGATCGATAAGTTTGTCTTTTAAAGCCTACAAAAAAAATGCGCATGGATCACGCCTTTACGGTCATACTGTTTCCCCCTTCCCCTCTGACTCGCCAGACAGCGTGGCACCGCGCTTTTTTTCGAACCGTAAAAAAAGCACTTGCAGACAGACGCGGCGGCGCCAATTGTAATTTCGAGTGCAAAAATATAATAAGAAATGTTTAATCCACGTTCTTCGGGTGACAACGGGTCCACGGATGATCATCAGTTGGACAACAATTTGGTGGACCTGCAGGAGCAGCTCTGCTGCATGATGGAATCCCACGAGATCGATCCGCAGACACCGCCAGAAGAGCCCCCGCGCTGCTCGGCCCACAATGTTCTCTCTGAGCTACAGCGTTCGTTCGGGGTGCTCCAGTTGGATAACAACGCGCCGACCTTGGAATTCCACGGCTTGGGTTGCCCGTTGCAGGAGAACATGCAGCACAAGCCGAAGAGATCGCGCAGACATCGCGTCGGCCAGCGATCGGCGGTGGGTGCTCCGGAGAAGAAGCAGAAGACAACGGGCAACGGGCAAAACAACCCGCTGGTCTCCGAGCAGAAGCAGGTGCAGTTGCAAAAGGAAAATATATGGAATCTGTGCATGATCGATCCTGCTCAAATTCAAATGGCGCCTTTTATCAGTGTGGAAAAGCTGCGATCGATTGGTTTGCATGGAGATTGGTGAGTTGTTAAAACAAATACATACTTACATACATACAGATGTATGATTAATGAACAAAAAATGTTGCTAAACAACATGTTGCGCAACACCCAATTAGAGTCAATGTTGTTTGGGACATGTTGAGCAACATGGTGTTGCTAACAAAAATGTGGATTTTGTGGAAGTTATTACACAGAAACATCATTGTTGAATAATTCCTATGTTTAAAAAACAATATAAGCATCGGCGTAGTTATTTTTTCTAATAATATGGACTTTTAACAAAAATTCACTATTAAGTTACTTGTGCATACATAGGTTATGGGCTACAAAAAACTTATCCCAAGAAGATGTGTAAAATATTTATTTTATTAATATCGTGTTTCGTTTATTTTTAATAATTTGCAGCCTGGAGCACAATGCCGTGCTGCGGTTAATGGACCTGTTTAGGTCCGTGCATGATCATATATCGGCCGATCTGAGCTGCTCGCGCCAAAATTCGATGCCATCGGACTACTTGTTCGACATGCCAGCGAGAGCGACAATGCCCCGCAGTCTGAACGTGCGCTATCAGCTGCAGGTGCTGTGCACCAAAGTGGAGCGTTTCCTCACTGTCCAGCGACGCATATTGGAATCAAATCGCCACTTTGACTACGAGAAGTACACCGAGTGCGACAAGCTGCTCAACGGATCGAATGCCTGCCTAAAGTCCTTCAAGCAGTACATGGCCGCCGAAATGCGCCATAATCGTGGAAACTTTGTCAATCCTTTGGCCAAATGTAAGTTTCCCTTAGCGATTGCCCTCTCTTGATTTTCAATTTGATAATTTTTGCTTTTCCAGACAATGCCCATCGCTTAGAGAACTTGCTGGGGAGTCTGCGCGAATGGCTAAAGGCGTCGCATTTGACAATTCACGTCTTTAACTGGGAAATGGATCTGGAGCATCGTTATTCGTCGGCCATGATTCAAAGCCATCATGCCCTAAATGCACGCGCCATTCAACTAGCTGCCGCCGAGCATCAGGTGGCTCAGCCAGTATTCCTCAGCCCAGAGGAGCAACTTATTAGCAAGCGCTATCAGTTGGAAAATGTCGTGCAGTGTGCCGTCGAGCATGAGGCTTACCTGTCTGCTCTGCTCGCTCATCCGGAGGCGTACTTCCCGCCGAATATTGTGGCCATGTGTGAGCCACCGTCGGTGGGAACTGAAGCAGCTGGCGCTCTTGAGGCAGGCATGAAGGAGGAACCATTTAACTGGATGGTGTATGGCGATGTTCTTGAGGTGCCGCCATCTTCGCCGCCAAAACAAACCGAACGCAAGTGTCGTCCCATACGCTTCAGATGCTGAAATGGATCAGAATGGAGCTCCAAGTGGCCATTAACAATGAAGTATTACTTATTCTGGCTAAATTACAAGACTTACTAAACTCTACAAATAAGAAATCCTATGTTGGCGACGAATAACCATTATGTAACAAACATTTATTCCTCCAAGTCATAACAGAAGTTTATTATCATTTTAATTTGTTAAACTATTGATGAATGCCTACAGTGCCTGCTTTTATTTTGTTATTAATATATAATTTGTATAAGAGGAACATTTAAATAAATATCCACAAGGTTCAATGTTTTTTGTACTGTATTTTCAAGGTTTATAGCACGAACAGCTGCTCCAGCGGCACCTTGCCAAAGATCCTGCCCAGCACTGTTTTGGTGATCAGCCCGAAGGCCTCTCCAATGCTCGGCCTCAGTTCGCTGAATATCTCTTTCCAGTTCTCGTTGATGAGGACATGCATGTTGTCGCTCAGCTCCTTTTGGCCGTTGAAAAGTCCTTCCAGATGGTAGGTCACATGAGAGGGATCGATATCCACAATGGCGCTTACGACCTCGCCAAAGGTCTGGTGCTCGCCCTTGGAAACGGTCTTGAACTTGATCTGGGCCCGAATCTTGCAGTGCTCTGGGATTTGAATGGTCACAGATAAGATCGGTAAAGTGGTTAAGTAGCAGCTTGAATAACTTACTCAGTCGGATCTCGGCCCTGCCCTTGCCCACAATGGGCAGGATTAGTACTCGGCCGTCAACGGCGTAGGGTCCTTTGACGATAATTTCGGGCACATCCATGATCAGCTCAATGTTACGGCTGAGGTCGGGCGTGAAGCCACTGATTAAAAAGGAAATTTACATATTTTAACAAAGAAAAAAATATAACTAAATAAATAAATCTGAGTGGATATAAAGCGGTTTTATTTCGATTTCTTACCTTACTTGCTTGGCATTTCCCAGATGGAGACCCAGAATATCCACATCGTGGAAGCTCAGATCAATATTAACCGGGCTGTTGGGATTACGTCCGATTTTAAACTTGGTTACACGCAGTGGATCCAGTGGGCCCAGGCCCAGATCCTTAATGCCGGTCTCAGCAAAGTTCTTTAGCACATAGTTGACACCGTCCTTCACGCAATTCTGGTCCTTGATCTCGCATCTTTGGATACCCGACGCTGCCGTTGAGCCAATTGAAATTTTGAAAAAGTTATTGAGCCTAAAAAGGGTTGAGACTCACGTAAATCGGAGGCGTGTCCCTTGACAGACACCGAAGCACAGCCGAGCAGAAGCAGCAGGACAAGGGGCAGCTCCATAATTGATGCGGACGAAACACAATTGAATACTGATACACTTAGTCGCGGTTGATACCACTTATATAGTCATTTAAGTCAATTGAAAAATTCGGGTGTGAACTCAAATTGTAACATGTTTTTGCTGTTATTGCTTTTGCTGCTGCTGTAAACCGCTTTTTTGCCTTTTTGCGTCTCAGGTTGACAGGGAATGTGACTTTAGACCGTCACCAGCTACCACAAGTGCCCGGCTGAGTCAGTTAAATGGATTATAATAAACCAAACCGGCAGGCAGGCGAAGTGTGCTGTTATTGCCGGCAAAATTTATTTTATGACTCCCTTTAATGAACCTCCGATTTGAACTTGAACCCGTTGGGTTGCCGGTCGCACTTGCAAGCCATTGACACCGGCCATCCAATCGCATCCATTTCATTTCAATTTGATTCAGTCCCATCTCTCCTAATCACGTTTTGCATGTAATTCGTTCAATATATGCAAATTGGCCTGGCCTTCCAAAAATCGGTCATTAATCGGATGCCTTTGACATATTTAAATGGCGCCTAATTAATGGCTGAGTAACAGCTTGTTTACCCCAAGGGGTTAGGCTAGAGGGAGGGTTAATATGTATCAATATTTCCTTGTGAGTTTTGAGCTTGTGATGTAATAGATCTTTTATAGAGATCGACCATCCGTCTAGGGGTTTATTTTGTAAACTCTCATGACACATACTTTCAGGCGGAGTTGGAGTTAGCCTATCTCTCCCTTAAATACTTTAATTCAGGAAACCCACTTTTTATAGATCTAATTACATTTTAAATTCTAGAAGTTCAACTTTGTTCTATGCAATTTTTTGTTTCTTTGCGTTAAAGTTCGTTAAGTTTATTGTCACTTCAATTAAGTTAATGATCTAGATAATGGATTATATGGTTGGGTTATGATTTTTCGTGTAGTTTGTTATGGCTACGATAATTCCACAAATTTAATGGATTGTGTTAATGGATCTCATTAAACCTAATGATAATTGTCGGCTACTACTAACTATATATAGATATCTATAACTTTTCCTCCATAAATAATTTGGCATACGGCCGATGAGCAAAGACGCCTTTGACCAGGCCAAGGAACAAATCGCTGAAGGCCCGATCTGTGGACTGGCTTGTTTCCTGATAAATTGCATCCGAGTTCTCGTTCAGAAAGGCGTTCATGTTGTCGCCCAAAGCTTTGTCTCCGTTAAAAAGGTTAGTAAATAGGTAGGAATTGGATGCCGGCTTCAAAGTCAACTTGAAATTGGTGACGTCCAAGTACGTCTCCCCATCCTTTTCGAGTGGCTGACCCGAAAATCGAATGATCATCTTAATATTACCTTAAAATATTTTAAGGAAATATAGTATAGTCAATCTATTTGGCAGATATCAGTTTGGGTCACTTACTCATTGACATGTTACTGACGCCGGTTCCACTAATAGGCAGTATAAGCACCTTGCCCTGGATGTTGTAGGGACCCACGAGGGAGTATGACTTTGCGAGGACCCTTAGTTCATGTTGCTCTGTGAGATTTTTGCCAAATCCTCTAAAAATAATAAATAATAATGTGAAATAATAATAAAGGTTATATTATTGAAACAAATGCGTTTAACAACTCACTTCACGCCTACGACTCTTTGGTCCTTGATTCCATACAACATATTGTCCGTGAAAGTTAACTTTATCCCGACAGCACTATTGCCCGCTTGGTTAATGACCATCTTGTCCACCTTCAAAGGATCCAACTGCCACAAATTCAAGCTGGGATCCTCCTTCCCCGACCTCTTGCTGAACAAGGTATTGGCGAAGTTAGCTATGCACTTGCCATCGCCATACTTGCAGGGCACAGGATCATCAGCTGCGGGGAATAAAGTTGGAATTATTTGTAGTCCAAAGATATTAGGCGAGAAGGAGGTAATTATGTCGTTTTTCACCAATAGTATTATTTTTTTCACTAAATATCCTATTAGATCTTACGAAAGAGAGCCTGCGTAGAAACGATAAGGCAGAAAAGGATTGAAACTGCAATTCCGGGCATGTTAACACGGCTTAAAACTTTGCGAAACTAACTTGCGGCCCAGAGTTTCGCCTTTTATTTATAGTAGCACTTTAATGGCCCGACTTATTTGTTCTCGATACTTTTCATTTTCAAAGAGAGAAACTAGTTGGTGTTGGATCTCATCTATATTCAATTTTTGTTCAAAAGTCTAACTTACTTTGTATATACATATATGTTTATACATGTAAAGTTTAAAGGTTGTAATTAGTTTACTTTACAAGTACAAACCTTTAGTATTGCTGACTCATGTAAATGAAAATTACACAACACCATTTAGGTCACAATTATTTAGACATTCCGGTCACGCGTACTAATACATACAGCCCTTGTTATAATCTTGTATTTGTTTATTTTATTAAGTAATACCGAGGTTCAATTAATTGAATAAATGCTGAGATTAAAGTATATTAGGTTGAGATACATTTGTAGATGCTAGTATAGACTGTCAAGACCACAATAATTATAATTATAAAACTTGTATGGTTTGAACTCATCTCATTTAAAGGCCTTATTAATAAGCGTTGACTGGGTTAAGCGGGTTAAAATTATCTAGTTTGTATTTATATATGTATGACTATAACTATTCCTCCTGAAACAACTTGGCATATGGCCGATGGGCGAAGACACCTTTTATTAGGCCAAAAAACAATCCGCGAAAAGCCCGTTCCAAGGCCGCTCGCGTCTCCTGGTAAATGGCCTGCGAGTTCTCGTTCAGGAAGGCGTTCATGTTGTCACCCAAGGCCTTGTCCCCGTTAAAGAGATTTGCGAATTGGAAGGAAATGGATTCCGCCTTCATATTCAACTTCAAATCGGTGACGTCCAAATACGTCTCCCCATCCTTTTCGAGTGGCTGGCCAGACAACCTGACGACCGACTTGGTGTTACCTTAAAAATAAGTGTTTAATCAGTTTAACTGTTATTAATCATTTGTGGGTACGTACTCATCGTAATGTTACTGTTGCCAGATCCACTAATGGGAAGTATAAGCACTTTGCCATTGATCTTGTAGGGACCCACGAGGGAAAGGGTCTTCCCGACCATCTTTAGTGAATGTGGCTCACTGAGATTTTTACCAAATCCTCTGAAAATTGAATCCTTATTAGCCGGAATTTGATAAATAAATATCCTACTTACTTAACACCTACGACTCGTAGGTCCTTGATTCCGTACATCAAATTATCAGTGAAATTTAGTGTTAGGCCAACACCACTGTCGCTTGGCTGCTCAATAACTATCCTGTGCACTTTCAAAGGATCCAACCGTCTCAAATTCAAGCTCGGATCCGCCTCCCCCGACCTTCTGCTGAACAGGGAATTGACGAATTTTGCTATGCATTTGCCATCGCCAAACTTGCAGGGCACAGGATCTTCAGCTGAGGGGGATTGAATGAAAAGTTACATTTTGTTTGTATCCTTTTTGGCAGAATCTTACGAAAAAGGGCCTGCGCTGAGACAATGAGTCCGATAATTATTACTGTAAAGGCGATTCCGAACATGATAAGGCGGCTATAACTTGGAGACACTAACTTCCGATACAGCGTTTCATCGATTATTTATAGTCGCCTTTATTCTTATTTGCATAATTTGTTCTCGTAACAGAATTACAACATTTATCCGACAAATTGAATTATTAGGATTATACATATATTATTATATATATTATTAAAATCAACTGATTAATTAACCTTATTAACCTATTATTAAATAATATATCGTTTATTTATTTTGTCTGGTGTCGTATTAATATTGTTACGCGAACTAATTATCTAACTGAAAGGGGAAAATAATATTTGAAATGCTGTCCCTCAATTTATAATTCATAATTCCTAATCTCAAATCAAAAATAATAGAAATTTTGGTAATTCTTTGTAATTCTGAAATAAAATTAATTGTTAACTAACTCGAACAACATACATAATTTACACCGCAAGGGCTAGCCAAATAGTAAAGCTGCCGTTTTAAAAACAACAAAGTCATCGTGAAATGTCAAATTAAAGAGACGAAATAAAGAGGTTGGAAGCAGAACAGAACAGGTCCCTCGACTTCATTTACCTTTAATGGCCAAAAACAACGCCCCGTTTTACAGCCCAGCCTCCGTGGAGAACAAAAGCAACTAGTTTTTGTTGGCCCCTCGCTGCAGTTGATTGACTCGTGGAAGATTTTAATGCAATTTCCAAGGTCAACCAGGTTTACCGTTTGGTACTCTTGAACTTTTCAGGTGAGGGATTCAAGATAAGGTATACAGCCATGGTCACAGTAATAGCTTCTAAACTTAATTCTCTTATTTGTAGGTTTTTGTTGTTTATTCAAGCAGTTCTAAATAATTTATTATTATTTTAATATAACAAATAATCCTGAAAAATTCAATTATGACAAATGTAAAGATTTTCTCCCTAACTTTTAGAGAGAGATGTCTTTAAATACAGTTGCACGAATATTCAAATTATTTTTCATGAATACAAAAGGCATTTAATTTCCACTTATATCAATCAAACTAAAAATGTGATATATAGTTAATACTATTCAATAGTTATTGCCCATTTTGCCTGTGTCATGCAAATGGCCAACAAAAACGGCCCCATCACGTGAGCTGCTTGCCAATCGATTGTTTGCCAAAAGTCGTATGCGACAGTTGTGCGGAAATGGTGACAAGATCTACGCTTGATTAAACAATGGACGCACACAACCAGTTATCGTATCATGTTTGTTTATTCTACAGTTTTAAAGCTTAGCTTAGCAAATATATGTATGATGATATGGTATGTCAATGGCCGGAATGCAACGCCCCGTGTGGTTATGAAATGCCGATGAGGAAATACTCGTACACTTAGCCTAAAGCCAAACGAGTGGCGTTCAGTTCTCCAGGAAGAGGTCCTCGTAGGCGAACCGCTTGAACAGCTGCGACAGGATGGTCTTCATGATCTCCGCGATGGCCACATGGATCGAGGGATGCAGCTCGCTCCAAACCTCCACCCAGTTGTCGTTGAGGAACTGGTTAAGATTGGCACCCAGAGCCTGATCTCCATTGAAAAGATTCGCCAGGCGAATGTTCATCCTGGAAGATCAGATATAAAATAAATATACATATAACCGAACTCTAAAGTTGAGAATAGGGACTCACTTTTGTGGCTCCACCAGCACCTTAAGCTTGTCCACACTCAGGAAAGTGCGTCCATTGCGCTGCTGGGTTCCGGGCTTGAACTTCACCGAGAACTTGGGGTTGTGCAGGATAATCTCAGCATCGCCATCGCCGCGAATGGGCAGGATCAGGATGCGACCGTCAGCCACGTATTTGCCGCGCAGAACGATCTTGGGAAAGGAGCCGTACATCTCAAACTTGCTGGTGGCAGGATCGGGGCCAAAGCCACTAAGAGAAAAGTAAAAATTAAGGGATTATTCAATTAGAAGTCTGGGAATATTAAGGCAAGGATTAGAAAAATTTAATTATCACCCATATTTTTAAGCATTGAAAGGTGTGACTTTTACTTTCTAAATTTGCGAATTGATTATAATCATTTTTCTTCGTTTTAAAATAAATAAAAGAGACTTTTTACTCTTCAAATCCGTTTCTTTTGTTTCCACAAATCCTTAAATATATGAATAATCCTTTACTGATTTTATACTCACACTGCTCTATCGAACTTTACACCCGACAGACCCTCCACATTCACATCCTTGAAGTTCAACTTGAGATTCAGCGATCCAGAGCGTCCATCGGAGATGTCGAAGCGCTTGACCAGGAAAGGCTCTACCTGGGGGAAACCTGCAGCCGGATAGCCGGTCCTGGCATACTGACGCACCAGCGTGTGGGACACATTGATGATGCAGGCGGTGTCACCAATCTTGCAGCGAGGCAACTCGGGAGCTGCAAGGATAAATCCAGAGGATAAGCAACGCTCCTGCCCGAGACAGAGGCACACTCACGGAAGTTGGAGGCACCGCAGGCCAGGCAGACGAGCAAAGCCACGCAGCTCAACTGGAGCAGCAACATTATGGATCAAATATAACACCGGGAGCAGGAAACACCGGACTCACAGGTACGAATTCACGGCAACGGCAACTGATTTGGCAAGCGCCCCGACCAAGTTCAATGGCAAACTGTAAATTGGCTCTGGACAGACGGCGGCATTTATAAAATTTCTGACCGCCAGAGATTGGACGGATCGGTTGGATTGGAGTCGCCGACAACCAGTACACTTCATAGTTTATTCATTCCTGACTTGTCTCGCCCGCTGCCGCCTGGTGGTCGTTTTTGTTGTTGCTTGTCGCCTGATTGGTGGCTATTTTTATTTATTCGAGTGTCTCTTTCGTTTTGTGTTTTGGCTTCTCATCATCATCATTATCATCATTATCAGCGTCATCATGTTCAGCTTGGTCATGATCAGTATCATAGGCACCCCTAGCCAGAATTGGCAGCAACAATATTATTAATTAATATTATTAGCATGTGCCCGGTTTCGCGAGAATAGCAACAAATAACAATAAACAATAACAAAGGAAAAAGGCTGGTGGCTGGCAAGCAAGCAGGCAAGCAGAAAATCAAAAGTGATTCTTATAAATTTTAATGCTTAAACCCGTCTGTTGCCAAATCGAATCCAACATACAATATTTATATATACAAATATACTTTGTTTTCGCACAATGCATTATTCAGACTATTTTGGCCTTTTTGTACTTTTATTAGATCCCCGAGATCCCCGGCATCTCTGCGCTTTGTTCGCACTTTATAATGAAGTGCAAATAATAATTCGTACTTATCAGTGCCTATATTTGCTTTGAGATCAGCAGCAGCCCAGAGCTTAGAACATTTTGGGGATTTCCAAAGAGTCTTTGAAGTCATGGGTGCTAAGTGGTCACGATGGATTTGGAATGGAATTGGAAGAACCCATAAAGAGCTGTGTCAGAGGTTAATTCGATACGGGGACTCCTTTAAGAACTTTTATTTTATTTTTTAGTTAAACCACCACCTTCTTCCTAATTGCTTACTTAAAACTCTTCAATTTTCTAATATTGTTCTCATTTTTAGGAGATTGTGTGCTTGCCCTCAAGACTTAACTTTAATCTCCGAAAGAATTTCCGTTTTCTATCCCATATCCCCTTCCAAAAAGTAAAAGATCTAATTGATCTTCTGGCCAATAACTCAATTCCAAACTTGAGCCAATTAGACATTATCGCATATGGCGGACGACACATCGTAAACTGGTTCCAACGGCATTCTTAATGGATTCACCACATAAAAGTTGCCCCCTACCTGAAGATGGCTTCACTTTCAAACTATTTTGACAAGCGCCGTTGGGGTTTATTTAATTTTAATTCGACAAAAGCTATAGCTTTAAACTTCTTTCTGGCATTCGTCATCGACAATTAGCATATTCTGGGCTGTTGCTTTATACATATGTGGTATGGCGTATACTATGCGAAACCGGCATTTTGTTTATTATTTGGCCATCCAATTGGCGCCAGATGAGTTCACATATTTCATATCTTTGTTTGCCGAGCCAATTCCTAGACGCTGTCGTAGACACCGATCGGGATTACAGCGGATTCCTTATAGTGGCGATCGAAATATATAGAATACCAGTTAATGGTATGCAAACACGAGTTTACTTTGTGGTGGCCAGCTGCCCTAGGAATTAATTTGCATCTCCCGGCTCTCGGCTCGATCATGCCTTAAATATTTATGTTTATTTGCATTTGGTTCATCTGACGTAAACGTGATTCGGCAAAATTGTTGGTAATACTATCAATAATTTCAGTTTGTGAACTAGTATAACCACTTTGTAACTTGTTGTGGAAAGCTGTAACTTTTTAGTTTTTGATAAATTCATGCTGAGTTTGAACATTTTTGTGGGCCTGGGTCCAGTGGAATTGTTCTATTATTTTAATTTCCTCTTCCCGAAACTTAGTTTCAAAGTTCACCCTTCTGAAACATTTTGAAATTTTGTATAAAAATGGGGTAGCAATAAATAAGTTAACATTTTATTAATATTTTTCTAAAGTTAAGAACTATTTTTTCAAATATTGTTGGGTTTGTGGTAAAATATTTTAGTGTTAAAATATAGAAAACTAATATACATTTTTTAAAATTAATCTTTAAGTCGCAATTATATTTAACAATAATATAATTAATATAAAATAAAAACGTATATTTACCGTTAAAAACGTTATATTTCGTAACTTTCTTTTAGAGAAATTAAAAGCTCTCCAAAAGCTCTCCAAAAGCTCTCTTATCACTAACGAACTTTTTTAAATAAAAAAGGAAGATGGTCCCACTAAGCACAGATGAGCTTTTTAATATGACCTGTGCGCCGGGTAAAGGAAAGCCCGCGCTTTTTCATATCAGCTTTTTCAGCGACAAAATTGTTGGTCACACTGCTGAGCACGACCACATCAGACCTAAGTTTTGATTTAAATTTCTCACGAAACTCTTAAAATAGCAGGCGAAATACAGTTCAGAGTCATTCATAATCCAGAGCAAGAGAAGCGACATGCGTGGCTATAAGTTCTTCACCTTTGTGGCCAGTGTCCTAATCCTGGGAGCCCTGCAAGTGGGAGCAACTGAAACTGAGAACAAAACAGGTGAATTCGTGGCCACCAAGGATTGGCAGGTGATTGCGGAAGGTAATGGTTTGCCAACTAAACTTGCCCCGGTGACGTGTACTAATCTAGGACTCTGGTTTTCCAGGACAAGCTATACCCAAGGGTCTGCATGTGCGGATCAATCTGCAGACGGGACTCAAGGAGGCGAAGCTTCTGGACGAAAGCGAACGTGGCACAGCGCTGCAGAGTCAACAAGAGGGCCAGGCGGCAGATGAGAACGAGCCGCTCTCCTTGGACTACAAGCCGGACATTATCGAGGAGTCGCTGCGTCGGGTCAAGGAGAAGAAGAAGAGCTACGCGGAGCTGAGAAAGGCGTACAAGGAGTTCCAGAAGAACTTTCGCACGGACGGAGAGCTGATTGTGCAGCTAATTGATCAGTACCGGAACTTTAGCAAGACGCCGCTGGAGTCGGAGCTGCGCTCCAAGCTGGACTCCCTTGAGAACCTGGAGTACCTGCTGCATCAGATAGATAATGCCCTGTTGTTCATCGATAATGGCGGGCTGGATGACGTCCTCCTGCCAATTGTGGTCAACGATACCAACACGGCGTTGAGGATATCAGCAATGAGAGTCCTGGGTTCCCTGGCCAGCAATAATCCCAAGGCGCAGATTAAGGTCTTCGAAAAAAACTTTGGCTCTCATCTGGCGCAGATCCTCAGCAGCTCTGGGAATGCCGGGGAGATCTCGGCAGCTCTCCATGCCTTTGGAGCTCTGTTGCGGAAGTTTCCGCTGGCCCAGCAGCGAATACTATCCACCTCTGGCACCCAGGCCTTGATCAAGGTGCTTCAAAGTCCCGACGTGGAGCTACGCAGCAAGTCCAAGGTAGTAACTCTCATCAGTGACCTGGTGCAGGAGAAGCGTTTCGTGCTCGAGACAAGCAAAGATGCGCCAGATGCCGCCTCCACGATGGCGCAGTATGTACTGTTGGAGTTCCAGCCCTGGCTGCAAACGCACGGATACTGCCCAGCGTTGGACAATGTGCTTGCCAAGGACTACTTGCATCTGCTGGAGCAGCCAGAGATTGTGGAACAGTTTGCCACTGCTTTGGAGACTACCGAGGACCTTTGTAGTGCTTCGTGGTCACAAAGCTCGGGACTGAGGCATGCCCTCCTAACGGTCCGCAATCGGTATGCCAACAGCCAGGACGAATACCGACTGGAGGTCTCACAGGTCCTTTCCAAGCTCTGCGAGAGGCTGTTCAACAAGCCCAAGCACACCGAACTGTAAGCCTAGCCAATTATTAGTTAAAGTTCTTATTTATTCTAAGCTAATTTTGAATGTAATTCGTAGCCAAACCATAGACCCAAATTGTTCAGGGTAAGTTAAGTGAACTTAAGCTAAAACAAACTAAGTTGCCAAGTACTTGTGATGCGAAGTAATGCTCCTTCTGCGTAAAATATAAAGACCCTGTCATTAATTTTAATGTTAATAAAGATCAGGTATTATTATTAACTTGAAAGGGTTTAAATGAGGAAAGGCTTTTAGTGGTTTGTACAACATTTTACTGTTGCAATACATCTTACTTTCAACATAGGAACACGTCAGAGATAAATTTTATAATGGGTTATTTAGGAAAACGTCTAAAATGATTTTTAATTAAAACGAGAGCTGAAAAATCTTAAAAAAAAAATAATTTTTAAAAATATTAAGAAATATAGAAGATCTTAAAAAAATCAAAAGATTTGCTGCAAAATATTACTCATTAAAAAAACAACCATTTTGTATCTTACACTGCTTTCTTGCATACTTTCGACCGCCATTTCCATTGCTTAAAAATCTACAACTGAAGAATGGTTCTTTAAATCAAAAATTCTATTCAAATCCAGAAACACAGGAACGTCATGTGAAACTTTAACCCCTCCATAAAACACCTCAAGACCCATTTAAGGCTCGATAAGACGGCAAGCATAATCGACCAGGTTATAAAGTAAGTCAAAAGTGTCGGAAGGAAAGCAACAACCAATTGAAAGCATGGCCCAAAAAACTACTCGAAAGTAAGGGAAGCGTAAAGAACAAGGAAAGCCTGGCACAAAACTAACTATAACTGTACAGGAAAGGAAACCGGGAGCAACAGCGGGAGTGGAGCGGGAGAGTGCAATTATGTGTCGGCGACGTCCAGTCCAAAAATTACAGCAATTAACGACAAGTCACATGCAAATGCAATGTCACTGGGGCTGAGTCACGGCATGGAAGTGGAGTGAAATAGGAGAGTGCCAGCCTGGAAGGTCTTTCAATAAACCGGCTAGGACGCCGACTTGGTTCCCATGGCGACTCCACACAATGTAAACAGAGAGAGCCACACAAAGAAAATAGAGAGAGAGAGAGACAACGAAAGGGGTTGCAAAGCCGGCTCAGTGGAGCGAAACGAAAGCACAAGTGGCGGGCGGGAGAAGCGCCTGGCCGTTGGATTCTACTCATCAATTTGGGCTGGGGCGCGTGCGCTCTGCCAGCAAGCCGCTGTAGTAGTTGTTGTTGTTGTCATGGCACTGCCACCGCTTTCCGTTTCTTTTATTTATATTTTTTTTTCGGCTCTTTCGCGAAGAGAGGAGCTTCGGAGCTCTCGAATGGAAACGCTTGACGAGTGATGTGGAAACATTTTCAACACACAAGTAAAAGCCAGCGTCCAGAGAGGCCTTCCAACGTTTAGAGGCGAACAGAAAGGAACGAAGTAACAGTTCCACTTTAAATCTGCAAAGAATGTCTTTCTGTGGGAGTGATTTCCAACAGCTTAGTTCTTGGGATCATTCCAAATTGTGTCAAAAATTATGCTATACGGATTTATTTATTAATTTTAAGCAAAGTTATTAGTGGTTTTAATATTTAAAATTATTAATCTGTCATCTTAAGCCCTCGATACCATTTTATATTTTACCAAATGACACTAGCATTCTGGCCCGTGCTGTCTTCATGTGTGCTTGCATGTTGATAGTGGGCACAAGTCCAACCGACGCACACCGGCTTTACAGGCTGTTGCTGCCTTTATTGTTGTGTTTTAGTGCTGGTGGTGTTAGCACTCGTCGTTGCATGGTTGTTAGGGGGCACGGCTTTGGCAACATTACGGAAAATCAGTTTGTGTTTGGATCGCGTCGCGAAGAGTTCGTTCAGCGCTGCTGAGTGTGTTGGCTAAAAGCGATTTGGTCAACTTTGTTTTGTGTGCAATGCAATCACAATCATAACAATCACTATAAGCCAAAGAATTCGGAGTGCATATTTAACCCCCAAGAAAAAGGATAAAGTGCGTGCTTAACTAGCATTAATTATGTGAAAACAATAGCAATAGCAAAATGCTTACTGTGATTTAAAACTTACGAGTCGCATTAAGAAAAGGGGTTTTATGGGTAAGAAAGTGACAGTTTATTGGCTCACTTAAGGCTCAAAATTCATTAAAAAAGATTTTCAACGAAAGTTTATTCTTTAAATTAACAAAAATAAAAAAGGGAATAAGGACAAGGATATGTTTCAATTTGAACAAGAAAGGAAGCTAACTTCGGCACGCCGAAGTTTGTATACCCTTGCAGATATTATTTCATTACATTTTACCTATACTTATTATGTTTACAGTTTGACAGTTACAGTTTTGCATTCCCAGCTTTACATTTTGTATACATCTACCGATCGGTTTATATGGCAGCTATATGATATAGTTGTCCGATTCTTTTGAAATTTATACCAAAATTCTAGAATAATAAAATAAGCTTATATCCCGGAGTAGATTAAAATACGTTGAAAACCAACGAATATATAATTTTTTTCTATTAATTTCCCGATCGTTCCTATGGCAGCTATATGATATAGTCGTCCGATTTTCATAAAATTTTTACCAAAATTCAGAAATAATATAAAATGGTCATATCTAAAAAATGGTGCCAAAATGTTGAAAAACAACAAAGTTATAATTTTTTTTCTAAAAATATATCGAACATTTGTATGGCAGCTATATGATATAGTCGTCCGATCCGGCCCGTTCCGACATATATAGCAGTGAGAGTATATAGAAGACTATATGCAAAGTTTCATTGAGATAGCTTTAAAACTGAGGGACTAGTTTGCGTAGAAACGGACAGACGGACGGACAGACGGACAGACGGACAGACGGACGGACAGACGGACAGACGGACATGGCTAGATCGACTCGGCTGTTGATGCTGATCAAGAATATATATACTTTATAGGGTCGGAAACGTCTCCTTCACTGCGTTGCAAACTTCTGACTGAAATTATAATACCCTGCAAGGGTATAAAAATGGGAAAAACCAAATTAATTTTTTTATTAATATTTTTATTTTAATGTATTTTCTTGAAAACAAAGAATTTGACAAATATCAACTTATTAATAAAAAAAAAAATATTAAAGTTATCAAGAAGGGTTTGGATGCTCTTCTAAAATCTAATTCGAAAATAAATGTAATAAAATTTAAAAAATATTTTTTTAGAAAACAAATTCAAAATATTTATATTAGAAATCGTATATAGTTTTTTATTCCATCTTTTGATTAATCTCAACATTTCTCACTTAAAGTTGAAACTTTCCATTTCTTCAATATTGTTTATGACACCTTTTTATCGCTCCCGGAATCCATATAATTATTCCCAATTAAACTTCACCTCTGCCATAAATCAGTTAACACTTTTTTCCCAAATCGCCCCCAGAGCGAAAGAAAAACCCGAGGGAAAACAAGTTCGCCGCCCAAAGCGAATATCGGAAAATGTAAACGTTTTTCCACAGGTGAATGACTTTTTTGTGCGCTTCCGCGGGCTTCCGGTCAAAAAAAGCGTTTTCATTTTCGCCATCGGCCAATGGCCAGCGGCTGATTTGTATGCAAATGTTTGTCTGTCCTCCCAAAACCCCTTGGAATACGTTCATAGAGCCACCATCTCATCCTCCACGCCTTGCGCTCTGGGCACACACACTTTCCCCACCCGCGGCTAGCTGTGTGTGGCATGCCATAAATCCTGGCCAGAAGGAAGCTCCTGCGCGCCATGTTAACGGGCTTTGGAAATTCTTCCACTGGGACCGACTATTCCGGAACCAAGGAAACAGCAACAAAAACATTTTTAACCGCCTTTAGTGGCTGTTGTTGTCTTAATACCCTTTTCATGGTGTCTTGTGGTTTTTAGCTTAAGCTTGGTTGAGGAGGGTTTAAAAGATCTAAGATCTCTTGAATTTGTAGAATCTAATTTAGAGTTGTCACCAAATTTGGTAGCTTTAGCTTTTAAATTCTGTAAAATCAATGACTTGGTTATATTGAGTAGCCAGGTAAAATCTTTTGGTGTTCCAAGGCTAGCAGTTCTTAAGGGGGGATATACATGTAAACCAAAATTTTTTGGGCAAATTTTTTTTTTTGTTTAAAAAATAGTTTATTATTTAAAGAATATAGTGTGTAAGTTTCATTATCGAATTCCAACTCTAAGTGCCTCAAATCAAGTATGCACGCAAGGTTCACAAGTGTAAACGTGGGCACATCAAAAATTTTAAACGTCTTTTTCTCAGCTTCTAATTTTTGCATTTCTACCTATGCTATGGACACGATTCACAAAAAACTATGTAACATATCGGAGTGAATCAAAAATTATTATGATCAGCATGAAATTATCTTCTATTTGAACCTACATGGTTGTTATAAAACTGAGTATTACTATTTTTTAAGAGGGTGGGAAGTGAAAACTGATCACCTGAAAATAACATTTTTTCCTTCAAATCAAAATTTATTTTTTTTGTCTTGATTTCTTTTTGGTTTTTTAGGTTCAAATAGAAGATAAAGGTGTAGTGAATACAAAAAAATTTAGTTTACGGATTTCGGACAGGAATTACGAGCTCTATCGTCTCCATAGCACGGCAACTCAAAGCTCGAGGCGCTACGGCATATGTTCCATAAGTCCGCCATTTTGTAAAATACTGTTTATAGCTAATTTTTTTTATCATCTCTGATTCTACTTTTAACTATATCCAAAGTTTCACGACGATTGCTTGACTATTTCTTATAAAAAAAAATTCACGAAAAATGACCAAATTTTGACCGCTTACATGTATATCCCCCCTTAATATTCTGTTTAGAGAAAGAAAAGACTTTCTGCAGAGTAAATAATCCTGAAAGCCCAGAAGAGAATAGATAATAATATCTCAAAATTATATTAAACATAAGAAGAGTATTTCCAATTTGACAAACGAAACGTATTGCTTCTTGATTGTGTTATTCTTGGAGTTTTTCCTGGTGGAAAAAAATGCCGCCAATTCCGCTGGTGACAACAACTAAGGCTATGTGTGGCAACCGACCAAGTCACCCGACCAACAACTACCAACTCTTTGAGGTGACATGTGTGCGACATTTGCCCCACAAGCAAAAGACAATGAATGAGGAGGAACACTATGCTAAAGATGAAGAACACAACTTTTAGTTGCTAGATATATTTTTCGTGGGGGCTAAGTAGGGGGTGCTAATGTTCCAGTTGCTTTGGTTTCTGTGCCAAAGTGTTTTGTCTATCTAATAATCTTGTAATACCAAGTCTAGAAGACTGTGCAGACTCCCCCCTGTAGACATTATCCATTTCAACTTGCCATTTTGTCAATTATAGAGCAAAGAACAAAGGAAAAGTTGCACGAAAAATTCAGGCAAGAACGTTTATGGCACATCGCAGATATACGCAAATTTATGGCTGAAAAAAAAAAGATAAAACTGCATACAATAAATCAGAAACTCTAACGAAAGACACTCCGGTTAAACAGGGAAATTAAATATGGAATTCCGAGTGAAGTGAACGTTAATTATATGATTTCTGTGGAAGTGTTATGTTGCTCTGAGAAGTTAAAAATACATCAATTGACTTGATAAAACTATTGTTGTACAAAATGTGGATAAAACTTTATGGGATATACTACGTGATCTGGTCTCTGTGCTGGCTTAAAAATGGTAAGTTATATAAATACTTAAGAAAAGAAAACTTAGTAATTACAGTCATAAATTCTTTGAGTAATTTTAAACTTTCCCTGCTTTTACTATGCCATAATTTATCTCATAATACATATGTCAAGCATATATAAATAACTATCTTTATAATTTATTAACTTGTACTGTTGACAAATTATTAAAGACCTTTAATAACAGTATAGTTATAAGATTGGTATGTTGGTTAAGTAACTGCTGATCCGAGAGTTGTCTTTGATAATCGAAAACAAACAAAGTAATTAACCGCATGTAACCCTCGAAAAATAAAAACTGAAAAAAAGTGAAATTCCAAGCGATAGTTTCGGAAAACCAGAGAAAAGTCTGCAAAGAAAACAAACGGAGACGACAGCGACGACAATGATGTTCTGGTCCAACGATTTATGACTGATACAACTTTTTACGTGACTTGCTTGGCTCGTGTATAACCATACCCCAAAACCGTATCGGAATCCCAGTCCCCCCTGTGGAGCAGTTTGCCTTTTCTGGAGTGCATTTACGCATATATACCTATAGCTACCAAGACTTGTGGTCATGAAGTTGTTGCTCCAGTTTGAAGTTCCATTTAGTGCATTAATTTCGGTTCATTACATTGTCATAGTTGAGTGAAATCATTACTCTACTTGGGCAAAGAATGTGTATAGCAGTTGTTGGGGCTTTAATGGCTCTGTCACAGTTCAAGTTCTTCCCTAACGGGCTCTAAGATACCCCCTCAAATAGCTTGACCCGTGCCGGAAAAATTGATTGCAAAATATACCTTTGCCTCTCTCGATGCTTACGATGTTTAACCAGACAGAACTCGCTCGGAGCGGAGCAACTTGTGGCTTCGACTACCACTTGGAATCCCAAAAATAAACCCCTTTGCTGGATAGATAGCGAAGCAAAGTCAGTGGCCCAGACCGAGGAGTTTGTCGTTTCGGTGGCGTTTTCATGAAAATCACCAAGCTGAACGGGGCACTTTTTCTCTTTTCGTTGTTTTATCAAAAAAACTGAAGAGAAAAAACCAAAACAAACCGTATGAAAATTTGTTTTTCTGAACTTTTTGATTGTTGAAACTTTTCTTTGCCATATGCTCACATATTCATATTCACATTCACATCTTCGTTTTTTGGCCAAATTTGTTCAACTCACTTTCATTTGGCTTACACACTCTCCCTCCCAACTTTGCAAAAAATAAAAATAAAATAAAAGTAGAACTTACATAATCGGGAGGTTGGTCTTTAATCTCGACTTTAATTTTACAAAGCTTCGAGGATTTACGCTTGAGGTATTTGCACCTTATGGATGACTCTATGACGATGGCTTACGGAACCCACTTTGTTTTATTCGATGACTCTAATTAGTCTTGGGTTTTATTTTTAATAGTGTGTGCAATTCCTGCCACACATGCATTTGCTACTAATTAGTTGAGGGGATTCAAAGTTGGGTAATCGAAATATAGTTTTTGCGGAATGGATGCCAATGCGTGTGCTTTAGAAAACTTTCCTTTTTGTGCAGAAAGTAGCGCAAGATTCATGTACGTGAGTTATCAGCACACATCACAGAGATTGTTGGGTAATAAATCCTCAGCAATTAGACTAATTTCCAAAGCCACATTTAACTGCCAAAGAAAGTCCGCCAGTACAGAGATCTCCTCCATTGCCATGTGCATTGCCCAATGTCACAACAATTAACCTACAATTGAGATCTTGAAAACGAGCAGAAGATTTCACTCCTCCGTCATATATCATCTGGAGAAAATCCCGCCGGAGATGACCGGCGACCCGCAGTCAGGGTCAATTGCAAACCGTTTACCAGAACGAGCTGAAAAAAAGAATAATAAAAAAAAAAAACACAAACCATCTGAAATTATACTGTTAACACATATCAAGAACTTGTTCTTCAGGCGGTCAAGGGAAGGTAGTAACCGTAACCTGACTTGGGAAATATGTATGCACATACTTGTAAGATTTTATAATGGTATTGCCCAAGAAAGGTGTTATGTCATGCTCCCATGGGACTTGGGTAATTGGGCTAAGGCACTTAACCAACAAATTTATGAAAGTGAGGGGAGGTCAGGCTATTAATACTGCCATTAATAAGTCAAAGTGATAAGGGTTAACAACTTGCAGAAAATCTTAACTATATAAAAAGATTTAAAACCCGACTTAGAGTCTTATTAAAGTGTTTTTTTTTAAAAGAAAATAATACCGAAATTAATCAAACACGCAGCCCAAAAAGTACAAAATCGATTCAACTTTTCCTTCTCCATTTCATGGACGAACTTTTACCACTTTGCATACGAGGAAGGGAAAGGCATGTGGTGTCCGTTCAGAGCAATTTGCATGACCATCTCAGGTTTAACCATTTGCACACTAACACAATTAGATATCAGAGCTTGTCCGGAAACTCAAATCAGCTGCAAGGCAGCCCAATGTGGAGGAACAGTCTAAAGATGTTGTGTTCCATGTGGCCAGCTGTGTGCCTGGTGGTTGGTCTTCGCCTTCGAAGCTCTGGCCGAAAATTGCAGCACTCGGAATGAAAGAAAACGGAAGCTTAGTAGAGCGTATCCGAGGTACGAGCAAACATGTCTGGCGATTCGGACAGGTGGTTCACTGGAACACAAACACTGGACCAGGCACACACTCCGCTCTCCAGTGGTGGCTTCCTCTGCCTGTCGCTGCAATTTGCTTTTCATTCGAAATTAGCAGCAAAGTCCGAAAGTAAATCTGAAAGGGAGAGAGTCCGTTTGAGAAAAGTATTCCTTTTTTTACCAAAGATAACCAGAATTTAGTTGAAATATCAATTTTAAGTATTATAAGCTAAGGTAGTTAATTTCCAACCAGTTATATTTATTAATTTTGACTTAATATATATATTTTAAATAATCTCTCTTATTTCAGCCTCATTTGGCGCCATACTGGACTCACGTTGTTATCTCGAGGGCGGTGGTTCAGCGGAAAGTTTCCTAGCCACCGAAGATCTGGCGGTGGGCTCTATAATTGGAAAGTTAAGGATAAATGGAGATCCCACTGCCGAGACGGGAGATATCAACCTGTCGCTGAGGGAGAAGAACGCCCCAGTTGAGATTGTGGCCGGCACAAAGGAGCTGGCCCTGTCAGTGGAACTGGATAAGGAGGGTCTGAGGGGTCCCTCGTCCATCTACGTTAATGTTATCTGTATAAGGCGGCACTCAACGGATCCGGTAAGATAACTTAGTCACTAAAAAGCTCCAAAGATTGAGGTGTTTTTAAGTAACTTATAAGTTTTAAAAATTTATTAAATTAAAATTGAAAATTAACCTATTACGAGGTCGTTTAAGCCATGTTTTTTAAAATCCAATCCCTAAACGGCAAGACGCGCATAATTTGGTGTATGATTACAGGTGGTTTTGAGGACGTCTTAAGCGTAATGCCCGCTATGCCAATGACGTAGAAGTTCCTTGGCTTTTCCCCTTCATATTCAATGCCCATCAGTGTTCCGCTTGTCAGAGCAGAGTCCCTTACATCCACCATAGCACACAATTGGTTCTCGTAATTAAACGTCATATGGGCCTGCTGCCAATTCCAGGAGCAATACTCCGAACTGGCTGTCTGCACAACCAGCTTCGTCCGAAAGCGGTATTCGTCAGCCAGCGGCTCGACCTTATTAAAGGTTTCTCCCCTGAATCCCGTCATCTCCAGTCGCTGAGCGATGTGATTCCCCTCAACTTTATAGGCGGGCGGCAGGCAAATGGGCTGGACAAAGTCCGAGAACTTTACATTTTCCGCCAGCTTGGCCAGTGCGATTTCATAGTCAAAGCCTTTGCTGTCAAACATTGGGTGCACCACCAGCTCCTCGATATTCACCACTTGCGGAGGCGGGGCGCACTTGATGTCGTTCCCATTCGGGCGACAATCTTCCTTTCGAATATTACGAGTGGCCTGCCAATCCCCAAACAGAATGAACGTGGCATCTCCAAGTCCAGGTGTAAGCACACATCTAGCAGAGATAAGTGCATATCGTTGATGGATCAGCACCGCCGAGCACTTTATCTCAGGGTCCGGATCACTGGAATTGCCATAGCCCACGCGTCCAATCCATGTGTACTCGTCCGGTTCCGTGATTTGTTTCATATTGTAGAGCTGGGCCTCTCTCAGCTTGCCACACTCCGGCTCTAGAGCGTAGATTTCTGAAATTTATAGAAATATTTCAAAAATATTTAAAGTTTTTTGAGTAAAATTCTAGAAGCTTGAGGAGAAACCCAGCTTTGTTAAATATACATGTATATAATTATAAGCTTCAATACAAGCTTTGTTATACAAGATTTGTAAGAGTATTTAGATAGGGAAAATAGAAATAAGTTTATACATACAATTTAGTAACAGCAACAATATACTTGACAAACTTACGTGTTAAAAATACACTTAACAGCCCAAATATAAAAAAGAGCACTGGGATACCCTCCATCTTACATCAACTTTGTTAGCAACCAAACCGATCGATCGGATAGCTTTGAATATTATAATTAATACTATATCAAAGCTTTTTTTCTCAGCTATAAAGTTGTAATATGAGAGATGCGCTTTGGCTGTTGCCAGCTATTTATTTCTCCTTAAAGCAAAACAATCTGACCAAAGGGTAAGGTACATAAATAGGAAATTTATGATTTAAAGATTTTATGTAGTTCAATAAAATGTAGAACAAAGGTAATCAAAGCGGAAACAGCTTGGCTAGGAATATTAAGTAAAGCACAAAGTGAATCAATAGAGTTACCACCATGATGGTGCTGGCTAAGCACTTGTCGATCAGGTTAAAACCGTTATTAATCAGTACTTTGGCCGTCCTGGTCAGTGGCCCACATCGACCGCACTTCCTGTCGAGCAACCGCATTCCGCAGCTGCGAAGGAACTCTTCGTGCAATGGGCAGCGGCAAACCAATTAACCTATATTGAGCTAAGGTACTGCCACCTCCTTGAACCCCATTTCTCCACTGGGAGAGTGCGTGTTCCCTGGGGGCGCTTAACTAAGCCGGTTAAATTTTCGGTAAACACGATTCTAAGCTTCTGAAGTTGCGGCTATTCGTGGAACTCTATAAACAATTGAAAACTTTTGCGCAGACAATGAACGCCCATTTCAATTTAAGAATCAACAAAGCGCCGGCTACAACTTCAACGACTCTGCTAGTTCGCTACTGCAGCTGCAGGTCGAAGAGCATTCGAAGGAGGAGGAGCAGGAGCAGGAGCGGCTTTTGTGGTTAGCCCCAGCTTGGTGGCCATAAATTAGCTATTAAGGCTTCCGTTTGTGGGGCTGAAAAGGAGGTCTGGTGGTTGCTTGCCTTGGGTTTGGGGAACGTCCTGGTTTCGGGGCGAATGTGAGGTCCGCTAAACATGCAAATGTATGCAGGACATTCGCGGTGGGCTTTGAACTCTCGAGGGGTCAGTGACCAGGATTAAAAGTAAGGTGTTCGTCTGAAAGGTGTACAGTGTACACACTTGAAAAATTGTTTAGTCATCAGTCAAAGTAGCTGGATTTCTTACGGATTTCAAAGGAAGGTTCAAAATCGATTGATTTTTTATTTTTTTCAACTTTTTAATAATTAAGAAAACCTAGTTCATAGTTGTCACTTACCTATTACTGTTTTTTCCCCCTAATCCTCCAGAGCTTCGTCGTCCCTGTGAATGTCCGCGTTACTGATGTGAATGATAATGCTCCCCAGTGGATTGGCACTCCGTACACGCTGACCTTGTCGGAGGTGACCGTGCCTGGGACGCGAATACTGCAAGGAGCTCGGGCCGAAGATGCTGATCAGCCGGGACCCTTCTCCACCGTGGAGTACCAGGTGCTGCCTGGTCCGTACTCGGAGTTTGTTCAGTTCCTAAATCCCCTCGAAGGCACCCTGGTGCTGAAGAAGGCCCTCGACTATGAGCAGCTGCAGAACTTTACCGTCAAGTTGCGGGCCCAGGATCAGGGCACACCGCCACGCCACTCGGATACTTTGCTCCGGGTGGTGATCACAGACGCAGATGATCAGAATCCAAGATTTCAGCGGGAATCCTATACAGCGGAGCTGCCAGTGGATGGAAGGCCCGGAGAGCTGCGCATGCGTCCGGAGCCACTGAAGGCAGTGGATCAGGATGAAGGCATCTGTGCGCCGATCCAGTATACGATAGTTCAATCCCAGGATGCCAAATACTTCCGGATTCATCCACACAACGGGGCGATTAGCCTGCTGACTCCCATCGGTTATGCGGACGTGGCCAATGGCGCCACTCTGGTGGTGAAGGCCACCCAGATCGATAACCCCGATCGCTATGCTCTAACCACCGTCCAGTTGACGCGGCCTGGTAGTCACAGTGACCTCAGCACCCTGGCCTTTGTCCAAAAGAGGTTTGTGATGCGCATTCGCGAGGACACGGCTGTGGGAAACCGGATACTAGCCTTGCCGACCAACAAACCGGGCAAACATTTAAAGTACACCATTCCGGATCCTGTAAACTCTCAGTTCTTCAGCGTGGGATCTCTGGGGGAACTGGTCCTGGCCAAGCCACTCGACTACGAGAAGATGACCAAACATGAGTTCCAGGTTATGGCCACCGATGGAATGACCAATAGCACCGCTGAGCTCACGCTGGATGTGATCGACGTCAATGATTGGGAGCCGCGATTCAGGGAGACACACTATGAGTTCATGGTGCCCAAGAGCGTAAGTATTCTATACGATTTGGGAGGAGGGATTTTCGGGGGAAAAAAAATATGTAGCGTTCTTAACCTTTCATCTTTCCGTCTGTCTCCAGCAGTCCCTACAGTCCCGAGCGGATTCCTTCGAGGGCGTACTCATCGGCAAGGTGGAGGCGGCGGATGGCGATCGCAACGATAAGTTGGAGCTCTCACTGCGGGGCCAGCATGCTGGCTTATTCGAGATCGATGCCAGCGGCAATATCTTCATGCGTCCGGAGCAGCTGCAGAGCCTTAACGAGTCTACGGTTCACTTGATTGCCATTGCCACGGACACGGGTGTGCCGCCCAGGAGCACCTCAGTCCCAGTAAGCGTGACTATGGAGGGTCTGACCCTGGCCCAGTCCGGTTGGAATAGCAGCATGCTGGGCATGTTCGGTATGATAGTGGGCCTCTTCCTAATGATCATTGTGGCGCTCAGCTGCTACATTGTGCGGTCCAAGAAGCAGGGCAAGAGTGCCTCCAGCGGTCTGGGTCTTGGCCGAAATCGTGTGCACAGCCAGGCGCACAGCAGCGTGTCCTCGGCCAATCTGGTCACCCACGAGAAGCTGGCCGGGAATGGCAATGGCAACGGCGCCAGCGTGACCAGCGGTGGAGTTTCCGTGCTGCACATGAAACACGGCGGCAATATCACCATGGCCAATCCAATGAACAATGGCCTGCATCATGTGGCCAGTGGAGCCAGCAGTAGCATGGCTCTCGGCAGCTCCGCCGCACTGCTGGAGAGGGAACGAGAGCGCGAGCGGGATCGAGAGCGACAACGGGAGAGCTATGCGGCCACAGTGCGCAGTAAGTTGGACTATTTTCCCTATAAAAAACAGTTATATCCCGCCACTCACCCGAAACACTCACTATAAGTAGTCTTTTTGCCAGGCATCGTTTCGCGCGCCTCTGCCAACGGTCAGCTCTTCGAGGAGGAGGACGAGATCGAGCACGACTCGCTGCAGACGGATAATAACAACCGGAAGGTGGCGGTTACCGGAGCGATAAGTGGCGGCGGGGTCACCACCATCACGACCACGTCGGCCAATGCCAACGGCTCAAATCTTCTATCTGCCACCGATGCCATGGGCTCCTCGGAGAACAACTTGACGGTCTACTTCTAGAGCTGTGACAGTCAGCTATCTGCTCGCGGAGTGCTTGTAAATATCGCTGCTAAGTCAGTTTAGGATTAGGTTTAGGACCCCGCCCCCCCCGCGCACACGTGTATTGTACATTGAGTAGACCAAATATAGCATTGTAAACAGAACCCAGCACACACCTTTGATGATCTAGGCTAAGTCCGAGCGATTTCCATTGTAAAGTTTTGCTTCCCCGATTTTATGTGGATCGATCCGAGTGCGTCCAATAAAGTTTTCGAATATTAAAACAAAAGCATGTACGAATCTCGTTGTTTATATACTTTTTTTGAGGCTTATTTTCTACTTCGATATTCAGCATTGAACTTCACAACTTTGGCATGGACACAACATAAAAAACAAAAATCATGGGACATATAGAGTATGATTCACTGGGTTAAAAGGATCCTAACTGGATTTATCATAGGAATGGAAAGATTAAATGTCGATTAAATTTTAAATTAAAATCTACAATTTTAAAATCTGATGACATGGAATTGCCGTTAGTCATCGCATTTCTTTAACTATAAAAATCCTCCCAGACTTTTGCTAAGGAAAAAATGCTGTTTAAATGGCACGACAATCTTCACCTTTACCTTCCATTGCGTTTCGGCTTCCGCTTGAGCAGATTAAAGTCACCATACTGAATGTGATTGTCGGTGAGGAATGGCACATAAAAGGCACGCAACACCTTGTGCGACTTCTCCGGTATGAGGAAAGGCAGGCTCTTCATCACCGTCCACTCTTTGGATCGCTTCGAGTAGTTGGGTTCCAGCGCCGTGTACTTGCCCTCGTCGAAATCGACGAGAAAATCGCATTGGTTGTAGTCAAAGTACATGTGCTCGTTCTCCTGATTGAGATCATTGAAGTAGGGATGCACCACCTGGGTGGCATTGTCACCATTGACATAGTACGCCGGCAGCATGCCACGGAACTCGGACTTTAGGAAGCGCAGGCGAAAGTTCCGGGCAGGGAAGAAGAAACTTCCCGGATAACGATGCCAATCCTTGCCAATGCAGACATTGTATATGAAGTTTGGGTTATATTGTGGGTCCGCCTTGAACTGATTGAGCTCCAGCATCAGATCCATGGGTGCATGGTAGTTCCTGTACAAAGCAAACACTCGCGAAAGTCCGAGCAGTGTGCTTGTCACCATCACCAGGATGGCAATGAACATGCTGTGGTCCAGATAATGAACGCCCGCCTTGATCTTGAATACCAGCGACTTGAAACGGAAGAAGATGCGCTGGTACACATCCACGGTGATGGCGCCGCAAAGCGAGATCAATGGATAAACAGGGAACAGGAATCGCTCCTCCTTATGCGGTTGGGCGAAAAAGACCAGGAGCCAAAGGTAGAGTGGAGCCAGCGAGATGTAATGGGGAAAGTTCAGCGTAGACTTGGACTTGGCAGGCACAATGAGGTAATCCATGACCAGCATAATGGGTAGTTGCAGGGCCAGTAGCTAGGATATAGTAAAAAGGATTATAATCTTGTTCCAACCAAGAACAGCTCCAACTCTCACCCAAATAATGTTAAAGTTGAGGAAACCATTGACGATGTAGTAGCTCAACGGTTCCGTCCCAAAGATGTTCGGTCCGTGGCTGGTGAACACATTATACCACACGATGTTCAGCGGGGCAAATGTCAGCTTGCCAAAGTAGCTCGTATCGATGGCAATCATGGGAATGGCAATCGAGGCGCCAGAGATCAGGGTCCACTGAACAAACGTCTTCCAGTCTCGCTGTCTAAGTAGCATCTCCAGTACCACGGGTATGCCAATTAGAGCGGCGAATGGCCAACCCAACAGAGCCGAAATGGCTGTAAGGAATATGGCCAAACAGTAGTTACGCTGCCACCAGGCGGCCAGAGCAGCGCATCCAAAGTACATGGAGAACGAGGAGGGCAACAGAGCAGTGCTGGACACGAACATGCCAACGCTGAACAGTTGGAATATCAGCCAGAGGCGACCGATGTGTATGCCAAACTCCTGGCAAATGGACCTGGAATATGGTTATTATATTAATGTATTCTTTCCAAGATTCGATTGGCCTGCGGGACTTACTTGTACATAAACCGCTCCATTACCGCACAGCCGAAGCCCAGCATGCAGCGCACCATATAGAAGATGAGTATGGGACTCGGGTTGAAGATCTTCTGGTAGAAGTAACCGGGCACGCCCTGCAGCAGTAGGTAGGTGTAGGAACGCAGCCCGAACTGCGGGCTATACTCCCATGTCTGCAGGCCGTGGCCATTGATGATGTAGTGCAGCGGCTCCCAGTAGTTGAAGGTCTCGTCACAGTCGGCAATGTACGCCCAAATGGCGCTGCATAGCCGGGCGCTAACGAAGGTCTTGAAGGCGGTCTGCACGCTGGGCATAATGGGATTCGGGTTGCTGCTCTTCTCCTGGCTCCCAGTAGCCGATTGCTTGCTGCGGGCAGGCAAGAGTTGTGTAATTTGGTTTAGTCAAATTCACAGAGAATGATTGTCTTTCTTACCGCTTTTTGGAATCCTTTTGCTTCTTATCCTTCTTGCCGGCCGGTGCCGGGTCCTTGTTGCTGCCATTGAGGCCCAGCCGCTTGGGCGGCTTCTTCGACAGAATCTGGTTGTCCGCCTTATTGGCAATATAGCGTGCACGCGCTGCCGGGGGCGCCATGATCCGGAAAATGGAAAAGTGCCGGCGTGGGAAATGTAAGTAGAATTTGCAAGTGCAAGTGTAGCAGTGTGGCCATATCCGGAGCGGTTAAAAATACCACATACAAGTGCGGCCAAAATAATAGCATTAATTATGGTGAAATGAAAAATATATATGTGTATATGTTAAAAAATTTTGAGTTTTTCTTATTTGCCTTGCATTTTAATTTTGTTGTTATAAATAAAAATATATTAATTAATATTAGTTAATTATTTTATTACTTGAAAAACATTAACAAAAAAATTACTTACAAATTTTAAAACAGATGCAATTATGTTGAAAAATAGATATTAAATACATTTCCCCATTTAGTATTTTAGTTATTATTATTATTTTTACCGCAACTGTAACGAAATCGAACCTTTTCAAACACTTTTTGCAACACTGAAACAGAAACCTGAAAAACTGTTTGTTGTCCACCGCTGCAAGTGCCATCCCTCCGTAAGTCGCGTCGCCAAAACACAATGTCTAAGGACGACAAGGATAAAGTTCAGATAATCGACAAAGACCTGGATCTGTCGAACGCCGGACGTGGCGTGTGGCTGGTCAAGGTACCGAAGTACATTGCCCAGAAATGGGAGAAGGCTCCGTCGAGCATGGACGTGGGCAAGCTGCGGATCAGCAAGACGCCCGGTCAGAAGGCCCAGGTTTCGCTCTCGCTCACACCCGCCGTCCTGGCTCTAGATCCAGACGAGAAGATACCCACAGAGCACGTGCTGGATGTGTCGCAGGTCACGAAACAGACATTGGGGGTATTCTCGCACATGGCGCCGGCTGAGGCGGCCGTTGCCAGCGTTGGCAAGGAGAACTCGTCGTCGTCGCAGCCGGACAACGAGAAGCTCTACATGGAGGGTCGCATTGTACAGAAACTGGAGTGCCGTCCGATCGCCGATACTTGCTATATGAAGCTAAAGCTGGAGTCCATTCGCAAGGCATCGGAACCACAGCGTCGGGTGCAGCCCATTGATAAGATTGTGCAGAACTTCAAGCCCGTCAAGGATCATGCACACAATGTAACTAATATTGTTATTTTGTCTATGAGTCAAAAACAGAATGCTAAGACTATATTTTTATCTTTTCAGATCGAATATCGGGACCGCAAGAAGGCCGAGGGCAAGAAGTCTCGCGACGACAAGAATGCTGTGATGGACATGCTATTCCACGCCTTCGAGAAGCACCAGTACTACAATATTAAGGATCTCGTCAAGATCACCAATCAGCCGATTAGCTACCTCAAGGAGATTCTCAAGGATGTCTGCGATTACAACATGAAGAATCCGCACAAAAACATGTGGGAGCTCAAGAAGGAGTATCGCCACTACAAGACTGAGGAGAAGAAGGAGGAGGAGGAGCACAAGTCCGGCAGCAGCGATTCCGAATAGCATATAGCAGAAGATTTTCTATAATTTGTTTATGATTAAAAACATATTTAAGTGATTGCATGATTTTTTGTTTTATTCCTTAAAAACTAATCTTAGGCTACTGAAAAAAAAACGAATTTCTTGCACACAATTTGTAAATAGAATTTTCTTTCTTGCACTCTGGTACTTACATATATATATGTACAAACTTCTCTGGCCCTGCACATATTTACAATCTTAATTTAAAGTTTTATTCACAGTGCATAGAGCCAGAAGAAATCTATACATTTCTCTTTTCATAATTTTGTACAATACGAGATCAGGTACTTGATTGTAGTACTACCAGCTCATATGAATTTCCAAAACGTAATTGGTGATTGTTCAAGATGCAAAATTAAATTACATTTACAATACAGTTTAAGAATGTAAAGAAAGGAAAATAAAATGTTATATAAAATTAAAGGAAACAACCAAAGTGTGTTAATGTTATAAGAAAAAATGAAATAAAAAAGAAAATAAATTTGATAAAGAATAAGAAAAATTAGAGAAAAGAGAAATTTAAAGAAAATGTATATAAAAGAAAATAAAATTTCAAATGCCAAAACTGAAAATATAAAATTTTGAAGAAAATTAAAGGGAAAACCAAAATGCATGTTGATCTCTTTCACAATGTTTAGGAACACAGAGCTTAAATAATACTGTTTAACTAAAAACTATACACAAATATTGCGTCTGAAACTTAAAACATAGATTTTTACATTGCAAACCATCTTAAGGGATATCTACCCTAATACTTTGCACGGAAACTTAATGAAAATTTTCTGGCAATAGGCTCTAGCTAAGCCTCTTGATCTTTCGGTACTTCTGGGAAAAGTGCATTTGCCGCTGGGCCTGAAAATGGTGCAAGGGGTTTAGTTACAATTGTGATAGAGGGACACGCACTGAAGAACACCACCAGGACGCAAAGGATCTACACAAAGATCTTCGACAATCTACAGCTAATATACAACATTTAACACATATACTACACAGTCTTCTACAAGTAGAGACTAGACTTCCTGGGACGCCGATGCCAGTGAAGAGCACATCGACGATATTCCCGAGTCGGTGTCATACGCAGACTGGCTCATTTTGGGGACTGACTGTATCAATCGAACTGTTTTTGCAAACACCTCAGGAGACGCCACTTCTGATGACTTCCGCTTGGCCGGTTTGCTCTTGTCCTCGGCAGCAGGAGCAGCAGCAGCACTCATGTTGCCCACATCGTCCTCGGGATGAATTTCCTGTCGTTTTGTACTCTTCAGCTGCATGCAAAATTGTGACATTTCGATGGGCTTGCTTTTGTCGCGATTTCCGAAATCCAACGATACGTTGCCATGATTTGTCTGCAATTATAAATAAATTTATATATATATATAATAGAAAATTATAAATAAATCTCTCTGCCCGATAAACTCTTTACTTACCAGGACGAGGGAGGCCAGCATGTAGCGACACATGATACTGGGGTCCTTGTCGGCCATTACATCGGCTAACGTGGCCTGGCCATTGTCTCCTGCCTTGCAGACATTCAAAATCTCAGTGCCCAGATCCTTGATGTTGAAGTTTTGCCGCGCATGGGCTGCCTCCAGGGTGGGTGCTAATCGCATATGCCAGTCACGGATCTACCAAGAGATTTGGTTAAACATTTAAATTTAAAAACATGTGAAGGATAAACCCACCATTGTGCTGGAGTCAGTGAAATCTGCGTTTTCGATGTCCAGACTGGTTTCATCATCAATGTCCTGGCTAACTCCTTCCTCTATGCCGTCGTCATCATTTGCTGGTGCTTCGTCAATTATTGTGGATTTTTCTAGCAGCGTTGTGATCTCCAACGTTGTCTGGTCAAGTTGTGCGCCATCGGTGGCATTTAATTCGGCGCCCAGTCCGCTATCTATTCTAGTATTTAATGTGCCCTCTAAACCACATCCTATTTCCGAGTTTTCAGTTATGTCCTCTGAAGAGGGTTCAGTGGTTGCGTTTAATTCGGAATTTATGGTTTCTGAGACCACCGCCTCAATGGTTTCTATTAGCGCCTCTGGATTCGCCGCTTCACTAGGAGCATTTCCCTCCACTGGATCGACAGAAGGTATATCTATGGGCGCTTCTGGATTCGCCGTTTCACTAGGTCCATTTCCATTCACTGGATTTCCGGAGGAATCGACTTCATTCTTTACTTCTGGGGTAAGAGTCCTTGACTGGTTTTGTACTTCATCAAGGGCAAAGCCAGAGTCCATAGTTGGTCGTCGATAGCCAAGGAAATCTAAAACATTTTTCCGAGTCTTTAATAACAGATAATCTAAGTTAATCTAAGGTTCTCTTACTCATATCCATATCAAACTCTACGCTCACCGGTGACGCGGGCCCATCTTCTTGATTTTCTTGGATTCTTTTGCTAGGCAAGACCAGGGCTCTCGGTGTAGGTTGCGTTTTCGGTTCCGCCCCTCGCTTGCTAGGCAGGCGCTAAAATCATTTTATTTTTTGTTATACAATTTATATAAAAAACATTTAGTTATATTACAAAAAATCACTTACCGCCTTCTTAAATGTGTCATACTCCTTGGGCAGTTTAAAAAAACATTTTCGACGAACGTGTTTATTAGGAAATCCGAACATATTCATCACAATGGGATAACAGACCTCCCTGGGAACATTTACCGGTTCCTCGGCATGCATCACAATGATGGGAGCTGTTCCCTCGGTCTCCTCTGGAGGTTGTGCCTCCACCTTGATCTCGTTGAGATCCGTCATCACGGCATTCTTATCTATCACCGCAGTTTCGAACTGGCGGCGTTGCTTCTGATCTTCAAAATCTGAAAGAACAACACCTTCATCTTCAAATGACTGGCCTGCCGTGACAATGCAGGGATGCAAGTGGCGGGATCAAGAAGTGTCAAAATAAACAAAAAAAGACATAAGGGAAACCAAAGTGTAAGTAATCCAAATTCTACAACACAAAGATTAACAAAAACCTTAACCTTAATAAAAAAAAAACAAAACGCTTTGGGCAGCATGTTTATATTTGGATTGCTATTGGTTTACCTGTATGATGAGAATCTGAGACATCGTCCATACCGATGCCGAAATCGATTTGCAACAGCTCCGCCTCCGTCACGGGGGGAAAGTCCAATCTTGTGCTGTCAAGGACATTTGACTCGTTTATGGCAAATGTGCTGGACTCGTTCAGGGCTAACGTGCTACTCAGCGGTGGATTCTCCACTTGGCTAACACTTAGCGAACCATTTTCCTCTTGGCTAATGCTTAGGGAAGAGTTCTCTACCTGAGAAGAGTTCTCCCCTTGGCTAATGCCTATGGCCGAGTCCGCCACTTGGCTTACGCTTAAGGACGAGTCCTCGACCTGACTAACACTCAAGGAATCGTCGACCGTCTGGCTAACGCCAAGAGTGGAATCAATGCCGCTGTTTTGCTGAGTCAAATTCATTGATTCACCAAAACCAGAATCTATAGACACTTGATTCTGCAGAGCTTCGCCGGTTGATTCGTTGATGTCGCCCAGCGTCGATTGATCTACATCCATGGCTTCGGTAAGTCCTGCTTCATTTGGTTCCAAGGCCTGATCCTCTTCCAGACGCGTCCTTTTCGCTAAACTCGTTTCGGAGCTTACATCTAGCAATCTTTTTCCCTGATCGTCCATCCTTCTTCTCGTCCTGACGGTTGCGCCGTAACGAGAAGCAAGCATTTTATTTTCTAGCGCTATGCACTCTTCCAGATAATCCTTGGTGGTCATGTGCTCGTTAAGGATCTCTGAGGTGTTCATCTGATTTGTGTGCACGTACTCTTTGATCAGATTCAACCGCTCGAAGGGAATGTCGGGCAGGAGTGTATTGTATCGATGCTCCACATGATAGGTAAACATTTTGTACTGCTTCTTCTCGTCCTGATCCAGGGGATTCTGGGGATCAACAATGGGCGCGTGACGCCACAGGTTGGGCGGCATGTGATCCTGGTAAAGGTATTCTATAGTGCGGTTTTTCATGCACTTAACGAAGCCGGTCGTGTTGAAACGTTTGTCATCGGACATGGTTTTAAATCGACGCGGTTCCATTGTGAGCATGTAAGGATCTACATCCTTCTTGGTTAGCTTCTTAGCGCGACGCTTGCGTGGTTCCTCCGGTTTGGGTGCAGTGTTCTCTGGCCTGTAAGAAAGAAATTAAAGTTTAATCGAAATTCTGATAGGGTCAGGGTAACTTATTAACAATTAATGTGGGTATTTCGTTTGAATTGTTGTTATTTTACCAAATTATCCCATATTTCTCAAAGTTGAAAATAAGAGATTATAGGAACAGTAGCATCTAGAAGCTTTTGGGAATCCTAGTGAAAATGCAGGTGAATAAGAATTATAATTATTATTTTCTAAATTCCTATCTAAATTCCCTACATTATCAGAAAGCAACGTTTTTTTTTTTTTCATATGAAATAAATTTATGAATGATCTAATGTGACTTGCTATCTTAGTTTTAAACTTTTCTCTCATTACTCAAGCTTTAAAGCACTCGGCATTTGTTTATCACAGAGAATTCATTCATTAACATGTGATTAGGAAACGGGAAACGAAGCCCGGGTTCACTGATCACTGATGTTGGGCGTAAATAAAGCCGAAGATGGGGGTGTAGGAGAATCAGAGATAAGCGGTATTTTGGCACTTGATAAACCGATAGCGCCTACGCAGACGGAATGGCGACACACATACACGCCGGTTGCGAGCACATGGCTTTCAAAATCTTTTATCTCCCACCACGCCATTCGCCAAAAACTCCATGCGAAGTGCTGTTATTGTTGGCCATTCATGTACTCACCCATTGCTTTCGCCGGCCGGCTCCCTTTGCACTTGGGATATGAGCAATGAATCGACCTGATGCTCCACTCCCTGGTACACGTATTCAACGCGATCTCCATAGATTTTGCCGCTGAAGTGGATGGTTCTTCCAGCGGCAAGAAGGGCCGCTCGCCGGGTGACATCATTATCCGCCAGAGAGTGGCGCAGGAAATCGTCACCATACTGTAAAACGAATATACAATTAATTAATTAACTAGTTAAAAATTAGATTTTTTTTAAAGAATTACGTAATTTTGAAATTATGATTTTCATTTCATTCAGTAAAGAGTTCTCTCCTTCTCTGTTCTTGTTATGCCCACTTACATATCCCATCGATATCCGCAGGTCCGTGGAGTAGTCGGTGTTCTTCGAGACTTCCTCGAGCAGGTTGACCAGCGAGTCCAGATCCTGTTGTTCTTCGTAGGTCTCGATGCACCTGGAAACATTCGTTCCCGGTCGACTTCTCGCGACTTCCAATATCAGGTTTCTAGCTTCTGTTCTGCTGCAGCCTAAAAAAAGGGGCGAAAGGGAAAAAGAATTTCTTATAAACGCCCAATCGCAGATCCGCTTTATTGTTTATTTCTTCTCTCCATTTCCACACACAAGCACACTCACACACACACCCCACCACTTAACACACACACACGCCGTAAACTGGAAATAGCGCTGACATGATCCGACGATCGCCGGAGGCGCTGAAGACCTCGATGGCGTCATGGCACATGGCCCTGCGTTACTTACCCGGTTCTTCCGAAGATGCCCGCTCCATGGCTTAGTGCTGAAAACTATAAAGTGTCTTTTTCATAATTTCAATTTCATACTTCCTCCTGCTCATTCTGGGGACGGCTTGCACGATTTGTTACACACACACACAAACAAGCACGAGGCACAAAAACAAAATGGTGGCAGCACGCCGTCTTTTTCTGTTGTGCTAAATATTATTTGGATTGATTCGAGTCTTTTATCACTGAATTTTTGTTTTTCGCAGGGAATTGGCGCGAATCGGAGCAGGGATAATTTCCTATTCACTCTTGATATGTATTTCCCATTTTGTTTTGCTCTCCGTGAGCGAAAATCAGAGAAGCGAATGAGAGATGAGACAAACGTGAGAAGAGAATGGTAGCAACAAAGTCGTGACTCGTGACTGGGACGTCTGGCAACGCCTCGTGCGTGAGCTAGCCAGACTTTTTGTGCGTTTCAGTGTGCCCAGCTGCCGTTTCAGGTGAAGATTTTTACACTAATAACCTACGGTAACACTGCGTGGCCTAATATTATTGTGAAAATTATTTTGGAATAACAAATTCGAAGTTAACGTTTATATTGACCTTAAGTAAGCATAAGCAAAAGGAAACGGCCATGTCCAACCAGGAGACCCAGGTGTCCAGCCTGCCGATGCCGCCGGAGCGCTACATCAGCAACTACACAGAGGAAAACATTCGGCGGAACCGCGCTCCCCGTCCGCCGCCCCCGCCGTCACAGCACGAAGTATATAGCATGTTTGGGATCCAGTACAACAACGACGAGATGATCCGGTCTCTGGAGTCGCAGAACATCAAGCGTCTGATTCCCATTCACTTCGACAGGCGCAAGGAGCTCAAGAAGCTGAACCACTCGCTGCTGGTCAACTTTCTGGACCTGATCGACTTCCTCATCTTAAATCCCGACAGTATTCGACGCACGGAGAAGGTAATAAATCATATGAAGCAACAGATTCCTTCACAATTATAATTCAATAGTTTCTTAAGGAAGTTTGCTTTAATTATAATTTGGATACTGCCTTCGGATTTTTTGAAAATAATCTAAACATCTCCCTTGTATTTTTCAGATAGACGATCTGAGTCTTCTGTTTGTGAACATGCATCACCTGCTCAACGAATTTCGGCCCCATCAGGCTAGGGAAACGCTGCGCGTCATGATGGAAATGCAGAAGCGACAGCGCGTGGAGACAGCCACTCGTTTTGAAAAGCACTTGGAGCGGGTGCGCGAGATAGTAAATACGGCTTTTTCAGCACTACCTGTTCTGGGCGATGACGATGAGAATGGCGGGGCTAAGATCAAGACGGAGGTGGATCCGTTGGAGACGAATGCAGCGGCCAAGAATGATCCCAGCTACCAGCATGATCGTATGTTGTGCAAGCTAGTGGACGCCATCGAATGAGGTGGACGGACAGAAGACTGGACACCGGCACGGGACAAGAGTTTGTGTCAATCATTGTGAATGGCTTGAAAAAGAGGAACCTCTTATATATTTATAACTGCTTTTAGTGTAAGAAATAAAACCCAAATTGTGTGTGTGATGAGAATCTTTCACGTCTTATGAGTAATTCATTCACTTGCTCTGCCCCCAAATATGTTTAGTCATGATGGAGATAAGTATAACGCTGATAAGATCACCCCTATGTCGTGTGGCTGGAGATAAAAGTAAGACAGACGTCGTTCAAGCATCCACAAATTTCACCATTGAAATGACGTAGGCAACTTGGAAGCGTGTTAATTTCAAACTAAATTTATTTGTATGCTTTGTTTCCTTGCCGAATTGAAATTATTTGGAATATTATTTGAAATATTCCTTTCCGTTTCATTGAATGTTAATGTAAAAAAAAAACGTGATTATCCCACACGTTTTATGGGTCGTGATGGTTGCTACCTCATGTCTTTATCGTGGTAACACCGCATAGTATAGTATAGTTTGTCTCGCGGGCATGGGAAAGACTTTAGACTTCCACAGGATATATGGCAAATATAGCAAACTTTGATTTAATGAAGTTTGAAATAACGCATTGGGAAGTAAAGTATCGTACAATTTATAAAAATATCGTAAATATATACTAACTATAATTTTCAATATCTTCGATATTTTTTGCTAACATGCGTGAATATTTAAATTATTTGTATTGCTGTTTATTTATATAAATATAATATTTTTCGTTATGGTTCATTATGTTTGTAATTTTTCTTTTAAAACGCCTTTTTTACATATTAAATGTAATTTAACTAAAATTTTGTGTACTCATCTTCATATTTTTGTCCTAAAACGCAATGTAGTATCTTCTCGCTAAGCAACGTGTTTCTGTTGGATAAACACAGATTTATAAGTTTATTAGCTTCTTGAGATTGTAAAGCCAGAGATAAGAGAGTTGTAGTTGAGTGAATCTTCAGTTTTAAATGATGCGGGTTCCGATAAAAGCAGGTGGCACTCGCTCTAGATCATTTCTCGCGCAGCATTGCAAGTGCAAGCAATTGTCGGTTGAATCAGAAAAAATATATTTACATATGTATATAGTGCGGTGACAGTGAACTGAAATCTTTGATTGCATCGAAAAGCTGCAGCACATTAATTGAACAATCAATTTCAAGAGCAACACAATAAAAAATAAATAAAAATAAAAATTAGACTTAGAAATGTCGGAAAAGAATATTGAAAGTGTGAATGCTGAGAAGCAAAAAGGTAATAGCGTGTTGAAATAAAAAATGTTACGTGTTTTGTGGAGTAATAATTAAATTACAAGGAATTATAATGTAAATAGAAGTTTGTGTTAACTAAGAAAGAAAATTTCCATTAAGAAAATAGTGAAAAATAATATAAATAGCCATAAAACAAATGATTTTATTGGCTATAAAACTAATCTGAATGGTGTTGTATATTTCCCAAAACCCCAATCTGTGTTTGCTCTTATATATTCTTATTTATAACTAGAATAAGGCTATTTAATCTACGATATCATGTTATGAATGAGTGTGGAAAATTTTAATGTAAAAACTTGACCGAAAATTTAAATATATATAAATTATTAAACAAAAATAAAAATAATAACAATATATAGTTAATGTTACAAAGAGAATGCACATTATACATGTATATTTAACATTTTGAGATTAATTTAGAAAGCAATTAGATACGCAATATTACAGTAAAGATAAATAATCTGTAATCTTGTAATAAACCTACAATGAAAACAATAATAGCAACCCTTGTTTAACAGTGCAACGGCTATCTTAAGTTTAAATAATCTCTCCCAGAGATTATATCTCTCACTGGACCATAAAAACTAGTTCAAACTGCCATCAAACAACTCTGCTTTCCCTTCCTAGTTACAGAGCTGCAAAAAGACAATGAGGGTGAGGATGGGAACTCGGATAGTACGGCGGAGGCGGAGGCTACCGGGACCAGCCAGGAGGGTCCTGCCACTTTTGATAAGGCCATCGAGGGCGCAGGCTTCGGCATTTTCAATCTGATCCTGCTCTTCGTATCAATTCCCGCCCAGAGTGCCGCCATTTTCGAGTCCAGCTCCATGTCCTACATCCTGCCCGTGGCCGAGTGTGATCTCCGCCTGACTCTGGAGGATAAGGGTGTGCTGAATGCCGTGGCCTATGCCGGCATGACAATATCTGCCATAGCCTGGGGCTACCTGGCAGATACGAAGGGTCGCAAGAAGATTCTCTACTGGGGCTACCTGATCGATGCTGTCTGCGTGTTCGGCAGCGCTCTCAGCCAGAACTTCACCATGTTGGTGGTGTTTAAGTTCTTGGGAGGATTGGTGTAAGTTTATTCTTGATTTTATGGTTATAATGGAACTCTTATTTAATTTGATTTCTATTTTTTAGGGTAAATGGTCCAGCAGCTGTGCTTTTTACTTATTTGACCGAAATGCATGGACCGAAGCACCGGTCCTCCGTCCTTATGATCGTTGGCATGGTCACCTCAACGGCTACGGTTTCACTGCCACTTTTGGCCTGGGGCATCTTTCCCAGAGACTGGGACTTTCAGTTTTGGGGTTTGAATAGTAAGTTCAAATCATGGTTTATTATTTATCATTTAAAAGAAAGGCGTTTACCATATTCACTTGATATATTTATTACCCTTTATATCTATTGTTTGATTTTTTAAAATTATTTCATAAATTTTGCTAACGTTTTAAGTTATGTTTTAAAAATTCTTTTTTCGTTTAGTTCACAGCTGGCAAATTTACCTATTTGTTTTGGGCATTCCAAGTTTAATCAGTGGCCTGATATTTTGTGTCATGCCGGAGAGTCCTCGCTTTTTAATGGCCCAAGGACGAAACGAGGAGGCACTGGAAGCCTTTAAGCAGATCTATCATGTGAACAGTCGAAAGCCCAAGGACTCGTATCCAGTAAGTGGGAAATTAAATCAAATAAGCGTTTCAATACATTTAGTACTTGGAAATTTAGAATATAAAAATATAATAATTAGGAATAATTTTTAAAAGTAAATATTTTTACGTAGAACATATTTAAATTTTAGACAAATTTAAAAACTTTTTTATTCATATTTTAAACATTTTTTATTAGATCAAAGCCCTGGTGCAAGAGGTTCCTAATCGAAAGGCCGCCAAAGACGAGGCCATCTACACCATCGAGGAGAAAAAAACCGGGAATTTGCCAGATAAAAAACCTACACGCACTCTCTCCGAGAGCCTCCGAGCCGGCCTGGAGCAAATGAAGCCACTGGCAAGGAAGCCCCTGCTGGGACTAGCACTCTGTTGCTATACAATGCAGTTCGGCATCTTCCTGGGCATGAACACCATCCGACTGTGGCTGCCCCAGCTCTTTGCCTCAATGGCTGAGTTCGAGGCACTGCACGCGGGCGAGGGCGTGGATGCCAGCATGTGCACAATCCTTGAGTTTAGTGTCAATCGGACGGCGGAGACTGCCTTGAATTACGCCGATGCCTGTTCAGAGGTGGGTAATGTGTATATTAAAATCCGGAGATAGCAGAGCTAGATCTAAAGATTAGTGTTAATCTGTCAGGGTTTTAATGCCCAATTATCATGAATGTGACGTAGTTATTCCATTATCTTATTGCATTGGTGGTTTCTCGTACTGTTACTCTCTGATTAAGAAGTATGTATATCCTTTTACAGCCCAAGGTGATCTCTATGGACATGTATATTAACAATATTATAGTATCGGCCACTGGCTTTGTGGGCTACTTCTTTGCTGGTGGAATTATCCGTGCCCTCGGACCCAAGCGAATGATGAGTGAGTTGCTCTTAAAGTTTGATCTCTATAAATATTGATTAATTAACTGACTTCCTTTCGCAGCTTATGGACTGTTTCTATCAGGGACCTTTGGCCTTATCCTATACTTCTCCGTCAGCAGTCTGATGACCCTAATTGTGGCTGCCACCTTCCTCACCATTACGGGTATCGCCGTCTCCTCGCTCTTGGGGGCTGTGGTGGCCCTTTTTCCCACACAACTGAGGTGAGGTGTTCGCATATACTGTGTGAATAATAATATTAATAGGGATACCGCTTTACAGAACGGTTGTGGTTGCCATTGCCATGATGTGTGGACGCTTTGGCGCCTTGTCTGGAAACTTGCTCTTCCCCGTATTCGTTCAAATAGGATGTTTGCCGCCGTTTATAATGGTCTCTTCGGTGCTTTTATGTAAGTTTATCATATGTAAAATTTAGTTTACTATGTTACTAAATTATTCTTATTTTTAATATTTCTAGTATCCGGCACCCTTTCCATATTTGTGCCCAATCCAGCCAAGGCCACCTTTTCCTAAGCAGATTGACAATGTTCTTCCAAATATTTATTTATAAGTGAATTTTAAATGCCTTTCTAGTTAAAACCAGATCTTTGCTACATTAGCTAGCCTAGCTTTTGTTTAGTTGTACAAATTAGAGATAAAAGATAGGCGCTCAACAACTATTTATATAAACATTAAGTAATCGAACCAAATATACTTATGAATATTTATTGTTGTACAAACTAACACTACAAACTATCTTTAAACGCGGTGAACAGGAATAATTCCGCCCGATAAGCAAGGACAAAAGGCAGGTGGAAGTAGCCGACATGAAAATCTCATTAGCGCCAATTAGCTGGTAGCCTGTAAGCCAGGTGAGAGTGGTGGTTGAGTTGCCTGGCAGGTGAGCGATCGGATACAGACAACATTAACCAGATTTGCATCGACGGGTTGAAGAGTAAATTAGTGCTGCCTCACTTGACTTATCTGGCAGACTTTAAATGGCAGCGATTTATTAGATAGAACGCTTCATTGACTAATGAACTTATACTTTTAGTATAAATAGGAGAAGATTGTTCAAAGATGTTCATTCGAAATTATCATCGCAATGAATATTCTAGTGAGTAGAATCTTGTTTTTATACCCTTGCAGGGTATTATAATTTCAGTCAGAAGTTTGCAACGCAGTGAAGGAGACGTTTCCGACCCTATAAAGTATATACACTGCGCGTCACCAGATTAGCGCCCCCCTTGGTGCTCGCGTTTGAAGTAAAATATTATCAAAACTATTAAAGATTGAACTGTACAATTATTATCCAATATAATTCGATTAATTCTCTAAATAAAAACATATATTAGAACGCAGTTGGTATTTGCATAGAATTGTATTAAATTAAAAACTAAAGAAACACGTTTATTTGGAAGAAAAAACTGCGTCATCAGATTAGCGCCCCCAAAATATAAATTTAAACATCTTTCTTAACTTGCTGAGCACAGCAACTATTTTTTTTTTGCTGTTAAATTAAACATTTTTCTTTAATTTGACATACAATATGGGCAGAGGAACAATCTTATCTTCGGAGGAAAAATCGAAAATCGAAGCGTTTAATGAATGTGGACTTTCTCTTCACAAAATCGTCGAAAAAACGAGAAGACATCGCAAAACCATTGCAAATTTTCTTCAAAATAAGAAAAGCTATGGAAAAAATTACAAAGGAGGTAATAACAGTGTTATTAGTTCCGCAGATCGCAGTGCTATACTTCGACAGGCGTGTAACTCCCACGACTCTACCGCCAAAATAATAGAAAAAACTTGTGTTAAGACAATAAAATCGACTTTTTTAAAGGTGATCAAGAAAGCTGACCCTTTAAAGAAGCTAAAACTAAAAAAAAAACCACCCCTTAACCAAGTGCGAACAGAAATCCGCCTAAAGTTTGCTCACACGCATATGACATGATCCAATGAGAGGCATAACGTCGTATTTTCAGACGAAAAAAATGTAACCTAGGGGGTCCTGACGGATATAATTATTATTTCCACTATTTACGCAAGGAAGAGCATCATCTGGATCGCTTACATAGTCGGGTTGGAGGAGTAATGGTATGCGGAGCCATATCCTATTATGGCAACTGCGAACTGCAGTTTTTAACCCCAAAGATGAACGCGGAAAATTACAATTGCGTTCTAAAAACAGCATTTCCCGTTTTTAAAAACTTATTTCGAAATCTGAAATAGCATTTTCAGCACGACTAAGCCCCAATCCACAGAGCCCGGTCCGTAAAACTATGGAATCAAAAGGAAAATGTCAGTGTCCTGGAGTGGCCCCCATACTCCCCAGACCTGAACATAATAGAAAACGTCTGGGGATGGTTAGCTAGGAAGGTGTACGAGGGTGGCAAGCAATATGCTACCAAGGAGGATTTAATTCACAGTATAAAACAGGCCTGGTCAACAATAACGTTGGAATATTTCAAAAACTTGTATGACTCTCTCCCCAATCGAGTTTGTGAAGTCCTTGTAAACAAGGGAGGGGCAACCCATTATTAAATTTCCTTAAAAATGATTAAACTTAATCATAAAATTGTTAAAGATAGTATTTTGTAAGAACTTTATCAAAAAAAGTTAAGTTAATGTAGGTGGCGCTAATCTGATGACGCAGTTTTTTCTTCCAAATAAACGTGTTTCTTTAGTTTTTAATTTAATACAATTCTATGCAAATACCAACTGCGTTCTAATATATGTTTTTATTTAGAGAATTAATCGAATTATATTGGATAATAATTGTACAGTTCAATCTTTAATAGTTTTGATAATATTTTACTTCAAACGCAAGCACCAAGGGGGGCGCTAATCTGGTGACGCGCAGTGTATATTCTTGATCAGCATCAACAGCCGAGTCGATCTAGCCATGTCCGTCTGTCCGTCTGTCCGTCTGTCCATCTGTCCGTCTGTCCGTCTGTCTGTTTCTACGCAAACTAGTCCCTCAGTTTTAAAGCTATCTGAATGAAACTTTGCATAGAGTCTTCTATATACTCTCACTGCTATATATGTCGGAACGGGCCGGATCGGACGACTATATCATATAGCTCCCATACAAATGTTCGATAAATTTTTAGAAAAAAAATTATAACTTGGCTGTTTTTCAATATTTTTGCATCATTTTTAAGATATAGCCATTTTATTTTATTACAGAATTTTGGTAAAAATTTTATGAAAATCGGACCACTATATCTTATAGCTGCCATAGGAACGATCGGAAAAAGAATAGGAAAAAAATTATAACTTCGTTGTTTTTCAACATATTCTTATCTACTTTTATATATAAGCTTCTTTTATTATTTCAGAATTTTGGTAAAATTTTTATGAAAATCGGACAACTATATCATATAGCTGTCATATAAACGATCTGTAAATGTGGAGAAAATGTAAAGCTGGGAATGTAAAACTGTAACTGTCAAACTGCAAACATAATAAGTATAAGTAAAATGTAATGAAACTCTGTTTTGTGAGTGTTTTCAGCATTTAAATTTATAATATAAACATCAAAACCAATCTGCAAGGGTATACAAACTTCGGTGTGCCGAAGTTAGCTTCCTTTCTTGTTTTAAGTATAATATTATATAATAACGTTCTATACAACAAGTTGACGGAAATTTATAGAATTTTTTTGCGTGTAAATGAAGAAAATGCGAAATTTGTAAGTACTATTGAAATAAGGACTTTTGAAATATTTTTAAGCAACAAAAATAGTTGTCAAAATATTCACATATCAGTCTTATTATCCAGGACTCTTTCAAGTATTTGTCAAAATTTCCACAGTTCCCCAAAAACTTCATATATATCTATATATATTTATATTTCTAATGGCTGGCAATGCGGAGGAGGCGGCCGACTTTGAGACGGCGATTGCCGAGTGCGGCTTCGGTATGTTTAACGTCTTCATCCTGTGCAGCGCAATGCCCTGCCTCACGGCCATGGTCTTCTCCGCATCCGCTCTGTCCTATGTGATGCCCTCGGCGGAGTGCGATCTGGAACTCAGTCTCCTGGACAAGGGATTGCTCAATGCGGCCACATATGCCGGAATGATCATCTCGGCAGTACCCTGGGGTTTCATTGCCGACACTTTTGGACGCCGTCCGGTTCTCATTTCCGGCGGCTGGCTTGACGGCTTCTTTGTTCTGTGCGCCTCCTTGAGTCAGGATACGGCCCAACTGATGGCCTTTAAGTTCTTTGACGGTTTCGTGTGCGTATATTCAACACTTTTTGTAAAATATATTTCATTATCAAAGTTAATGATGATATCTTGAAATGGAAAATGCTTATTTTTAATCTAAAAATATGTTTCTTATATTTACAGTTAACTGAAAACATATAAATATACTTAGATTATCATGAACAATTATTCTTAAGTAAAAATAATTTCATTTAAAATAAATATTGTTAGATTTATATACAAACTATTTTCTTTGAGTGCTCAATCGATATTCAAACTAATGAGTTTCTCCCTCAGCATCTGCGGCCCCTTTGCGGTGGTGGTCAGCTATTTGGCCGAGTTCCATGGGAAGAAGCACCGACCGTATATCATGCTGTTTGTGGGCCTCTGCGTTTCCGCCGGATCGATGATTATGCCCCTTATGGCGTACGTTTTGCTGCCGGTGAACATCTTCTTTAAGGTGGGCACTTTGGAGTGTAGGTGAGTCCCGGTCGATGTGACCTCAAATCTTAAGCTTCTCTCTCGTCCGCAGTCCGAACGTGGCAAATTTTTATGGCAGCCAGCGCAATTCCCACTTTGATGAGCGGCCTGATGCACATGTTCCTGCCCGAGAGCCCCAAATTCCTTATGTCCCAGGGTAACTACACAAAGGCCATGGAGTCTCTGCAGCGCATATATAAGATGAACAAGCGCAAGAGCAAGGATAGCTATCCGGTGGGTATTTATTAAAGGTTACTATTATTTATCTATAAGATTGATTTCCACCAGGTAAAGCGCCTTACCGATACCACGCCAGATCGATCCGCTGAGCTTGATGGCACTGACAGGCGGTTCACGCGAAAGGAGAAGTTCAATCGGGCGAAAAAGCAGTTTAGCGAAGGTTTCAAGCAGCTGAAACCCATGTGCGCTCAACCCTATTTGGGCCTCTCCCTGAAGGTTTATTTTCTGCACTTTTGCCAGATCATGTGGTGAGTAAATGTCATGCATAAACCATAATCCATCATCTATTTTTAATATAATTTTCTCGTGATCAGTGTGAATTCGGTGCGCTTGTGGATGCCGCAAATCTTTGCCACGATGAACGCACTGGAAAAGCAGGGCGCCAACGATACGAGCGTGTGCGCCGTGCTGGATCACAATGCTGAGGCCTTGCCCCGGAACTCGGACGCAAGGAAAGCGGAGTGCAATCTAGTAGGTAGGATATCGCTTGGCCCTGCCTTCACTGACGCTAAAATAATGAATCGATCGAACAGCACCACAATGCGGACAGCTATCTGGGTAACATAATAGTGTCGGCCATTGGCCTGGCCGGCTACCTGGTAATTTTTCCACTGATGCGAATCAGTTTTGTGGCGAATCACATAGTGAGTGAGTACTGTAGGGGGTCGGGTTTGGTATTAAGGAACACCTGAATTAATTCTAAATCATTGTAGAGGTGTTTCTCTTTGTTTGCATCTTCCTGGTGGGTGGCCTGTACTTTGTGAAGACTTCACTGGTAACGGTGATGGTCTCAGCCACTTACTTGACTCTTATGGGCATTTGTGCCACGACTGTTATAGGGATGTCTGTGGTGATATTTCCCACTCTGATGAGGTTAATAATTGTACTATTTTTTATTTTATTGATTAATTTTAAATATATTTCTAACAGAACTATGGTGCTGCTGTTGATTATGACTTTCGGCAGGCTGGGCTCTGTGAGTGGCAATATCCTTCTGCCTCTGTTTATGCAACTCAGCTGCCTGGCTCCATTTCTGTATTTAATTGCTTTGATGACCAGTAAGTTATATCTTTCTTAGTGATTTATAAATTTAGCTATAATCGAACAAACTCTCCCACAGTTGCCTTTCTGTGCTCGCTGTTCCTGAAGTTTGACGATCAGCAGGCCCTGAATTAGAGCTAGAGAGAGTACCACAGAAGTTAAGCTGGCCGCAAATATAAATGAATTATTAATCAAGGCAATCAACTGTGTGCCATGCGGTTAATTCAACTTAATTACATTTTAATCCCGCAGTCAGCCGACTTTGATTAATTTCTATAAGAGGGGGAGGAGTGCATGTGTGTAGTGTTTGTATATTCTAGTAATTTTGTTTTGCGGTCGGCAATTAATTTGCACATGCAAAAATGAATCGCAACTCGCGCTTCAATGGCTGCCAAAGTAATTTTTCACAAAAGAAGCTGTCTGTTTTTTCCATGTGCTTTTCCGCAACCATAAATCAGCACTACGCCTTGTTGCTCACTCTCCATGGAAGTCTCTTAGTGATGCACACATGGCGTATGCTTGATGCCGCACTAGAGTATCCAATTTCTGGGGCACTTTCGCCCCTGACCCCCAGCCAAACTAACCTATTTCTCAGGCTGTCAAAACAAAGTCAAGCGGTAATTGACACATGTTGACTTGGGGCGACTCCCTCGCCAGTTCGTTGGCGACTTTCCTGCGAGTTTCCATACGTGAAAATATATATGTATGTATGTCTGTGGTGTGTGTACGTATGTACTATATTGAGACATGTCCGTAGTTTGGGCTGCACTTATTCCGGTTCAATTTATTGGCAAAGCCCTCGCAGGCAGACACTGAACTGTGAGTCATCTTGTTTTTTTTTGTTGCACTCAGTTCTGCAGGGAAGAAGGGTATGCCAGAGTTCTCTAAATGCCATTGCATATATTAGGTATTTAAAGTTATTAAATTAATAATATAAATCAGCAAAGAATGTGTACTTTTCGCTGTAGGTATTTTTTTACTTAGCTAAAAATTAATTAGCAGGTATCTTATATTCGATCTAACCTGATGCTTCGAACCATAGTAGAATTCTACTATGCTTCGAACCGTCTAGTTATGGCTACAAAATTTGACTAAAAGCCTGCTTAATGCATAAATGTGTGGGCTAAAAATCCTAGCAGATTGCTCTGTGTTTTTAGAGCTTTCTATTTGGGCGAACCCATAGCCCATAGCCATAGCCCCGCGCACTCTATAAAAACCCACGAACAACAAATGCGCATAAATTTATCATAATAAACATGCATAAATCGCCGTGAATATAAGCAAGGGAATCCCCCCGGAAAATGTGCAGAAATATGCTTAGGGCGTAATGTGTGGGATGAGAGAGGCGTTGGGCGGGGCCGAAATGTGGGCTATAAACTAAACGAAACAAGATCGTAATAAAAGCTAAACATGGCAATGCATATGCGTGTAAGAGTGTGCGTGCCCTGGACCAAAATGAGGCCCATAGTTACACTGGGCACTGGGAGAAAGTTCTTTGGAAAAAGTAAAGAAAGATAATTATGTTTCACAAAATATTTAAGACATGTTCTTATCCTACAGAAACTAAATTTAAATCTAGTCTTTTAAGTATGAAAATAAAAACTAAAATTATATATTGCCTATATTTTATATTTGAAGCAAAATTAGTGCTCAGTGTGCAAGTGCCAGGAGTTCTAGGAGTTTGAGGGTGTCAGGACTCGCCTGAATGGACAGTCATAATCACATGGGGGCAAAGGTTAGAGGGTTTGGGGGATAGAGAGAACGCAAAGAGAGGCAGACATAAACATTTCCAGACATTAGCAAACACAAAATACAACAAAAAAGCCAAAGCACCGCACAACACACACGCACACACACATACAATCACAATCGTTCATTTGAACAATCCTTGAAGTTGTCATTGTGTGTGGGTCGTGTCCTTTGCCATCATTTACAGGTCATTCATCATATCTCAAAGTCTATTTGAAGCCACAGCGAAAGCAAAACCCGAATCCGAAAGTGAAGGTGAAAATGAAATATAAACCAAAATACCAAAGGCATAACAGGTGAATTGAACAAAAAACCATTAAAAAATCCCAAGGGACAGAACACCAGACATAAAATATGAACTAAAGATGGCATTGTACATATACATGTGACAAGCATTCTTTGATTTATTAATTGCTTAACTTAAGTGAAAAAGTGAAAAATATATGTAGAATGCTACAAGATGTACTCTGTAATAATTAACTGTATTTTTGTACAAAAGTTTTGCATTAAAAAGTATATATATACTCTTAAATATAATAATTTTAATAATTTCTCATATATGTCAATATTAATTTATTTCACTCCAGCTATTAAAAGAACAAACAAAAGTAGAAAAAGAATAATAAAGCTTAATGCACTTAACTTGTCATTTTTCAACCTCTATTAAATTAATTCATTTAGAGGGCTATGCTATGCTGATAAGTGAAAAATAATATTATTTAATTTATAGACCTAGATAGCTAGGTGCTTGATTAGTTTAAATATTACTAATTGAGTTCTGTGAGAAAGTCAAGTCAGTTCTAATCTTATAACAGGACTCCGTGGCGCAATGGTAGCGCGTCTGACTCCAGATCAGAAGGTTGCGTGTTCAAATCACGTCGGGGTCAATATTGAAACATCAATTTTTTCCTACATATATTATTTTTGATCAATTTTCTTACTATTTGTCTATTTTAAGCATTGCAAAATAGGTAAAAGTAATCATTATTGATCATGTTAAGGGCATCTTTCAAACTTTTAACTTAAAAAGGGAAATTTCCTTTTTTTGAATGCGTCGCCAATAAACTTAATTAAAAAAAAATTAAATTATAAGAAATGTTTTAGTGTTTCTCTTAAATCTTCTTAAATCTCTTTTTAAGCACTCAAAAAGTATGCAATTATTTATGTGTTGCAAGGATGGTTAACACTTTAATAGGACACTTGAAAATGCGTGTATAATTATATTTTGCGTTATATTTAATATTGATATTCATATCTTCTTTTAAGCTAAATAAACGTAAAAGAAATCTCAAAATATTGTTAAAGATTTATTTAAACGGTAAATGTTGTTAATTACCTTTTTAAAAATTCTAAAAAAATCTGTATATAAATTTAATCAAACAATGTTGCTATAAACGGGATATTTAGAAACATGTTGGTGCAGCATAATGTTGCCAGGATTCTCTCAACAGGTTGTGGGGTCCTTGTAAGGGCATGGGGGTGAAGCTCCTGTTTGTGTGTGTGTGAGTGTAGACTTGCTCTTGGCGCCGCCACGCCATCCCGTTAGCAGAGGCAGTGGCTAAGCCAACGAAAGACTATGCTGTTAAGTATGTTTAAGGTAGCCTCATCGTAGAGAACCTTCAAGCACGCACTGAACGTTAAGGTCCTCAAACCCGAACGCTTTGGCAGCCGACGAGACTACCTTGCTACCCACACATCATGCTGCTGACTTTGTAGTTCCTTTCATGTAAAGCCCGCTCAGTCGGCGGCGGCACTTGCAGCCCTAAAGAACGCGCGAGTTAACGGTGAAATTCGGGAGCCATTTTAAAAACGCATAGCCGTCTAACGGTCTAACTTCGGTGTGTGTGTGTGGATGGGTGTGTAAAATAATGCAGTAAATCGTCCGTCTAAAAAAATAACCACAGTTTGGATATGGCAAAAAAATGTTTTGAATAAACCAATGTTAAATGAAAAAAAAAAAAGAAATGTGATTAAAATAACAAATTTAAATACGCGTTAAGTGATTAATCAGTGCGGCTTTTTAAATAGCAATTGATTAAGCTATTATAATTGAATTTCAAATGGTTTCTGCATAAAAAACCGAAAATAAATAGTAAAAAAAAGCAGCTTCAATTAAGGTGTGACAGTTTAAACAAAACGTAATTGTGCGTTGTGATTGATAACCATTAATGCAACTTAATTATGAGGTGAAGTGAAACACTGTTAATGTTTGTTTAAGAATGAAACAGATAATAACTCATAATTCAATGAATTAATTAATTCACGAAGTATAATAAAACATATATATAAATGTGCGGTATTAGTTTTTAGCAAATAACTAGTAGAGGTTCCTATTATTTAAAGAAAATTAATTTGAATAGATAATATTTAAACACTATATCCAGAGCATTTTTTAAATTTATCCTGCATTATAAAATATACAAAATTAATTCAATGAAATCTCTTCGTATACCAAACCATCGTTATCATTTATTATTCAATAAAAACTCCATTTTAATGCAACTTATGTCACAAAATTCACTCGAAAAGTGGACATTTAATAACCACCAACCACCGTGTCGTATACGTTATATTGTTAGTGATTAACAACGGAAGGACTGAAGCGTTGGCAATTTCCGCGACTAAATGGCGCCAACTTGCCACATTCAGCGGGTAGTGCAACTTATCCTCAGACCACGCCCCCAAATTCAAAGCGATTAAGGCGAAACAAAAAATAAAATAAACCATTGAAGGACCCTCTGAAAGGAAAGGATCAAGTGCAAAACGGAGAAGCGAATGCCACGCAAGTGAAAGGTTACATTTTACGAAGTAATTAAGGCTTGTGTGTGCAAAGCCTCCAGGGTTGCAGCCCCGGAGGAGTCGCAGAGACTCTCAATTTCACCATAAAGGTTTCTATGGCGCCGGAGCATTAAATGTGCCACAAGTGCAGCAGCGGTAATATTACGTAACGCAACGCAGCCGCCTTCCCAGAATTTCGCGGAAAATGTCGGAAATCGTGGACACCGAGCTGTTGGTCAACTGCACAATACTTGCCGTCCGGCGATTCGAGCTGAACAGCATCGTGAACACCACGCTGCTGAACAGCCTCAACAGAACTGAGGTGGTCAGTCTTCTCTCCAGCATCATCGACAACCCCGATAATCTTGGTAGCATCAATGAGGCCAAGTAAGTTGGGGGAGCCTATTAAAAATATTATTTTTGTATTTAAAATCCAAGGAATAGATCAGAGAATGAAAATACAAATTCTGTAAATACGAAAGGAAACCTTTTATATGATTTAATGTTTCGCTATATTAAATGACTTAATTGTGTGGCAATTTAAAGCCAATTCCTAACTATATTTTAAGCATATCTCGGAATTCGTTAACAATTCATTGAAGCAGCTTATAGCCTCCTTCGCGGTAAGCCATTATAAACCTCCGTGAAAGTTATGCAAATTAAAGGAAGGAGTTAAGACCGATTCTCTGTACTCGCCCAGTTGCCGCTGATGAGGGCCAACTGATTATCCGTGGCGAGCGCTTAAATTGAATAAAGTTTGCCGGTCTGACAGCTGATAAACGTCTTTGCCATTCGTTAAGGCGAGGTCGGGTTTCATTAGGTCGCGGCACTTGAAATAAAATCAAGTCCCTGTATCTAGGAATTCTTAAAAAAAAAACAAAAAAAATAATTTTAAAAGTTTTTTTTTAAAGGATCTATTTCTTGGAAACTGCTATTGGCACACTCTGAACTCTCTGAAATTATACTATAGCTCTTAGAACATAGTTTTAAATTTATTAATAAAATTCTGAGTGTATTTTGAATAGGAAGAGGGTTAATTCTTAAAAGATTTAAGATATGCGACTTAGATTAGTATATTTGTTTGGGCCTTATTACAGTTTTTCTTAAATAATCTCACTTTATAAGGGTTTAAAGTTTGAGTTCATAAGGTTAGGTTTAAAAGTGTAAACGTATTTTTTTACAGTGTTTTTTGCCTATTAACTGTGTCCTTGTAGTAAGCACTGCTGATGTTTAATTTTTTATTATTAATTTCTCTGCAATGTGGCAGGATTAAACAGGCTCTATAAATCATATATATCAGCTAATAATTGCTTTGACAAGGGCAACATAAATACATAAAAAGCATTCAGTAATTAAAAGGAAAAAAATTATATAAAATGAATTAACTTTTTCAACATTTTGCAGTATTATTGTGGGGTTTAGCGGTGTAATTTAAGTTTTAGAGAAGTCACTTCCACAAAAAAGTTTCAATTAATTATTACATCTCACTTAAAATTTAAAGCATTGTTGTCCATAGCATTTATTATGGCGTTGATTAATTGAACCATCTTAATTAAGCCCAAACCGAAGCATTGTAAATATTTAACCAATAAATTGGGACTTCGAAAGCGATTGCTCCTGCTCCGCCGGGGAAGAGCAACCACGGATAATTAAGAAGATTAATGGGTCCTTGGCGATTGAGCTCGGGTTAAATATGCTTTAATATGTTTTAATCACTGTAATTATTTTCTGCTGACCATTAATGCCTGTCTTTCGCAACCGCAAAGTGAAATTAATGAGCTGGCCGCAAGTACGACTATGGCATATAATAACTCAAAAGTTTGCAACATAAACATAAACAGAAACAGAAACAGATATAATGAAAACGGAAGGCTGGGGCCAAACTTTCGGAAAGCTAGCCAGCAAATAAATATTCACTTGGCATCCCTTTAATTTGATCAATGATGAATCTGTTTCGGTCGCCCTTCTGCCGGGTTAATTAGGCTGTTAATTTGTTTTTCATTCGCACTCAATGGGCTTCTGTTTTTGTCGCTCAGCGAAGTGATGATGTCCTTGAGGTTTCTGCCAATCGAAACTCAATTGTTTTTCAATGGAAAATTACACGGGGGGATAATATTTGTTTACTCTTTCGATAAGGCCGCCAGGTCATTTGCGCAAATAATTTGTTAAGAAAGGAAGGAGTTTACAGGGGTTTTTGATTTTAAGTCTTTAAGAAAATTAAATGTATGTTAAACTAATTTTGATATATTTTTAATATTATACTTTTGGTGGTTCAACTTTTTGAAATATTTCTTATGAACATTTTCAAAATACGATAAACAACTGCATTTCTTTGGAAATAAATTTTCCAACAGGAAAATGATTGGCAAAAGCTGCACCTAATTATAGCAGTCAATAAGCACTTCCAGTGAAAAACTATATAATAACCCCATCAGCAGGTCCCGAGAAAGTGTTTTCAATTTGAATGGATTTTTTTAAAGGCAAATTCATCACGTTCTCAGCGCAGTTCAGCTGACCTTATGTAATTATTCCCTTTCAATCAGGAATAGACAAATGCCACAGTGAGCTCAAAGGGCTTTTGGCAAACTCACACACAAAATTCACTAATTGTTTTATCGCAAACTCCACACAAAGCCTCACATTTTGTGTGTAGGTGACGAGTGCTGTGCGCAAAAAAAAAAGGCGCCACAAATAATTAAATTCCGACAAATGAAAAGCTCTTCGCTCTCAGTCGCCCGGCCCGAAACGAAATCCTTGAAAAACTTTGACTGAAACAAAACGGCAATGCACATTGTTGTTCGATGTTCTATATTTGGGCCCTAAGCCCCGAGGTTTAATGCTCTTTGAGTGTGCCAAAAAAAAAAAAAGGGAGAAAGTGCGTGAAAGGGAAAATACATGTCAAGAAATTAGTATGAAGCTATCACAATTTGTACTAAAATATAGTGGTTTTAAATATTTGCTTAAAGTGAGTTAAATGCTAATTTTGTAGGTAAGTGTTTTTAAGGGCTTTATTAATATTAAGAGGATTCTACAAAAATAATTAAAATATATATATATATCATATATTCTTCTCATAAAAAAGTTGTTCTTTTTGCAAATCTTTTTTTTAACACATCTATTTTGTTAATACAAAAATTCAAACATTTCTCCCTCTGCTGTGACATTCCCTTATGCATGGAACAGTTGAGCTCATGAATTGCCTGCCGCTTGTCTCGAGTTAAGCTCATTATGTTTGCTTGTGACTTACCTTCAATCGGGGCAAATGTCTCGGACATTTCCCATGGATTATTGATGGCAAAAACTTGACGGTTTTACCTCGTCCACGCGTCTGGGCTTTGCACACACACTTCAGTGAGTGGGTGCCGGCCCACGCGGCGGATACGCAATGCCAAAGTTTATTACAAAGCGATGGAGCATGGCGTGTATCGGAATGGGAATGGGCTTGGGACTTGGTCTTGGGCCACAGTCGATTTAAAGAGAGCATCCTTACGAATTTGATGTTTATGGCATTTCATACGCTTATTGATTTTGATACTTGGCCAGTGATAACAGCGCAGCACAACAAAGGACGCACGACATTAGTCCTCATCCTGCGCATCCTGCTGAAATTGTTATCGTTGTTGTTGTTGTTGTAGCCTCGGTTGGTGTCCATCGGGCTTTGGCATTTTTATGGCAAGACTCAAATCCAATCAGAATGGATGGGTCACATAAAAACAAGAAGCGTTCCGAGGCTTGTAGAAGAATAACGACTAATAAATACTCTTTCTGAAAGAAAAATCCATTAAAAATAATGTTTAGCTAAAATTTAATAACTAAACTTTACTTTTAAATTAAAAATCAAAACCTTGAAACCCAACAAAAATATAAATAAACAAATTTTAGGGTATTGTTAATCGTATTCTTTAAGTCTACTCAATTACCTAATATTTATAGGCATTCATTATATCATATCTCTAGCCGATTTTTTTGTCATATTCATGGGAGACCTCAAACCCATTTCAGTTTTCAAAAAATTTATCTAGCTAAAACCAAAGGACTCTCATGGCATCCCTACGTTTTTCTTACACATTAGCTAAAAAAGCTGAGAAACCCCTTTTGAGACGCCTTCAACTGTAACATTCCGGATGAAAATCGAAAGAAATTGTCTGGATTAGGTTCGGACAGAAGCCGACTCCTTTGTGCCTTAGACAGGAGCAGCTTGTTTATGTCCATTCACCGATAGCTGCTGCTGAGCCCCAGCTTAGAGGAAATTGCTGTCCGGAGCCTAGTATGGATTTTTGTGAAAATAATGTTGGCCATTTTTAAGGGACTGACTTCCTCACACTCACTCTGGCCGCACACCGAGTTCGAGTAATTTGCATATGACAAATTTTTCAATTAACTTTTTCCCACCAAACATAAAACAAGTCCCCAGTGGGGGGCGGGGGAGAGGACATGGAATGTCCTTGCTATGTTGCAGCCGAAACAGATATTCGGACACAGGCATGAAAATTTAATGGCCACTCCAATGGCAAACAACATGGAAAGTTTCATTTACGCATTGTCCTGACGCCCCCACCACCATCATCGTCATCAACACCCTCGATTGCTCTGCCAAGTGCATGTGTGATGAAGGCGGGGTAAGGGATTGCCTGGTAACGGGGAAATTGAATGAGCCATCGGAGCAGGAGGAGCAGCACCACTGGACCGTGACCATCTCCGTTCCATAAATTCTGAAATTGAAAATGGCCTCATTTGCGGAGCGAGTCGAAAATGTGAGTGGCCTGTCCCCATTGTTTTTGTCCCTGTCACCGATGATAATGACGATTCTGGTTGGGATCTCGGGGCCAGATGCTGGGTGGGTTTGGTGCTTGTGACAGAGACCATTTGTCAAGCCTCGATGAACACTAGATCGGACTTATCTAGTGGCCGCGACACCCTTCACATAATTTGAGCTAACACTGAGGAAAAAAAGTCGCAGTCTAACTAGGGTTAATTTATTATTTTTTACTTTATAGCTTGGTTTAAGATTATTTGCAATATTTATTATTATTCAAACTACATAATTAATATTTTAATTGCGAACAAGGCTGCCATAGATAATTATCTGAAGAACCTTTTTATTTTTATAATTTATTTTCGTGTCCGATATAAAGCTGAATTCCGGTGCATAGCTGGGAATAATCCTTGTGTCGGGGCCGAATTCGTTGACATAATAAAGCTTGTTCTTAAATTGAAAGTAATAACTGTTTGAGAGCTTGAATAGTTAGCTTTACTTACCTTTCGAAAGGGACATTCAATAGGGAAATTCGAATGCCGCCGGACCTCAGTGGTAAACGATTTAATTAAATAATTTGAATGCTGGCTGACTAGCAACTGACAGTAATCCATGTCCATTGAAAAATAGTCTATAGTGGTTGATCCTCTTTTCACGGACAATAAGTAATGACCCTTAATGTCATTAAAGTCCTCGGTCAGGCTAAACTCTGCACTGAATGTCCCTGTACCCCTTGAGGTTTGATTAACATGACAGCTTAAATTTTTCATCAATGCGGGCCCATAATTTAGGCATTCAATTTTTGTCATTTTGATATCCATCTTGTCACGATCAAAATATAAAATTATATTGGTTTTACTAGATATTTATAAGTCTAGTGAATTTGTCTTACCTTTGCCAGAGCGAAGCTGAAGATGATAGCCAAGCTCAACAGGTGACACCAGGTGGGATCTCTATTGACGTACATTATAGCGAAAATCGAGAGGTAAACTGAATACAAAATCTGCCCAAACTTCCAATAAATTGATTCCATAAGTAGATATTAATAACTACCCCGCTATCCATCATTACTTGCTTTAATAGTTTCACGGGATCGAACCACTGATGAGCCTTAAAAACCAGCCGAACGAGTGAATATCTACTAAATAAACATACTAAATCAATTTCTAATACTACTACTAATACACTTACTACTACAAATGCTAATTAAACTTATATTAACTAACTATTCACGGACTTAAAAATATCTGAAAATAAAGTTTTGTTAATAAATATAACATTACACTTATTTTGTACCGTTTTTTATACAACAAAATTACAACAAATGATATATAATATGTGTTAGTTTCGAACAAGACTGCCGTGTACAATTATTTTCAATAATTTATTATTCTTCTGATCTATTTGGGTGTCCGATATAAAGTCCATTTCCGGCAGATAGCTAGGAAATATTTTTGAGTTTAGCTTGAATTCCCTAACATAATACAGATTATTCTTAAACAAAAGGAAAGTATTTGAAATGTATGAAAAATATAGATATAGTTATATTTTAATTTTTTAAAGACTTACCATTTTTAGAGGACATTCCAGTGGAAAATTTGAAACTTTTCTGATTTCAGCAACAAATATGTTGAGCAAATAATTTGATTGCAGATTTCCCCATGCCTGGCAATAATCCATTTTAACTGATAAATATTCGTGCATGGATGAGCCTCGCTTCACGGACAGTACGTAGTGGCCCTTGAGCTCATTCAAGTCCTTTGTTATGGAGAACTCTCCAGAGAACGCTCCTGTACTTCGGGATGTTCGATTTGCATAGCAACTCAAATTATGTATCAAATCCGGAGCAAAGTTCTGGCACTCTACTTTTGTCATTAATACTCCCAACTAGTAGAAAAATGTTGGAAATATTTCAGAATACACTAATTTTTTAATTCCACTTACCTTTGCCCCAGCACTTTCTACAATTAGAGTCATCAAAAGCAGGCTTAACCAAGGTTTAATATTTTTTACGTTCATTTTGGTGAATAACAAACGGAAGACTGAACATGAAATCGCAATTTTTTAAGCTAATTGAAGTCGTTTAATTGAACTATAACATATATTACTATATATTATCTCTACTCATCAATACTTCCAATAATTGCTTAACTGACACGGGCTCCACTTAAATTTTAAAAACTCTGATTTTGATCTTCTTTAGGCCTGGCGAAATAATATAAAACTACACTTATACCTATTAATACCATTATTAATAATTTTGCTGTTGGGAACGACTATTGTTTACTTAATTAAACTTATGAAAGCAGTAAAAAATGCATCACATTAAATATGTTAGGAATTGATCGCATAAAATCTGCCCTCTGTATTAATTTTTATATATTTTTATACATGGAAAATTTTATTTAATTTTGTCACGCACCAATCTGCCATAAACAATTACTTGCAGAGCTTTCTTTTTGTTATAATTCATTGTGGCGTTCGAGATAAAGTCCATTTCTGGCACATAGCTCGGTAGAGCTCTTGTGTCAAGAGCAAAGTCATATATATAGTAAAGCTTTTCCTTAAAAAAAAAATAATTGTAAAGGTTTATAATTATTTAACACAAATATAAATTGTTTACCTTTTTAGCTGGACATTCTAGAGGAAAATTCGACGATCGATGCAGCTCACTGCGAATAATTTTGACTGCATAATTTGATTGTATACTACTTAGGGCCTTACAAAAGTCAATTTGTAGCGATATATACTGTCTTATCGATGATCCTTGCCTCTGGGATATCGTGTAATTTCCTATAGCTTCATTTATGTCTTTGGTGAAGGAAATCTCCATGGAGAATGTTCCTGTACTTGGGGATGTACGATTTACCCAGCATTTTAAATGTTTAATAACCTCTGGGACATAATTCAGGCATTCAATTTTTGTCATGAAGGCACCAAACTTTGTTGCGTTAAATATAATTTTGAGAGAAAACATAAATTTATGCTTCGCTTACCTTTGCCTGAGCACAACCCAGAAAGATGGCCAAGCAGATCAGCTGAAATAAAGTTGAACACCGTTGGACGTTCATTTTAGTGAAGAACCAAGTCGGGACTAAATGCAAAATATAAATTTTACTAAGCTTAGTTTATTAAATACCTTTTCGATGCCTCATTACCCCAATATCTATCTCTAATTCCATTGATTGCTTTATTCATTCGATTGACTCATTTGAAGTGTATTGCTTTAAAATTTTCGATATATTTAATATATTGGAAATCATACAGAAATTTGTAGATTAGTATTTCACTGATGACATATTTATTTTATGCTCGAGCTAGTCTGCCGTGGATATTTACTTGACCAACATGTTTTTTGTAATTATTCAGTTGTGTGCTTGTTATGAAGTCCACTTCGGGTACATAACTGGGGAACACTTTGGTGTCGACAGCAAAGTCCTTGATATAATAAAGC